>NW_020175393.1:5102752-5234975 GCF_003031525.2 Neophocaena asiaeorientalis asiaeorientalis | reverse complement strand
TATTCCACCTCTCTTATTTCCCACCAAACCCCCACTTATGCCCTCTACCACATTAAATAACTATCACCCATAAGATGCATCACCCTCACGCAGGCTACATGAGGGCAGGGACTTGTATCCCCAGTGCTTAGAACCATGTCAGGCACAAAATGAACAGTAGAGTATGTGTTAACTGACTGACCCCCACTCCCACTCCTAATCCCAGTTTTGTTTTGTTCTTTTAATCTCTTTATTAATCTCAGTCTATCCTTCCTCAGCTCACCTCTTCCAAAAAGCCTCTCCTGACTGGCTCCAAGGAGCTGAAAGAAAACCATCTTGCTTCTGTTAATACTTAGTACAACTATTACTGGTTATGTTTCAATCAGCTATGTTTTATTCTTACCTATCTTCCATTTTCGATAAGATACTCAAGGGCTAAAAGCAAGCCCCTACTGAAGTAGTAAACCTGCCAAGGCTGTGCCCAGGGTGAATGCAATGTTCTCTCTCATAATCCATTGCTCAACTTGCTAATTAGACACAACACAGCCACTTCACCCGCAGCAGGCAGTAGTGGCAGGAGCACGGAGGAGGAGAAGGGAGCAGAGAGCAAGGGATTTGGCAGAGAAAGAGACCACATCTAGATGAGACTATGGGAAAGGAGGGGGGAGGGTAGCAGGACCCAGAAAGTCTCACTCACTCTTTCCTTGGGACCATCATAATCCCTCTCACAAGCACTTGATATTTCAAGTTATAAGTCCATTGGCTATCCTTCAGGACATTTTCCTGCTATTACCACAACTCTATTTCATCTTAAATATGATGAAGTTTTAAACAAAGTTAAAATACTGATGGCACAAGCATAAATTATTAAATGAGGCAAATCATTTGGGGAAGATAAGTGTTTATAAATTACTTACCACCCACCTTCCCCAAAGAAGGGGTAGGGGAAGGCAGACCAAAAAGAAAAAAAAAAAAATTGAACTAGCACAAAGCAAATCTAAAAGGACAGCTCTGGCTCTAGGATGTGATGGATCTATACTCCCCACCTTTCCCACCATCTTCACTCCAACTTTCTGGCCATCTGCTGCTACTGCTGAAGGGCAGTAGGAATGTAGAATCTGAGCTAATTCCTTCAACCTGCAAGGCAATTTATTTTAATTACCCAAATAATAAAACACTATTCACTGATATGCTTTAAGACTTCTGTCAAACCTTGGAGTTGATTTTTTGTTTAAAGATCTACTTCTACAGGAAAACAGGATGTCGAAGAACCTCACTTGTCAAAACTAGATCAAAGTTATAAAAGTTCCATACAAAACAGAAGTTGAAAGGAAGAAGTCGACAGCTTTCTCCTCAACAGTCCTTATCCCCATCTATAATTGTCTTCAGCTTCATGTAACACAAAACTACCAGCGCTCAGGCAGCAAAAACATCCCTCCCCTGTTTTTTCAAACAAGTCTTCATTAGCTCCCTCTTTCGTTTAAAAGTTCCATGGCTAGTTTAAGTTATGACAACTCAAGCAGTTCTATTTCTACATTTCCTAATTAACAAACTTACCAGAAAAATGATTTTTAACCAAAGCCAGAAAGAGGTTAGCAGAGAGTAATTCATGATTAGGCTACAGAAACAAAAGGAACATTCCACAGAGGCAAACTACCCAGTTTCCCCATTTAGTGCTGCAACTCCAGGAATCTAATGATCCTTCATTTTTTCAAAAAATGAAAATGGTAGTAAAATTCCCTAGTGTTGACAGCAGGTGATTTTTAACTTCACTGCTGCCTGACAGGCACCTACAAGCTTTACCTGGCCTCAATCTGTCCAGTTTGGAACTGCCAATTAGTCACTTCTCAAAAGCAAATCTCAATGTAAGTCATTAAAAAAAAGTGCTTTGCAAAGCGTCAGATACAATGAATTAGTCAACCTCAGGACATCAGAACAAAATAAAACTTGGGTGCCCAATCCAGGCTGCAACTGTCAAAGCCAAGTGACAAAAGAACATCGTTCCAGAGCAAAAAAAGGATCAAATTCTCAAAACAGCTGTGATACATATAATGCTCCTCTTAAATACAAATACTCTTTAACTACCGCAGCAATTGAACAGGTGTCTTCATTGGTAAGCTTAGCCTTTCTCAACTGAGGTTCCACAGGACAAAATTAAGCACTAATGCCCTAAGGCACAGGTTGGCAAACCTTTTCTGTAAATATTTTAAGCTTTTCAGACCACAGGGTCTCTGTCACTATTCAATTCTGCCATTGGAGCTTGAAAGCAGCTGCCAACAATTAAGTAAAGGAATGAGGTAACTGTTCCAATGAAACTTTACGGACACTGAAATTTGAATTTCATATAATATTCACAGAATTATTCTCTTCTGCAATGATTTTAAAACATAAAACGATTCTTATAAAAAATTTCTTAGTTCTTTGGCTAGATTTAGCTCTGAGGAGCAGTTTGTCAACCTACTCCCTAAGCCATCCTTTGTGTATTAATAGATTAAGTTCTCTCTTATGCATGCAGAATTACACTAATTACACACCATACTACAGAGAATTGAGAAATAGTCACTCAAATCATTTTTTACATGTCTGTAGTGCTCTGATTGTCTAATAGAAGAATACTCTGTCTAGTATGAAGCTAACTGATGAGATTTTGTTAGCCTTTGTTAACTTGGGCAAATAACTTCACACAAGTTAAAAGTTACTCTTCTTAAAGTCTCAAAATATAAAAAGGAACTTTCACATCCAGTATATTGCCGATGGATAACAAAAATCAAACTGTTGCAAATTAAATCTCTGGTTAATATATTGCTAGAAATAATGAAGAAATTCTTTTAGTAAAGCCCAGAATTCAATTATCATCTTTCAATCCATTTTGTATCTTCAGATCCTGTTTCTTCTTAAAGCAGAACCTACCTGATTAAAAATCACAAGCATACATTACAGGATTGTCTCAGACAATTAAGTAGATTTGAGTTCTAGCTCCACCTCTTTCTAGATGAGTGAGCTTGAGCAAGTTCCATACTCTCTTTACTCATCTGTTAAGGAGAGGAAATATCTGCAACCCTCCAAGAGAAGTCAAAAGTATACAATTAAACTTAGGCAGAAATAGTTTGTACAGTGCTATAGAAATATCAGCTGCCATTATTAGGTGCTCAGTAACTTTCTTCATATTATCATCTTCTAATTTTTTATAACACTCCAGTGTTAGTTTCTGCTAAGCCTCAAGTTTAGTGGAATACTGTGCACCTAGTAGTACATTTCATTCAACACATTAAACTTAAGCAAAGCATAAGCAATAAGCAGTAAAGATGACTGAGATGGTCTCAGCACTCAAACAGTTTAGAATGAACGCCAACACGTATACATGATAAGTCAGTGCTGTAAGAGGAACAAATGAAAACCAACATGAATACTGTGGAATCAGAAAAAGTTTCACAGGTAGTTAATAAGGGCCTGGGTATGTGATGGGAGAGATACTGTAACAGAGGGAACTGCAAAAGCACAGATACAGAGGGGTAAGAGAACACTCCACACACCCCAGAATGCAGGGCAGTTCAAGTTCTAAAACAAATTACAAAAGGAGAATTTCATTTTTAAAATCCAACCAGGAAAAGAAAAACCTTCCCATTAAGTCTCTAAAAAGTACACATCTTGAAGGATAAACAAGGGGGCTCATTTTAAGCCAAAGAGTTGGAAAAATTATGAACCATGCTAGCTTCAACCCACTTCATCATTTCCCGAAGCACTTTACAATCTCTAAGAGGATATATTTAGAGGGGACTGAGTTACAGGAAAGGGATGTCTGGCCTAGCAAGTCTCTGAGGAAGTGGGGACTGGCATACCTGTCTCCCTTGATGACACATGCAATATATCAACCTGCTTCAAAAACCATTTTCTTAAATTCTGCAAGTTATCACCGTTCTCAGTAAGAAAAAGCAATACAGCAATTCTTAAAAGAATAAGTTATGTTTCCTCGAGGGGAGTGGGGACTAGGAAATCTTACGTTCTTCCTCTAGAGTTTATTTTCTTACATCATTAAAAACCTTTCCCGTAAACAAATTTTATTCATGTTTTCTACCCCTTTACCACCAACAACAAAATTAATTTACCTTGGAACTGTGTCTAAGCATGGTGAATTTTAACCCAGAAGATGAATGAGTAATGAGAAGGGTGTTCTGTAATTATTACCTCTCCCTCTCAAGATTGCCACTGCATCAGCCACGCCACCAGTAGAAGATTAAAGATGGCCCCCAACTCTCTGCTAGGCCTCTGACTGAGAGATGCAGTCCAGTCCCCATCCTCACTCTCACCCCCTTGAATCTGGGCAGGTAACTGCTTTGACCATTACAATATGGAAGAAGTGATGCTGCACCAGTTTCCAGATGAGCCTGTCAACTGTGTGAAATAATAATAAATTGCTTTTTTAAGGCCCTAAATTTTAGAGTAGTTTGCTAAGAAGCACCAGATAACTGGAACAGTAACCATGTCGCAGCTCCAGCTTTCAGGGCTTTCACCACACCACAACCAAAATACTGTTTCACTTATAAAAGGAAATAAAAACCCAGAAGTTACAATGTATTAGATAGGTTTCTAACAGAATATGCTGTCAACTCTCAGAGCATAAAAAAGACGACCGAAGTGTCCTAATTCCTCCTAAGAAATGCAAAATGACCTAACATCAGTCAAGTTCCTCTGAAAGGTTATAAAAATCAAACTCCTTGAGTATACCCAAGTGATGCATTGATTCTTTAAACCAAAGAAAACCCTCTGGTCTGGAAGGTTAGATACCAGGAAGTAGTCATCTCCGGAAAGTAGTATTTAAAAAGGAAGTGAGGCCTTTTTCACAATGGGTTTGCCGCCAGGACACAGGTGTTGTGAAAACCACCACTAAACCTAAGCAAAAATGGGAAAGGAGAAGACCCACATCAACATTGTTGTCATTGGACACGTAGATTCGGGGAAGTCTACCACTACTGGCCATCTGATCTACAAATGTGGTGGGATCGACAAGAGAACCACTGAAAAGTTCGAGAAAGAGTCTGCCAAGATGGGAAAGGGCTCCTTCAAGTATACCTGGGTCTTGGACAAACTGAAAGCTGAACGCAAGTGTGGTATCACCACTGATATCTCCCTATGGAAATTCGAGACCAGCAAGTACTATGTGAACATCATTGATGCCCCAGGACACAGAGACTTCATCAAAAACATGATTACAGGCACATCCCAGGCTGACTGTGCTGTCCTGATTGTTGCTGCTGGTGGTGGTGAATCTAAAGCAGGTATTTCCAACAATGGGCAGATTCGTGAGCATGCCCTTCTGGCCTACACTCTGGGTCTGAAACTGTTGTTAACAAAATGGATTCCACTGAGCCACCCTACAGCCAGAAGAGATATGAGGAAACTGTTAAGGAAGTCAGCACCTATATTAAGAAAATTGGCTACAACCCCGACACAGTAGCATTTGTGCCAATTTCTGGCTGGAATGGTGACAACATGCTGGAGCCAAGTGCTAACATGCTGTGGTTCAAGGGATGGAAAGTCACCCATAAAGATGGCAATGCCAGTGGAACCACAATGCTTGAAACTCTGGATTGCATCCTGCCACCAACTTGCCCAACTGACAAGCCCTTGCCTTTGCCCCTCCAGGACGTCTACAAAATTGGTGGTACTGGCACTGTCCCTGTGGGTCGAGTGGAGACTGGTGTTCTCAAACCTGACATGGTGCTCACCTCTAAGTAGTCATCTCCGGAAAGTAGTATTTAAAAAGGAAGTGAGGCCTTTTTCACAATGGGTTTGCCGCCAGGACACAGGTGTTGTGAAAACCACCACTAAACCTAAGCAAAAATGGGAAAGGAGAAGACCCACATCAACATTGTTGTCATTGGACACGTAGATTCGGGGAAGTCTACCACTACTGGCCATCTGATCTACAAATGTGGTGGGATCGACAAGAGAACCACTGAAAAGTTCGAGAAAGAGTCTGCCAAGATGGGAAAGGGCTCCTTCAAGTATACCTGGGTCTTGGACAAACTGAAAGCTGAACGCAAGTGTGGTATCACCACTGATATCTCCCTATGGAAATTCGAGACCAGCAAGTACTATGTGAACATCATTGATGCCCCAGGACACAGAGACTTCATCAAAAACATGATTACAGGCACATCCCAGGCTGACTGTGCTGTCCTGATTGTTGCTGCTGGTGGTGGTGAATCTAAAGCAGGTATTTCCAACAATGGGCAGATTCGTGAGCATGCCCTTCTGGCCTACACTCTGGGTCTGAAACTGTTGTTAACAAAATGGATTCCACTGAGCCACCCTACAGCCAGAAGAGATATGAGGAAACTGTTAAGGAAGTCAGCACCTATATTAAGAAAATTGGCTACAACCCCGACACAGTAGCATTTGTGCCAATTTCTGGCTGGAATGGTGACAACATGCTGGAGCCAAGTGCTAACATGCTGTGGTTCAAGGGATGGAAAGTCACCCATAAAGATGGCAATGCCAGTGGAACCACAATGCTTGAAACTCTGGATTGCATCCTGCCACCAACTTGCCCAACTGACAAGCCCTTGCCTTTGCCCCTCCAGGACGTCTACAAAATTGGTGGTACTGGCACTGTCCCTGTGGGTCGAGTGGAGACTGGTGTTCTCAAACCTGACATGGTGCTCACCTTTGCTCCAGTCAATGTGACAACTGAAGTGAAGTCTGCTGAAATGCACCATGAATCTTTCAGTGAAGCCCTTCGTGGGGACAATGTGGGCTTCAATGTCAAGAATGTGTCTGTCAAAGATGTTCATCGTGGCAATGCAACTGGTGACAGCAAAAATGACCCACCGACAGAAGCAGCTGGCTTCCCAGCTCAGGTGATTATCTTGAACCACCCAGGCCAAATCAGTGGCGGATATGCACCTGTGCTGGATTATCACACAGCTCACATTGCTTGCAAGTTTGCTGAGCTGAAGGAGAAGACTGATCGTCGTTCTGGGAAAAAGCTGGAAGATGGCCCCAAATTCTTGAAATCTGGTGATGCTGCCATCATTGATATGGTTCCCGGCAAACCCATGTGTGTTGAGAGCTTCTCTGACTATCCTCCTCCGGGCCATTTTGCTGTTCGTGACATGAGACAGACGGTTGCTGTGGGTGTCATCAAAGCAGTGGACAAGAAGGCAGCTGGAGGTGGCAAGGTCACCAAGTCTGCCAGAAAGCTCAGAAGGCTAAATGAATATTATTCCCAATACCTGCCACCCCAGTCTTAATCAGCGGTGGAAGAACGGTCTCAGAACGGTTTGTCTCAATTGGCCATTTAAGTTCAATAGCAAAAGACTGGTTAATGATAACAATGCATCGTAAAACCTTCAGAGGAAAGGAGAATGTTTTGTGAACCATTTTTTTTGTGCGTGGCAGTTTTATTAGTTTTTAAAATCAGTACTTTTTAATGGAAACAACTTGACCAAAACTCTGTCACAGAATTTGAGACCCATTAAAAAAGTTTAATGAGAAAAATTTTAAAAAGGAAGTAAGAAACAACTTTCATTTTATGCTATATACAACTCTGACTTGCTTAAAATAAGCATGTAATACTTTTAAATTTTTAAAAAGATACTTCCTTTGAAAAAAAACAAACCACTGTAGTCCTAACAACTTTTAAATGCCTTTTTGGTGCACTAAGATGATGGCAAATGCCATTCTTAGCTATGCTTTCACAGAATGAAAGACGGTATCAGCCCCCAAATAGATACCTATTTTTAACAATGAGTAGACCCTGGGCTCTAACTTATTTCTCTTTCTCACCCCACCAGCCACATTCTCCTGCACAGTATGGCACTTCCAGTTAACACAGTGCCCAGCAAAGGGAGGAGGACTGTGAAAGTGGAAACGGCTTTGACTTCCTTCTTTCAAGCTTTGACGGGTACTAGGTAAAAGGAGAACAGTTTCAGAACTTCCCCCATGCCTCCAGCAACTCTGTGCTAGGCCTCCTTGCAAACCATTTCCCATGGTGTTCTCCTCGAGGCCTCTGCCTTACTCCCAACCCCCAAAAAATTAGCAACACGGCTGGATGCATATGAAAAAGATTGGCAAAAAGTCAAATCAGAAAGATGAGGGGCTGAAAAAAAAGAAGAATAGTTTCTCCCCTGAATATCTTTAAGTTTTCATAAACTATCCATATCTCTAACCCATTCTCTTTAGACCAATTCCTTGCTCCTAAGAAATTCCATCAGGAAACAGATAAAGGAAAGATGAAATTCAGAACATTTTGCTCTGCTTCTGGTTATTAATGTCAAGTAAAGAACCAAAGTGGAAAGTAAATAACCACAAGAAAAGTTACAAGTTTTTGAAATTATCACAGGTTTTGTTAGGTTCTTCTCTGACGTATCATTAAGCATTGAGGACTCACTGTTAGCTATAAGCACTTGCAAGGGCCCTTCCCAACCCTCAGTTTATCAGCAGATTCCCTAAAAGGATAGAAACAAAGGTTCAGCAAGTTTCAACTACCAATATTTCTTCCAAAACATCATTTATTAGAGTCTTATGATCTCAGATTCAAGTTATTCCACTTACTAAACCCTAATATTCCAATTTAGTTTCTCTCAGAGGAAAATACACAAATCAAGATAAAATATGAACTGATAAATGAGTTCTATAAAAACTTGATAAACAAAGAATAATGTAAGTACGGTTTAGCAAATTTAGATGTTAAAAAAAAAGATGAGTCAAAAATGACCAAAGGGGGCTTCCCTGGTGGTGCAGTGGTTGAGAATCTGCCTGCTAATGCAGGGGACACGGGTTCGAGCCCTGGTCTGGGAGGATCCCACATGCCGCGGAGCAACTAGGCCCGTGAGCCACAACTACTGATCCTGCACGTCTGGAGCCTGTGCTCCGCAACAAGAGAGCCCGCAATAGTGAGAGGCCCGCGCACCACGATGAAGAGTGGCCCCTGCTTGCCACAACTAGAGAAAGCCCTCGCACAGAAACGACGACCCAACACAGCAAAAATAAAATTAATTAATAAACTCCTACCCCCAACATCTTCTTTAAAAAAAAAAAAATGACCAAAGGATCACCCATGCTAAATACATTAATAATACAGAGCAACTTGGAGAGCAAGAGATTGAGGAGAGGGAATCATGTAGCGTTATTTTTAAAGCAGTACAACGTGTGCGAAGTTAAGAGATAATCTTTTTTTTTTTTTTTTCCCCCAGTACGCAGGCCTCTCACTGTTGTGGCCTCTCCCGTTGAGGAGCACAGGCTCCGGACGCGCAGGCTCAGCGGCCATGGCTCACGGGCACAGCCGCTCCGCGGCATGTGGGATCTTCCCGGATGGGGGCACGAACCCGTGTCCACTGCATCGGCAGGCAGACTCTCAACCACTGCGCCACCAGGGAAGCCCTAAGAGATAATCTTATCACACCCAGCATTAGTTCGACATCTATTAACTTTGGGGATATGTTCCAATCCGTTTTTTGTTTTTTTTTTAAGAAACTACAAGGATCCACACTGATGGTAGAAAAATTATCAGAGCTTTGTGTTAAAGAAACATGGGATGTCTGATCCAGAGAAGAAAAGGAAAAAAGGTCTCGTTTACCAAAGATTGTTGGATATATTAAAGGTTTTTTTAATGAGAAAAATGCCAAGTAAATGCAAAACAGGCTCAAATGTCAAGTCATTAGGCAAACACGGTCTCTGAACAAGAATACAGTGGACCACAAAGTTCCCAAAACAAAACTCTCATATTAGCTCTCAGTGTTGCCTTTGGCTTCAGGGAGACAGGCACGATTTTACAAAATTGGACAAGTGAGGACAGGCACACTTTTGTTTAAAAAGCAAATCACCTTAATAGTCAGCAGACAGTGGGATAAAGGCACTAAGATTTTAAAAAAATCATCTCCTAGTAGAAATCAACACATAATGGATCAGATGGTTTTGCAACTGGGGTGTGCAAAGGGCTAGGGTATCTCACAAACCGTACCTAAAATCAAATCAAGGCAACTAGAAAAAACAAGGCTGGAATACAAAGTTACCTAAGAAAATTACAATCAATTCTAGCCCATTTCCTGATGTCAGGTAAGAATGCTTGCTGATAAGTGACTTTTGTAGTTATAATTTAAAAAGCAAATTAGGGTATCTATAAACAGGAGAACAGAGAAACAAAATAGTGGTATATTCACACAATAGAAACTATTAAAAAGTACACAATAAAAAGGAACAAACTACTGATATACCCAAGACTAATGAATATCAAAACATTACACTAAGTCAAGGAAGCCTTATAAAGAGTACATACCATGTGATTCCATTTACATAACTTCCAAATCAGGCAAAACTGATCTACAGTAGGAAAAAAATTTTTCCCAGGGAGGGAAGAACAGGGAGCAGAATGACTGGAAAGAAACATGAAGGAACTTTTCACAGTGAGAGTACAATATAGTATAGTATATACAATATGATGTATATCTTGATAGAGGTTTGGGTTACACAGATAAGTACATGTGTCAAAACTCATCAAACAGTATACTTAAGATTTTTCTGTTTTCCACTCTAAACTGTACTTCAAATTTTTAAAAAAGTTAAAAAGTTAATAATATGCATATTGAAATATTTGGGGGTAAATGTACCGATGTCTGCAATTTACTTGGAAAATAAAAAAATAAGATAGCAGAGTAGAAAGCAAATAAAGCAAAATATTACAGAATCTAGGTGGTAGGTAAACAGGTGTACAATTTGTGTACAATTCTTTCAATTTTTGTTTTTCATGATAAATACAATTATTTCATGATAAAATGTTAGGCAAAAAAACAAAATTTGATATTAGAAAAAGTCTCTTTCCATTAAGCTATTACTCAAAGAATTAAGGCTCATTTGGAGCCTCTCTTTGGAATAGGGACTATCATTACCCACCTTCATTACTGGAGTAAGATATTTACTCAAGACCATCCAGTTCCCTCTGTGCTGATTCTTCTATCACCCAACAAACTTCTAACCAATTACTGTTCCTCAAGTACCCTGAATTCACAAAAGGGATGCTCTGGACTGAGGCAAACATATAAAAGCATTATAGTCACAGATGAAGTACAGCCTAAATCAATTGGTTCCGTGCTTTATTAATGTAATTAATCTTCCTCTTATCTCTGGTTTTTCTAATCAACTGGTCTCTTATGAGTCTGGTTAGCATAATTACCTCCCCAAAAGTCTTAGGAAACCTTCAATATAAGTTTCTAGTTTGGGAAGCAAAGGACCAGGCCACAGACAGCAATGTCTCAAAAACAGACACCAAGATTTCTCTGTTGGCGCAGTGGTTAAGAATCTGCCTGCCAATACAGGGGACAGGGGTTCGATCCCTGGTCCAGAAAGATCCCAAATGCCGCAGAGCAACTAAGCCTGTGTGCCACAACTACTCAGCCTGTGCTCTAGAGCCCGCGAGCCACAACTACTGAGCCCGTGTGCTACAACTACTGAAGCCCACGCACCTAGAGCCCATGCTCCACAACAAGAGAAGCCACCACAATAAGAAGCCTGCGCACCTCAATGAAGAGTAGCCCGCGCTTGCCACAACTAAAGAAAGCCCATGCACAGCAACAAAGACCCAATGCAGCCAAAAATAAATTAATTTTTTTTAAAGTAAGTGTAAATTTGTAATTTAAAGGAAAAAAAAAAAGCAACACCAACCTTGTGAAGGTAACCATGCAGCCAGCTGGTTTTCTCACCTGTAAAATTCCGATATCTGTCTTGCCCAAAACAGGCTTGTGAGGATAACTAAGATAACATACATGAAAGCATTTTAAAAATAAAGTTCTACACAAGTGTTATATATTATTATGATTCCATGATGCTACTAACAACCTCTCAAAACCACCTGTGCTGCTGGACAAATAAGGAAAGAATTATTTAAACAGATCATTACCATAAAGGAATAAGGTCACTTAAGAGAACTTTCCAGCACAAACACCTGACCCACAGTGATTAGTGTTGACTCACAGATATCTCTATGAGTCAAGAACTACTATCCCCCATTTACAATAGGTCTTTTTGTCTCACCCACATTCAAGTACACAAAGTAATAGGAGAGACAGACACTGTTGAGTTTAATGGCTTACTGGCATTATTCTGGGAGTGCTACTAAATACCTCTTGCAAATCCAATGGTCACAACACTACTATACAATTAAAAAGGCCCTAATTCAAGCAGTTATCACCAAGTAAATTATCTTGTCCATTTCAAACAGATTCCCCATGAAGATCAGCAGCAGCACCTAAGGCTTTATATCACGACCGACCTCATCGTGGTTCTGAAAATAAATTTCTCCTAATCCCTATAGCTACTCAACAGATTCAGCATAACTTCAAGATTATTAAGGCTATAATCAAAAAGTCTACAAACAATACATGCTGCAGAGGATGTGGAGAAAAGGGAACCCTCGTGTTGGTGGGAATGTAAATTGGTGTAGCCACTGTGGAAAACAGTACGGAGGTTCCTTAAAAAACTAAAAGTAGGGACCTCCCTGGTGGCACAGTGTTATGAATCCGCCTACCAGTGCAGGGGACATGGGTTCGAGCCCTGGTCCGGGAAGATCCCACATGCCACCGAGCAACTGAACCCGGGTGCCACAACTACTGAGGCTGCATTCTAGAGCCTGAGAGCCACAACTACTGAAGCCCATGCACCTAGAGACCATGCTCCGCAACAGAAGCTACCGCAATGAGAAGCCTGCGCACCGCAACAAAGAGCAGCCCCTGCTTATGGCAACTAGAGAAAGCCCACGCACAGCAACAATGACCCGATGCAGCCAAAAATAAATTAATTAAAATAAATTTTACAAAATAAAATAAAAGTACAACTACCGTATGATCCAGCAATTCCAATTCTCACTATACAGTGGGAAAAAATGAAAACTTTAATTCGAAAAAATCCATGCACCCCAATGTTCATAGCAGCACTATTTATAGCTGCCAAGACATGGAAGCAACCCAAGTGCCCATCAACAGAAGATTGGCTTAAGAAGATGTGATATATATATACATATATATATAATATATATATAAAATATATATGTATATATGTAATGGAACATTACTCAGTCATAAAAAAAAATTGCCATTTACAGCAACATGAATGAACCTAGAGAATAAGTCAGAGAAAGACAAATAAATATATCATTTATATGTGGAATCTAAAAAATAATACAAATGAATCAATATTCAAAACAGAACCAGACTCACAGACAGAAAACAAACTTACGTTACCAAGGGGAGGCGGGGGAAGGACAAATTAGGAATATGGGATTAACAGATATTTTATACTTAAAATAGATAACCAATAAGGATTTACTATATAGCACAGGGAATTATACCCAATACCTTATAATAACCCATAATGAACATAACCTGCAAAATAAACAAAAAAAGATTATTCATTCAAATGGGAAATAGTACCATACTTGAAGACAGGGTCATCTGCAGAAAACTGAGACATACTTAAGAATACAATTTCTCTCCCTCTCTTTTTTTTAAAGTAGTGATTGAAGATGAAAAAATAAACTTTCTTCTAAAAATTTTAGTTTAAGCCTAAAATTCTAGGCTCAAAGTTTATAATCACCACCTACCCTGTGGACAATAGAAACAAAAAGAAAAAGGGGCTGATTAAAGTTTATCCCAAGGCCTTCATCATTCACTATTTACTGATTAGTTATAATGTGCTCAGCACCATTATAAATTACAAAAGATACAAAAATGTATCCTTTATACAACCTTATAATAACAGAAATCTGGTAAGAGGCAGGAAATGCATACTAATTCCCTTGGCCAATTTTTCCAAGGGTCAACAAAGGCTCTTCTTTGTCCCACAAGCAATTCAACTGTACAAAAAAAATAAAGATGAAAATATTTAAACACTTGCTCTTCAACACAGCAATGACCTACCTAAAACAAGAGTTAACAAACTGTGGACATAAGTTATCTTTCATATCAGAATCTGAATACAAAATACCATTTAAAGCTCTTTTTTGATTCAGCAGGGCTCCCACAAACCACACATTTAAAAGCCAAGCCCAGCCAAAATCCTTGTAACATTTGGGAGGGAAAGTTTAAATTTCGAATGTTTAAATGGAAGAAAAGATGGCACGCTATATGTGAATAGAATGTGACAAATATTAAATGCAGTCCAGCTATTTGCATTTAACCTTCTATGTAAAGGAATTACCACTACTTACCAAGTAGTTTAGAATGGGAGTGTAGCATAGTGAAAGGAATACAAGCTCTGAGGAGTCAGGCCACTGATTCGCTATGCAAAATCTTGGAAAACTGACTAAGCTTCAATTTCCTCGTTTGTAAAACAGGAAACCACTATTTCACAACCACACAATTCCTATGAGGATTAGGAAAATAATACATATAAAGTGACAGTCATCCTGTAAATGGCAGCTACTGCTTCCAGTATTAATGTATATTTGAGCTAACACCTTAAAAAAAAAAAAAAAGACTGAAACAAAAAGAAATTAGAAAATACTCTGAGATGAAAACAATACACCAAAAATTTACAGGATGCAGTTAAGGGAGTGCTTAGAGGGAAATTTATACCTGTCTATGCCTATATCAAAAAAGAAGAAAGATCTCAAATCAAACTAATCTTCCACCTTAAAACATGAGAAAAAGAGCAAATTAAATGTAAAGAAAGCAGAAGAAATGAAATAATAAAGCCGAACAGAAAGTAATGCTATAAAAAAAGAGAAAAACTATAAAGTAAGTGAAATTAAAAGTTGGTTCTTTGGGCTTCCCTGGTGGTGCAGTGGTTGAGACTCCGCCTACCAATGCAGGGGACACAGGTTTGTGCCCCAGTCTGGGAAGATCCCACATGCCGCAGAGCAGCTGGGCCCGTGAGCCATGGCCACTGAGCCTGCGCGTCCGGAGCCTGTGCTCCGCAACGGGAGAGGCCACAACAGTGAGAGGCCTGTGTACCGAAAAAAAAAAGTTGGTTCTTTGAAAAAAATCAACAAAACTGACGAACTTGTAGCTGGACTGACCAAGAAAAAACAGAGAGAAGACCCAAATTATTAAACTCAGGAATGAAAGACAGGACATCACAACCAATGCTACAGATAATTTAAAAGATATAAGGGAAGATGACTTTGATGAAAAGGATAAATTTCTAAAAAACACAAAGTACTAAAACTCACAAGAAACATTAGAAAATCTGAATAGACCTACAAGTAAGGAGATGGAATTGGTAATTTTAAAACTTTCCACAAAGAAAAGCCCAAGCACAGATGGATTCACTGATGAATTTTAACAAATATTTAAAGAAGAATGAATACCAATTCTTCACACTCTTCCCAAAAAATGGAAGAGGGAATACATCCCTATTCATTCTATGAGCCCAGTATTACCCTGATACCAAAACCAGACAAAGATATCACAACAAAACAAAACTAGAAATCAAAATATCATATAGTCACAAAAATCCTCAGTAAAATACTAGCAAACCAAATCCAACAACAAATAAAAAGGATTATACACTAAGACCAAACAGGATTTATCTCAGGAATGCAAGGCTGGTTTAGCATCAGAAAATTAACCAAACTAATAGATCATGTAGTGAAAGATTAAAGGACAAAAAACCACATTACAGTCTGAATTATACACAGAAAAAGCATTTGACCAAATCCAATACCCCTTCATGAAAATAAAGAAATAAACTCAACAAACTAAGGATACAAAGGAACTTCTTCATCCTGATGAAAGGGATTTACAAAAAAGCTAAAATCATCACCACTGCTAACTTCATTACTTAATGGTGAAAGACTGAAAGCTTCCCCCATAAGATCCAGAACAAGACAAGGATGTCTGCCTTCATCATTTCTATTTAACCTTGTATTACAAAGACTGGGGGATAAAAAGAAGTAAAACTATCCCTATTTGCAGATGACATGATCTCGTATATAGAAACATCCTAAGGAATTCACTAAAAAATTACTGGAGCTAAGAAGTTCAGCAAGTTTGCAGGATACAAGAATACACAAAAATCAATTGTATTTCTATATGCTATCACCGCACAATCTGAAACTGAGTATCAAAACAAATAAAATAGGTATACGTTTAACAAAGGAGTGCAAGCCTTCTACACTGAAAACTATAAAACATTGTTAAAAGAAATTGAAGACATAGGACTTCCCAGGTGGTCCAGTGGTTAAGACTCTGCCTTCCAATGGAGGGAGCACGGGTTCAATCCCTGGTCAGGGAACTAAGATCCCACATGACATGTGGTGCGGCCAAAAACAAAGTAAAAGAAGTTGAAGACACAGATAAATGAAAAAAAATCCCAACATTCAAGTGTAGGAAGACTAATACTGTTAACATGGCAACAGTCCCCAAATTAACCTAAGAGATGCAATGCAATCCCTTATCAAATTCTTAGCTGGTTTTGCAGAAACTGACAAGCTGATCCTAAAATTCATATGGAAATGCAAAGGACCCAAAATACGCAAAACAATCTTGATAAAGAAGAACAAAGTTGGAGGAATCACACTTTCTGATTTCAAAACTTACTAGAAAATAAGTATTCAAGACAGTGGGATATAGGCATCAATGGAATAAAACTGTGAGTCCACAAGTAAACTTTTACATTTATGGTTAACTGATTTTTGACAAGGGTGGCAAGACAATTCAATGGGGAAAGAATAGTTTTTTCAACAAATTGTGTGGGGGCAATCAGATTACCCACATGCAAAAGAATAAAGGAAGAACCCTGTCTCACACTATATACAAAAATTAACTCAAAATGGATCAACAATTTAAACAGCTAAGACTTCAAAACATAATTTTAATGATACAACATAGTTGTAAATCTTCATGATCTTGGATCAGGCAACATTTTCTTAGATATGACATCAAAAACACAAGCAACCAAAAAAAAGAAGATAAATTGGACTTCATGAGAATTAAAAACTTCTGCGCCTAAAAGGACACTATCTCAAAAAAAGTGAAAAACCACCTACAGAATGGGAGAAAGTATATGTAAATCATACATCTGATAAGGGACTAGTAACCAAAATATATACCAATAAAAAAAAGGTTTATAACTCAACAAAAACACATAACCCAATTTAAAAATGGACAAAGGACTGAACAAGCATTTCTCCAAGGAAGATATACAAATGGCCAAGAGGCATATGAAAAGATGTTCAACATCATTAGTCATTAGCAAAAGCAAATCGAAACCACAATGAGATGCTACTTCATACCCACTACGATGGCTATAATCAAAAAGATGGGCAAGGATATGGAGACACTGGAACCCTCATACGTTGCTGGTGGGAATATAAAATGGTGCAGCCACTCTGGAAAACAATATGGCAGTTACTCAAAAAGTTAAACATCGAATTACCATATCACCCAGCTTCCCCTCCTAGGTATATATCCAAGAGAGTTGAAAACAGGTGTTCAAACAAAAACTTGTACACAAATGTTCATGGCATTATTCATACTAGCCAAAAAGTGATAACAACCCACAATATCCATCAACTGATGAGTGAATAAACAAAATGTGGTATACCGGGACTTCCCTGGTGGTGCAGTGGTTGGGAATCCACCTGCCAATGCAGGGGACACGGGTTCGAGCCCTGGTCCGGGAAGATCCCACATGCCGTGGGGCAGCTAAGCCCGTGTGCCACAACTACTGAGCCTGCGCTCTGGAGCCCACGAGCCACAACTACGGAGCCCACGGGCCACAACTACTGAGGTCTGCACACCTAGAGCCCGCCCACCACAACAAAGAGTAGCCTCCGCTCTCCACAACTAGAGAAAGCCCACACACAGCAACAAAGACCCAACGCAGCCAAAAATAAATTAATTAATTAATAAAAAAATGTGGTACTCCCATACAAAGGAATATTATTCAACCATAAAAAGAAATGAAGTACTAATACATGCTACAACACAGATGAAGCTTAAAACCATTCTACTAAGTGAAAGGCGGCAGACACAAAAGGCCACATATTTTATGATTCCATTTATATAAAATGTTCAGAACTGGCAAATCAATAAAAACAGAGAGTTAGATTTGTGACTGCCAGAGGGAAAGAGCAATGTGGAGTAACTGCTAATGGGTACATGATTTCTTTTTGAGGTAAAAATTTTCTGGAACTTGATGGTGGTGACAGCTGCACAACTTTCTGAATATACTAAAAATCACTAAATTGTACACTTTTAAAGGATGAATTTTAAGGTATGTGAATTGTACTTTCTATGTTCAATAATGTAATATTAAGGCCATATTCAAAAATTTTCAATCTCTTAACTAGAAAATGATAATCCCAAGGTTTTAGCTGAAACAAAGAGCAGCAGCAGCACTTCAAACATGCATGAAATTCTGAGCCAGGAGATCAAGCACCACCTTTCTAATCTTTCTGGGTTAAAATACTGCAAGTTGCCCTTGTCTGCAGATCCAGCCAATGCCCTGGACCTTCTTGTCAGTCTCCATGTTGTAAAGCATCAGGGAATCAAAACAGCTTCAGGCTGGGTATTCCAAAATCCAGCAACAGCAAGTTGCCAATATACTTATGAGACTATTAAACCAAAACCATATAATTTTAAACAAATTTAAAGTGTATCTTTGTGTATTTACCATTAACACATATTTAACATTAATGTATTTACCATTAACACAAAAGTATACAATTGTACTTTAATAAGAGCTCATCTAAAAATTCAAATGACCCAACTGTCCTTGATCACAGAATTCAAATGCTGAAATGCTTAAAATTCCTTAAAGTCATAACATAACAGTCACATAGCTAAATAAACGGAAAACTTTATAGAAAATAACATGCAGCAAAATAGTATTTTCACAATACCTGAAAAATGCAGTTTGACCTTAACTCTCAATCACACTATGTACGGACTAATATGTACTCTCTTGTGTCATACTGACACACAACCATAATAATGAGTAAAACAGTACAGATCAGTATCAGCCAAGAAGTGTGTGCCCTCATATTACTTCAGATCTCACTTAATTTTTCATAAATATATACTGAACTTTATTTTTAAGAAACAAATTTTACTACCTCCCACATGATCAGTTTCTTTCTATGCCATCCCAACCTATGGGCAGGAGGTAGGGGGGGAATAGAGAGAATATATCTACCTATTGTCTTCAGCAACACAGATGCACTTCAAAAATATAACATGCAATTGGAAAGAGTTCAGAAAAGACATCTAAATATCTATAGGGATGGAAGTGCAGACTAAACAGACTTCTTTCTAGAAAACCCAAAGCTGAGAAAGGAGGATTAAATCTATAAAATTAAGTAAAATATCAAGACAAATGAGGTGAGTGCAATCTTGTCCACCAGAAACTAAAGGACCTAAGAACAAGGTACCTCTTAAAATCTAAGATGTTGGAAGTTCAAGCTTTGGTTTTTTTAGAAATATAACCTAGAGTAGGAACCAAGATGGTGGAGTAGAAGGACGTGCTCTCACTCCCTCTTGCGAGAACACCACAATCACAACTAGCTGCTGGACAATCATTTACAGGAAGACACTGAAACTCACCAAAAAAGACACCCCACATCCAAAGACAAATGAGAAGCCACAATGAGACAGTAGGAGGGGTGCAATCACAGTAAAATCAAATCCCATAACTGCTGAGTGGGTGACTCACAACACATATACCACAGAAGTCCACCCACTGGAGTGAAGGTTCAGAGCCCCATGTCAGGTTCCCAACCTGGGGATTTGGCAAGGAGACGAGGAATTCCTAAAGAATCAGATTTTGAAGGCTAGTGGGATTTGACTGCAGGACTTCGACAGAACTGGGGGAAACATTCACCGTGGGGACAAGGACACTGGCGGCAGAAGTTCTGGGAAGTATTCCTTGACGTGAGCCCTCCCAGAGTCCGCCATTGGCCCCACCAAAGAGCCCAAGTAGGCTCCAGTGTTGGGTTGCCTCAGGTCAAACAAGCAACAGGGAGGGAACCCAACCCTACCCATCAGCAGGGAAGAGGATAAAAGTTTTACTGAGCTGGCCCACCAGAGCAACAGTCAACACTACCCACCACCAGTCCCTCCCATTAGGGAACTTGCACAAGCCTCTTAGATAGCCTCATCCACCAGAGAGCAGACAGCAGAAGCAAGAAGAACTACAATTGTGCAGCCTGTTGAACAAAAACCACATTCACAGAAAGACAGACAAGATGAAAAGACAGAGAGGGCTATGTACCAGATGAAAGAACAAGATAAAACCCAGAAAAACAACTAAATGAAGTGGAGATAGGCAATCTTCCAGAAAAAGAATTCAGAATAATGATAGTGAAAAGATGTACCCACAGCAAACATCATTCTCAACGGTGAAAAACTGAAAGCATTTCCTCTAAGATGAGGAACAAGACAAAGATGTCCACTCCCACCACTATTATTCAACATAGTTTTGGAAGTCCTACCATCGCAATCAGAGAAGAAAAAGAAATAAAAGGAATACATATTGGAAAAAGAAGTAAAACTGTCACTGTTTGCAGATGACATGATACTATACATACAGAATCCTAAAGATGCCACCAGAAAACTACTAGAGCTAATCAATGAATTTGGTAAAGCAGTAGGATACAAAATTAATGCACAGAAATCTCTTGCACTCCTATACACTAATGATGAAAAATCTGAAAGAGAAATTAAGGAAACACTCCCATTTACCACTGCAACAAAAAGAATAAAATACCTAGGAATATACCTACCTAAGGAGACAAAAGATCTGTATGCAGAAAACTATAAGACACTGTTGAAAGAAATTAAAGATGATACCAACAGATGGAGATATACCATTTTCTTGGATTGGAAGAATCAATATTGTGAAAATGACTATACTATCCAAAGCAATCTACAGATTCAATGCAATCCCTATCAAATTACCAATGGCATTTTTTACAGAACTAGAACAGGAAATGTTAAAATCTGTACGGAGACACAAAAGACCCCGAGTAGCCAAAACAGTCTTGAGGGAAAAAAACAGAGCTGGAGGAATCAGACTCCCTCACTTCAGACTATACTACAAAGCTACAGTAATCAAGACAATAAGGTACTGGCACAAAAAGAAATACAGATCAATGGAACGGGACAGAAAGCCCAGAGATAAAGCCATGCACCTAAGATCAACTAATCTATGACAAAGGAGGCAAGGATATACAATGGAGAAAAGACAGTCTCTTCAATAAGTCATGCTGGGAAAACTGGACAGCTATATGTAAAAGAATGAAATTAGAACACTCCCTAACACCATACACAAAAATAAACTCAAAATGGATTAGAGACTTAAATGTAAGACTGAGCACTATAAAACTCTTAGAGGAAAACATAGGAAGAACATTCTTTGACATAAATCACAGCAAGATCTTTTTTGATTCACCTCCTAGAGTAATGGAAATAAAACCAAAAATAAACAAATGGGACCTAATGAAACTTAAAAGCTCTTGCACAGCAAAGGAAACCATAAACAAGACGAAAAGACAACCCTCAGAATGGGAGAAAATATTTGCAAATGGATCAATGAACAAAGGATTAATCTCCAAAATACATAAACAGCTCATGCAGCTCAATATTAAAAAAACAAACAACCCAATGTAAAAATGGGCAGAAGACCTAAATAGACATTTCTCCCAAGAGGACATACTGATGCCCAAGAGGCACATGAAAAGCTGCTCAACATCACTAATTGTTAAAGAAATGCAAATCAAAACTACAGTGAGGTATCACCTCACACTGGTTAGAATGGGCAGCATCAGAAAATCTACAAACAAATGCTGGAGAGGATGTGGAGAAAAGGTAACCCTCTTGCACTGTTGGTGGGAATGTAAATTGATACAGTCACTATGAAGAACAGTAAGGAGGTTCCTTAAAAAACTAAAAATTGAATTACCATATGACCCAGCAATCCCACTACTGGGCATATATCCAGAGAAAACCATAATTCAAAAAGACACATGCACCACAATGCTCATTGCAACACTGTTTACAATAGCCAGGTCATGGAAGCCACCTAAATGCCCATCAACAGACGAATGCATAAAGAAGATGTGGTACATGTATACAATGGAATATTACTCAGCCATAAAAAGGAACGAAATTGGGTCATTTGTAGAGACGTGGATGCATCTAGAGACTGTCATACAGAGTAAAGTCAGTCAGAAAGAGAAAAACAAATATCGTATATTAACGCATATATGTGGAACCTAGAAAATGGCAGAGATGAACCGGTTTGCTGAGCAGAAATTGAGACACAGAAGTAGAGAAAATACGTATGGACACCAAGGGGGGAAAGCGGCAGGGGGGTGGGGGTGCTGGTGTGATGAATTGGGAGATTGGGTTTGACATGTATACACTGATGTGTATAAAATGGATGACTAATACAAACCTGCTGTATAAAAAAAAATAAATTAAATTTTTAAAAAAATAGACAATGTCATGGGGTAAGGAAGTTAATTATCTAAAGTTCAGCATAGCTTTAATTTCTTTTCTTCCAAGTAAAATTCTATTTTATATATTTCAAAATGTTATTATCGTATGTTAATTTTTGTTCTATCTAACCTTTTATCTGCAAATAAATATTCTATGTCTAGAATAAAGCTAATAAAAAAATTTAATTTAATTTAAAAAATAATAAAAGATACAAAAAAGCAACAATAAACAAGTGGGACTACATCAAATTAAAAGGCTTCTTCTGCACAGCAAAGGAAACCTTTAACAAAATGAAAAGGCAGGGCTTCCCTGGTGGCGCAGTGGTTGAAAGTCCGCCTGCCGATGCAGGGGACACGGGTTCGTGCCCCGGTCCAGAAAGATCCCACATGCCGTGGAGCGGCTGGGCCCGTGAGCCACGGCCGCTGAGTCTGCGTGTCCGGAGCCTGTGCTCCACAACGGGAGAGGCCACAACAGTGAGAGGCCCGCATACCACAAAAAAATAAAAAATTTAAAAATGACAAGGCAATCTACAAATGGGAGAAAATATCTGCAAATCATATATCTGATAAGGGGTTAACATTCAAAATATACAGAGAACTCATAACTCACTATCAAAAAAACAATCCAATTAAAAATGGGCAGATCTGAACATTTTTCCAAAGAAAACATACAGATGGCCAACAGGTACATAAAAAGATGCTCCACATCACTAATCATCAGGGAAATGCAACTCAAAACCACAATGAGATACCACCGCACACCATTAAGCACTGCTATTATCACAAAGACAAGAAATATCAAACGTTGGCAAGGACATGGAGAAAAGGGAACCCTTGCGCACTGTTGGTGGGAATGTAAATTGGTGTAGCTGCTATGGAAAACAGCATGGAGGTTCCTCAAAATATTAAAAAATTGATCTACCATATGATCCAGAAGAGAATGAAAACACTAATTCAGAAAGATATATGCACCCCATGTTCACTGCAACATTATTTACAACAGCCAAGCCATAGAAACAACCTAGATGTCCACCAATGGAGGAATGAACAAAGAAAATGCGGGGTGTATATATATGTATGTATATACACACACATATATACATACAATGAAATATTATTTGGCCATTAAAAAGAATGTAATCCTGCCACTTGCAACAACATGGATAGACCTTGAGGGCATTATGCTAAGTGAAAATAAGTCAGAGAGATAAAGACAAATGCTATATGATCTTACTTTTATGTGGAATCTTTAGGGAAAGAAAGGTCGCATATAGAAAACAGACTGGTGGTTGGTGGTGGCAGGAGCTGGGGGGGGTGAAATGAGTGAGGAGGTCAAAAGGTGCAAACTTCCAGTTATAAAATGAATGTCATGGGACTGTATTGTACAGCATGGTGACTATAGTTAATAATACTGTATTACATATTTGAAAGTTGCTAAGAGAGTAGACCTTAAAACTTCTCATCACAAGAAAAAAAATTTTTTTTTTTTTAAAGTTGCTTGGCAAAGTCCTTCAGAATTTCACCTATTTTTATTTTTTGGCTGCATTGGGTCTTCGTTGCTGCACACGGGCTTTCTCTAGTTGCGGCAAGCGGGGGCTACTCTTCATTGTGGTGCATGGGCTTCTCACTGCTGTGGCTTCTCTTGTTGCGGAGCACAGGCTCTAGGCGCCCGGGCTTCAGTAGTTGTGGCACACAGGCACATTAGTTGTGGCTTGCGGGCTCTAGAGCACAGGCTCTGTAGTTGTGGTGCACAGGCTTAGCTGCTCCACAGCATGGTACCTTCCCGAACCAGAGATAGAACTTGTGTCCCCTGCATTGGCAGGCAGATTCTTAACCAACGCACCACCAGGGAAGTCCCGAAAAAAATTTTTGTAACTACGTATGGTGATGGATGTTAACTAGATGTTTTGTGGTGATCATTCTGCAATACCTACAAATATCAACTCATTACGTTGTACACCTGAAACTAATATGATGTATCAACTATACCTCAATTTAAAAATATGATTCAAGTACACTGATATGCTATCTAATTCATCAAAATGTACACTCAACCTTTCTAAAACTAATCATCTCTTTCCCACAACATGCTCATCATCTTCCAGATGGAATCACTTCAACTTAAGAACTTCCAAAGTATAAACCTTCTTCTACCAAACCAAACTTCACACACCAGTGACAGATGGCATTAGTGCCTGCTTCTACAGTTTCATGATGGACTTAGAAATAAATGGATTCACAAATAACCTTTCAAAAGCTAACTAGTGTGTAGGCAGAACTTATATACCCACCATATGTGACTGACCATCTTTCACCCAGCTGCCCATGTCAGAAATCTTGCTGCCTCTCTTTTCCTTTCCACCCCCCAACGCCATCCCCCATCCAGTCTGTCTCTGCCCTTACACTCAAGCCCTCCTCTGCAGTCCCCACTGTCCCAGTGCTATGGAGTGAAATGTTTGTGCTCCCCCACCGGAATTCACATGTTGAATCCTAATGCCCAGTGTGATGGTATCTGGAGGTGAGGCCTTTGGGAAGCAATTAGATCGTGAGGGCTCTGCTTAGATCATGGGATTAGTACTGTTATAAAAGAGGCTAGAGAGAGGTCTCTCATCCCTTCCACCATGTAAGGTTACAATGAGAAGACAGCATCAATGAGGAAGCTGGCTCTCCTCAGACACCAAAGCCGCCGGAGCCGTGATCTTGGACTTCCAGCCTCCAGAACTGCGAGAAACAAATTTCTGTTGTTTATAAGCCACCAGTCTATGGTATTTTGTTATTACAGCCCCAATGGACTAAACTACCCAGGTTTCAGCCTACATTCATTCTCAGCTCTCCTACTACAGCATTCACTCAGGGTTGCTTTATCTAGGGTTCACAGACTCTCTAATCCACATATAGAAATGCATTTAGATCTAACTGGTTTCTTTTGTAATCCTAAGTAATTTATTTTATGCATTGTCCTGAAAAGGGGGCTGCAGTCTTCACCAGACTGCCAAAGACATCCACGGCCCAAAAAGGTTTATGGGCTCTAACTGGACTCTGCTTCCGTGCTTATATCCTCTGACTCTCCTCCACACTGCTGCCAAGGTAAAGTTTTTGAAATATAAATATCATCTGTCATCCATACTTAAATCCTTAAATGGTACCAACTGCTTCCAGGTAAAATCTTAACTCAACCTTCCAACAATCAAGTAGGTTCATGACTGGCCCCTGCTCATCCCCCCAGCTTCATCTTGCCTCCCACCACAAATGCAGCTAACATCCTGAGTTGAATCTGCAATTCCCTGAATTCAGCAAGCTTTCTCACTCCTCTCTGCCTTTGCATAAGCCGTTCCCCCTGCTTGGAAAGCCCTTCCTCACCACCTCCACATGGTTAACTCCTGCTCATCGTTTACTCCCAGCTTAAGCACCATCTCCTCAGAGAGCCCTCCTGGCCATCCTCCACTCCCAGTCTCGGTAAGATGCCCAGTCAGTGCTCTCACAGTACTCTGTGATGATCTCCCATAGCACTTTCCTCATGGTGTTTTGTCCATTTACTGTCTGCCACCCCTTCCAGCCTGTGAGCTTTCTTAAGGCAGAAGCTAAAATAGTATAACATGCCTAGCAGAGCTCAAGACACACAACAGAATGCTTAACAAATGCTTGCTGAACAAGGGATAGGCTCTGGAAAATAGCCAAACCAGCCAAAGTCCAGTCAGAAACCTCATCAACTAATGAGGTGGCACTGGTCTGGAGATTACCATAAATGCAAATTGCCAGTTGAGGCAAGAAAGTTCTGCATCTATTAATCTGCCACCAATGCTCCTTCATTCAAGGCTGGGAAGTCAGCCCTTAATAAATTTAATTACCCTGGTCAGGCACTGTGTCAAGGGGCTTGACAGGCATTAGAGCTCACTAAACCTCAAAACAGCTCTAGTATATTCTTTTTTAAAGAAAAAGAGGCAAAGAGGTAAACTGCTCAAAATCAAGCAGAAAGTTATAAAGTTTTCAACCCAGGTCTTTGATTTCAAAGCCCATTGCCTAGCCACTGAGCTCAGCTGCTTTTCTGGAGATGAGATATCAGCATGCCCTGCATCTTTGGAGGCATTCTGGAAGAGCCTAGGTTGGATGAGAGGGGGCCCTTCATTAGCCTCACAGCAAATAAGAAAGGTCTTATTCCTCCAACAAACGCTACGCACTACTATTAAATTCTTTAAAATTTAATGTAAACTCCCCTACATGTATTCATTGAAAACTCTTTTAAATGGGAAGGGCTTGTGAGAGTTTTCTCCCCCAAGAACAGCAAGTAAAGGAGGAAATGAGCAAAACTTTGTTGAACTCTCCACACCAGGCTTAGGGGTTGAAAAGGGAGATGAAAAATATCAATATATCCCAAGGAATGGAGTTGGTTGTGGCAATACCAATAAAGGAAAGAAGGCAGAGTCTCCATGGTCTGCTGCAGAGACACCACGAAGCACCATCCTTTAACTGGCTGAGAAGGCTTAGCAGAAGAAACAGCCCATGGGCTTCTAACAGATGGAACACTAATTTTGCTGAAAGCTGCTGCCACTTCCACTAAACTTTAGTTTGGAATGTGCACCACAGCTCTCACCCTATGATCTTTAGCACTTCCCTGTAAGACCTCTGGGGACTCACACCCAACACTTCAAGAAAATACAGAATGTTTTCTTTAATCTCACCCACACCACCTGTTCACATTAGTTTCTCGAGCCCTTACAGATGTGGTCACCTCTCATATTTTGACTAGAAACTGGTGATCACAAAGCATCTTCATTCCTAATTACCACCACTCCACATTTCCCCATCCTCATCCTCCTTGCACCCCAGTTTCCCCCTTGACCACCTTGTGTGCCCTTACTCTTCCAACTCACCTCCAAATCAGGTGTCTGATACTGTCCAGTGACTTTTCTGCATCCCAAATTTCAACACAAAACCAACACAGTCCATTCTTCCTGTCCCTAACTCCAACCAAAAACACATACAATGTAAGTATCTAATTTATCTACAATGAAAACTATTCAGGTAAACCTAGGGGCCTTTCAACTATGGGATTATAAATATCTAGTCACCAGACAGCTTAAAATCAAAAAGAAGAAAATGTAGCCTTTAGGGACACATACTTCCACAGATAAGATTTTACTGTGACTATCATTTTCTAAATTAATCCATACTGATATTATTGAGATTATAAAGCCCCAAAGAGACTCTTAGTATACATCATGTAACACTCCACACTTCTACTCAAGACTGTATCTTTATCACTTGTTACAGCAACTGTTCCATGATTAGATCCTGCCCCACATTCAGTGAAGAAAAAGATTAGCTTTACAGATAAAATGCATAGTTTAAACACATCGTGAAAGTGCTTCAGTACTGGGGGTGGGGGGGATGACATGAACAACAGGTAAAGCTAATTAACAGTGACATATACACAAAAACAGGGAATACAGGTCTCAGAGAATACATGATTATGTCCCCCTAATCAACAAAAGAATAAAACAAAAGTTCCTCTAAGCAAGGATTTTTGTGGATCAACATGCAAAAACACACCTTTATTTTTAAAGGTGAGTACCACAGCTCTGTGTTATGTTAAAAGGGAAAGGCAAGCTAGATAAAACTGTATAGGGTCATACACCGTGAAGATTTTGTATATACACACAAAGTTTCATATGCATACACAAAGACTCGAAAAACCTGGTTTTCTGAATTTCAGTGGCATCTGAAGAAAAGGAAGAATACCATCCATCCATCCCCAGGACAGAAACCAAGCAATCATAAATCTAGAAACAACATACACTGAAATACACCACACTCTCTCCCACCTCCAGTTTATTATTTCTTGCTGGTTAATACACACCTGGACAGTTAAGAATGACTGTATTATTCAATCTATTTTGTGTCTCATTCATTATGTTGAAAAAAAAATTCTTTCAGGAGAGAACTTTCCCAGCACATCTATCTATATAAAGCACTCTAAAAAGGGCTGAAATTGAAAAACAATGACCTGAAATAGGCAAAGACTTTGAAAGCATGGACATGATCAGTAAAGCCCCCCACCCAATCTATGTTCTCCGAATTCCTGCCCCACTTTTCCCATTAGGTACCCATTAGCTAGAGAAAACTTCACACACCCTGCTCAGGAATGCTACCAGCACAACCATGTAAGAAAACCAAATGACTGCAGGAAGAGTATCTGCGATACTTTTGAATAATGAGAATACTTCTCCTTCTAGGAAGTGTGGCTAAGAGCGTGATTATTCATATAAATGCACTTCAACTTACCTGTGTGTAAGAGTCCAAGAGGTAGATAAGACAAGAACAACTGTTACTCCATGTCACTCCACTTTAGCAGAAAGAAATGAGAAAAGGCACTCCCCAGAAGGTCCCAAGTGCAACACCACCAACCTAACTCTTTACCAGGACATTAATGAGGCAGCAATGAGGCTAAATAGAGCCTGTCCACAAACTAGAAACACAAAATGCTGTGGTGTGGTCTGCCCTCATCCCCACTTCTCCCCCAACCAGAGTGGTCACAGCTGCAATCCATGATCTTTCCCAGGACATTCTTCTGCCCTAACACAAAACTCCACCTGTCTATAATACAGGACATTTGGTACAGTTGAATGAACAAACGCAGTCAGCTAGCACTACAACTTCTTCCTACTGCATTCTTCCTTCCTGCAGCAGTGAACAGCTGCAGCCACAACTTCAGATGGCAGGCACTGTTTGCAGCTCTGTCCCCTGGCCTCAAGGATGACATGGCATTTTCATTCATCTTGTTCCATTCCCTCAGTCTGATACATCACAGATCAGTTTGGTTTTGCCCACTGCTGCTGGATATTCCAACATACTCCACCTTCCCCTGTACAGAGGGACTTGAATTTACCAGAAAATCCAATGCATTTATCCTTAATCATATATCAAAAGCTGTCATATGAGATTTACATTTGTGAATCTACAAAAGTCATAGTCCAAGGTGAATACCTTCAAAACTTCTCTCACTAAAGAGAAAAAAAAAAGATTCTGTATTAGTCCAACATCTCCCTGTATAGGCCTCTGAGGTTGCCAGTTTAATAGACTTAAGAAAGGGGCAAAGATGACTGACCCAAAAGCTAACATGAAAAAAAAAGTCCAAATTATAGACTAACTTGTACTGAAATTTTAGTTCCCAAAACTGATCAAAGGAGCACTTTCCAGTAATCTGAATTAACAATAGGACTGCTTCCCCCTTTGGAAATAAAATATGTTGGAGTTGGGAAAAAAACAACAACAATAACAGAGCTAAATCAAACGCCCCACATTTTCAGAATATGAGAGAAAACAGGGATCTAGAGAACTCACAAGAAAATAGGCTTGAATGTCAACTGTTTCTTAATAAAACTAGAAAAAAAGCAAAAAAAAATAGGCTTGAAAATCCTGGCTGCCTATCAGATCAACATTCTAGAAGAGCACTGTCCAACAGAACATTTTGGGAGGATGAAGTGTTGTATACCTGTGTTCCCCAACGAGGTAGCCACCAGCTACTGAGATACACAGTACTTAAAATATAGCTAGTGTAACTCAAAACTGAATTTTTAATTTTATTTCATTTTAATTAGTATGAATTTAAACTACTACATGTAGCTAGTGGCTACCATACTGGACAGAACAAATCTAGAATGCGGTCTTAGATTCTGGTTATTAAAAACTTCAAATAAAGCTGCTTCACCTCCCTTCTGCATTGAACACACAGAGGAAATTTCTTCCTTATATCTAAATATCTCATTCAGCAACATAACTTTGTTACATAGGGACCCAGCCCAAAGCAGGATCAGCCTGTTTCTCAAAGTCCCTACCAGAACCGAGAGACATCAGTGTCATCCACCTAGTTGGAATGAAGGCCCTCTTTTGCAAACCACTCTGACACAAAGTCCCACAACAAGCCTGAATCTGGACTGTTTTGTTTTGTCTTGTTTTGCTTTTTTGCGGTACGCAGGCCTCTCACTGTTGTGCCCTCTCCCGTTGCGGAGCACAGGCTCCAGACACGCAGGCTCAGCGGCCATGGCTCACAGGCCTAGCCGCTCCGCAGCATGTGGGATCTTCCCAGACCAGGGCACGAACCCATGTCCCCTGCATCAGCAGGTGGACTCTCAACCACTGCGCCACCAGGGAAGCCCTGGACAGTTTTTTACGTGTACGATTAAAATTATACAAGTTTTGAGTTGTGACTGGTCAAATTCCTACATGTAGCTTTGATCAGATACTGAACTTAACCTTTCTTCAAAAGAAAAAAGAACTTTTAACCTCAATCTTGATCTATAATTATTGTGGTAGTTCAAAACTTTGCATCAGTGTGCACAGACACACCTCCGTATGACCTAATAAAAAAAAATCCAAATTATATTAGTTCTCACCATCTTCATACTCTGCCCTCAATAAGTAATATTTAATACACTAGGGTTTCATTTCAAAAAACTTTATTCAAAGAATTCTTGGCCCTCTGATTTTTCCAGCTAGAAAAATGTTAACTTGTAAAAATTAATGTTAACTTTAATACTATTAAAGACTATGAAGAGATTTTTAGTCAAAACTTTTCAGTAGACTTAAAGTGCTATGTTCTCTTTTTTTGGTGGGGTGGGGGCGATGAGGGGAGGAGAGTGGTGAATGGGAAGGAGATGAATGGGGAGGAGAAGAGAATTATACCAAAAGAGCCTATATCCTATACGTTAACTGGATCTAACTCTAAAAAGCTACTGTCTCAAACCAATGTAAACAAAGAACATGTTTTCTTAAAAAATAAAATTATCTCCCCATGTTCCATCACTGCAAAGGGGCAAATTTTTTTGGATACTCAAATGTAATCAGGAAAATGGGGCAGATAGATAAACGTATTGACAGTGAATACTTCATTTAAATCATGCTGCATCTTCAGATGCACACAAAATTCAAAAATGCAAAGTAAAACTGCATGACTCCTTGGTATTTACCCAAAGAAGTTGAAAACTTATGTCCACAAAAACCTGCAAATGGATGTTTATAGCAGCTTTATTCAAAATTGCCAACACTTGGAAGCAAACAAGATGTCCTTCAGTAGGTGAATGGATAAACTGTGATACATATAGACAATTGAATCTTAAAGTGCTAAAAAGAAATGAGCTATCAAACCACAAAAAGACAAGGAGGAACCTTAAATGCGTATTACTAAGTGAAAGAAGTCAATCTGGAAATGTTACATACTGTATGATTCCAACTATATGACATTCTGGAAAAGGCAAAACGATGGAGTAAAAAGATGAGTGGCTGACAGGGGTTGGGAGGAGGGAGCGATGAATAGGTAAGAGCAAAGAGGATTTTTAGGGCAGTGAAACTACTCTATATGACACTGTAATAGATACATGTCACTATAATTCATCCAATCCCACAGACTGTACAACACCAAGAGTGAACCGCAGTGTAAACCATGGACTTCGGGTGATAATGACATGTCAATGTAGGTTCATCACTGTTACAAATGCACCACTGTGGTGGGGATGCTGATAATAAGGGAGGCTGTGCATGGGAGGGAGCAGGGGGTATATGGGAAATTGCTGTACCTTACTCTCAATTGTGCTCTGAACCTAAAACTGCTCTAAAAATATAAAATCTTTAAAAAACAAAAAAAGTAAAACTGTACAAATGAGCTGTTTTGTGTTTAAGAGAATGTTTAAGGGGGTTTTATAATCAGATGGATAATTAGTGACATCACTGGAATGAACATTCTACTGATTAACTAGTGATTCGTGCTGTGTTCACATGGAATTTGAAAGCCCAGGTTAAGCTGGTTGAAGTGTGGCAACATGTTCCAATTGGGAGACAGAGACTGATAAATCAAAAATGTGTGAGGGCCACACACTACTAGGAGCCAAGCAAACTTGCCATATAACTCACAGAGTGACAGAAACAGAGTTCTACAGCAATTCCCTAAGCCTGGGCTCAGAGAAAATAAAAGAAACAATAAAAATAAATAAATAACTTCTGTTTAAGCTAACTAGTCAGTATCTTGGTTGAATCAACTTTCTACTAGTAACCATTTCAGGAACAGAATTTATTTTGTGAGATTACTCTTGATCTCTGCCCTAACTCCATCTTTACTTGAAATTCATCATTATCTAGCAGATCTAGTTGGTAAGTAAAATGCTTCTCAACAGAATAGATCACAAAAATGAAATACTAATAAAATCTATTTCCCTGAAGAAAATGTACCCATGTAATATTTCTTTTATGACATGATTCATTAGAAAATAAATCATAAACATCTTTTTTTTTAATCAAAACAATGAATCGTTTACCTAATACACCCCATATCTAAAATACTCCAGGGACTTCCCTGGTAGCACAGTGGTTAAGAATCTGCCTGTCAAGCAGGGGACACGGGTTCGAGCCCTGGTCCAGGAAGATCCCACATGCCGGAGAGCAACTAAGCCTGTGCGCCACAAGAACTGAGCCTGTGCTCTAGAGCCCACAGCCACAAGTACTGAGCCCACATGCCACAACTAGTGAAGCCCGCGTGCCTAGAACCCGTGCTCCACAACAAGAGAAGCCACAGCAATGAGAAGCCCGAGTACCGCAACGAAGAGTAGCCCCCACTCGCCGCAACTAGAGAAAGCCCGTGCGCAGCAACAAAGACTCAACGCAGCCAAAAATAAATAAATTTATTTAAAAAATAAAATACTCCATTATTCCCTAAATATCAGACTGAACACTTATGTCTACTACACTTTAAATTTACTTATGAAAAGAATAACACTTCTCAAAGTTTCCATTAAATTACATTGTGATAGAGACTGTCTCCAATTATAAAGGCAGAATATCAATAATTGTAATTAGATATTTATACTTAATATGCAGAATTCGAAAATAAAGTCCATCTTTCCCCCATCCTAATTAATTACCCATTCTATCACCCTATAACACACTCAGGATATTCTTATTGTCTTCTTCCTGTCTTTTTTTAATAATATTCTAGGTCTGCTCTTTCAAAAACTTTTGAAAATATCTGTGAAGATTCTATATCCCTCAGTACATTCTGTAGCTTCAACTAATACCGCTTATATCTATATGATTTAAAAGTGCTTTTACATATGTATTTCAACTAAAGAAAATGCACCAATTGACTATTTCATTTCAGATTTGACAATTATAAACTAGCATGATTCTTTGCATGATTACTGAATGCCTAAAATAAGCCAAGAAAATGCTCATGCTCATATTTCACTAAAAGTTTTAAGTCCATGTCTCAGGGAAAAAACCATTTATGGTCATTAACCCTAAAAACATTTATGTGTTATACAAACACCTTGCAACTTTAGTAAAACTTCAACAATTTCCGAGGTAGCAAAGTTTCCCAGTGGTCTCTCTGTAACACATTAACTTAATTATCTACACTCAATTTCACAATATAAAACCAAGGAGAAAACTAGAAATTCTGAGTGTTCGAAACACTAACACATTTGCACTGCATGCTCCTCTAGGCATTCTCCTTTCTCATTGCAGTCCCACAAGACCCACCTGAAAGCTATGTTAACCAACCCCCACTGATTGGTGTCCTGAGTGTACAATGCTGGGCAGCAAGTCCTTCTGCCTAAGTCACTAGAGAGAAGAGCAATCCTAAAGGAACTGCCTTTAGTCTGCTAGTACCAGAACATTCTGCTAAGAGGCTCCTCAGCAAAGGGCTGGGTGTGGGCCCTGGCTAGCTGACTTCACAGACCTGCGGCTTCCGCAGAGTGCAATGCTGACTAAAGTTTCCAGAGACACAACACACTCACCTTCATGCTCATGAAGGGCAAGGGCAAGTTACCTCCTGAATGGCTTTGACATCTACTTCTCTCCATTCTCCCTGGCCACTATACAGGTATAGTAATCCCCTGGGGATCACTCCTCCTGATAAGTCTTCTGTACCTCTGGACTTTACAACATGCCACAAACATACAGACACCACATTCACAAACACACACACACACACACACACACACACACACACACACAGAATCATACCCACATACACAGGCCACCCTCAAGATCATCTAGTAATCTTTCACATTAAAGAAAATCACCTCACAACCCACTCAAAGTTCTTCAACAGCTCCCCAGTGCACTCAGGATAAAAATCCAAAGTCATAAGCATCACATATGGGGCCCTGTATCACCAGTTGCTCTCACCATCTCAGCCTCATTTCTAGCTGACCCCTCTTCACAATCTACCAATCCTCTACAATGAACTTTCAGCTGATCAAATGTGTAGTGCTCTCTCTAATATCCAGGCCTTCATCCATGCTCTCCCCTATGCCTGACAGAAAACACCCTTCTCCCTATCTATTTCCATTCTCTCCTAATCTTCCTGCAGGCTTAGGCTGGCATCACCCTCCAGGCTATCTTCCTCTACATCCACCTCAACTGGAGTAGGTGCCCCTCCCAACAAACCCTATTCCAAGCCTAACACACTTCATTGTAACTGGTGTTTTTACTCCTCTATGCCCCCTGCTCCCAGAGAATGGTGCCAGTGCCCCTCTTGTCTACCATATCAGAGGCACTCAAATATTTGCGAAATACATTATAAGTTTACTTAATGAATATAACATGAATGTAGCCCATGCAATAAGGGAAACGTTCAAAATCAGTCACGATATAATGGAAACTAGGCAGCAATTTCCTTATACTTTGGTATAAACTGCAAACTACACAGGCGCCTTTAGGAAAGGTTAAAACATTACACATTAAAAAGAACAGCTTCCACCATAAAGATATTAGTTTCACCTAACTCTTGTTAGGCAAATTGCAGTTCATAAAAAGTGCCATATTGAAAGTATCAAAAAAGCAGCCCTGGCTGCTTATAAGTCAACTATGGCATCAGTGTAACTATTCCTCTCTACTACCAAACTCTCCTTGCATTACTCAGAACCTTGCTCAGTTCCTAAGTCTTGATGTAAATCTTTTAATGTGGGTTCCACTCATAATAATGGTCCCAAAGACATTAACATGTTGCCAGGAAATAGACCTCTGATACATCCTGGGCATTAGCTGCCACTGGCAGCCACTTTCTCTGAGCCACATGTCTTCTTATGAGTTACAATCTGAGGCTTGTGACACCAGATTTTTCCAGGGCAGCAGACTGATGTCATAAACGTGATGGTACTAAGCACTCTACAGAGCTCATTAGCTCCACCCTGAAATCCCAGAATGCAAAGGCAAGTTTCCCGTCTATAAATAATGCCTCAGTTTTCCCATCTACAAAAAGAAGAGAGAATGGTTCCCACTTAATAAGATTCTTGTGGGAATTAGATTGCCTATGAAAGCACTTAGCAAGCAACACAATTATTTTCAAGCCAAAAAGAAGGGGAGACTATAAAACCTAAGATATTTTCACGTCTTCAGAACTTTTGGTAACGCCGTAACTTATTTTTCGTTAATATCCTTTCACCAAGAAATTTTTGAGAAAGAAAAGGCTGAAAGATGAGAAAATTAGATTTTTTTTGTCATAACCTTTGGATATGACAAACTCCACAGAAATCTACACTAAGATCCACTTTCTAATCTTTCTCTGCACTCCCAAAAACCATAGCCTTAATTTCTACCTCAATCATCCCTAGGATCTGAGAGACAGTAAAGATAAAATACTTCAATACATCTTCCCAAGATGCCCTCACCAGAAATAATCATTTCCTTACTGCCTCTATGCACCTCCAAATATACTGAATCTTTGGAAAATAAAACAAAAAAAGAGATAAATCACAAAAGCTGGCCTTCAAAGTCTCCAGTTTCCTTACAACAGATCTAGAATCATAAATTATGATGGAGGCACCTGTCTGGTAACAGGGGTGGCAATCCATAAAAACTCCAAGTGTAACAAGAAGAATTTAAACTGTAACTACAGGTGGAAAAGTTGATTTCCCACCTCAAATATTTTCACTCTAACACAGGATGGCCAAGCAATAATACAGGCTGGCCAAGGTGAATATTTTTATCATTTAAAAAAAAAAATGGGAACGGAAGGGAATTTGAGCCAATTAAGCAAGTTGGCTCTCACGTTCCTAAGCCAAGCTGACTTGAGTTTTTTTTGACAAGGGAATCTTACAGACCTTCTGAAACAAACGTGTTTTAAATAAGATGAGACCTCAACAGTCTTGTAACTTTACCCAAGCCTGGGTTCTGGGCTCGACTTTTAAAAATGGGTGACGTGTGAACAGCTTCCTAAAAGCAAATGGGGCACTAGGATATAATTTAGGAAGTGATGATGCAAGTCTCTGGGGGACAGGGAGGAGGGGAGGTGAAAAAGTCAGAGGAAATACCCTCCTGGTTCCTGGGCACCAACTCATACCAAGGAGGGGAGGAAGGGCTGGACTCCACAAGCCAAGGGAAGGGGGCACCCCAGCTCCAGCGGGAGGTGCCAACGCCGCCCCCTCATCCCTGAACGCAGCCCTGCCCCCCTCCCCAGCAGCCCGGCCGGCCCCTTTCGGCCCGAGCCTCTGGCAGCCGAGTCTCCGAGGGTGGCAGCGCACCCCCAGCAGGGCCTTCTCTGCCCACCCCCAGCTCCCCACCCGGTGCCCCTCCCCAGGACGCAGTGAGGGAGGGGAGCTGAGGAGGTGGGGCGTACGGGTGAACCGAGGACCACGGGGGAGGAAGGAAGTCCCGACGCCCTCGGCAGCTCCCACCGCCGCTCCCAGCCAGAGCGATGTCCCGTGCGGCGGCGCTGGGAAGGACCTGACGCCCCCCGCCCGCCGGCTTCAGCGTAGCGGCAGCCGCTGTGAAACCAAGGGCCCCGCTCGCTCCGTAACACCCTCCCCTCCCTCGGAGGCTGCGCTGACCGGACAATGGCCGCTCCGCCCCCTCCCCTCCTCACGCACCCCTCCCAAGGAGTCACAATGGTCTCGCCGGGGGGAAGCCGCCGCCAAAGCCCAGCAGCTGATCAGCTGGGATCCGGGCGTGCCACTTTGTTCAGCGCCTCAAAGGAAGAGGACGGGGCCTTGGGCAAAGCCGAGACCGTAGAACTATCACTCAATGACAGGCCTCGGAGGCTTTCTTATTCTTGGAACTTTTAAAATCTTAAGGAAACTTACCTTCCCCTGTCTGAAGAAGGGGAGCAGGCTTCTGAATACTCTGGGGCACGTTACCTCCCCCCCAAACGCGAATGGTACGCCCCAAGCGAGAGGGGGAGGAGCAGATTAGTTGTTTAGGGTTAGTTGAACCAGTCCCAGAGCGGCGGCCGAGCACCGCGCATGCGCTCGGAGAATCCCATTACCCGGCATTGGGAAGGGCCGGGAGGAGAGCTTCCAAACCCGGAAGTGGAGCTCGGTCTTCCAGGGGCTGCTAGGGTCTTCAGCTATCCGAGAGGTCCGCGAGCCCTTCGCTTTTGGTCCCGGGCGTTGCCGGAGGACATTTCTCAATGAACTGCTAACCCCTGGAAATCTCTCTTCACAGTCCTCCCACACCCAGCTCACTCTTCCTGTACCACCCAGAGAACCGGTTTCTCTTTGGCAGTGATGAACTTCTGGGAAACGTCCCTCCCCTTCTCCGCACCCGCAATGGCGGGGGGAGAGAGGCTAGTGTCTTGGTCAGGTTCCGTGCTCCTCTAACCACATCGGTGTCCCCAACCTCAGAGACACAAGTCCACTCCCTATGCCTAGGCTAGGAGAACCTCTCTTCTTTCTGGAGTGGACATTTCGGTTTTGGGAGGGTAGGTATGGCCAAATTAGTGATGGAAACTGGTAAGTGACCAAAAAGTTTGAGGCACTAAAAAACGAGTCCTTTAACGCTCATTGTCTTTTATCCTGAACCCATTCTGAGCTTCAGCCAATCGTGAGAAGAAGGCGATTGTTAATGATTAATTTCAACAAGGAGCAAACTTCCACCTGACCTCTTGGAGAGGTAACCCATAGCTGAGGCCCTATGGGCGGACTTCTCAGTCCCTGCTACTTCTAGGAAGGCTTACTGGCTTTTTTTTTCCCCGCCACAGTTGAGCGTGTACAGAGACCCTCTCGAACCCCATCTAGGGGGGCCTTGAACCCCTTTTCTTGGGATAGAGAGAAGGAGGGCTTGCCAGTTGACAGCCACAAGCCCTATTGTAAGCAGGTGTTGCTTGCTTTCCCCTCCTGCCCCCCACCAATTAGTTTTCTGAATAGTCACAATTATTTAAAGTTCAGTAGATTTCTCTTAATGCCTGGGTTTCCAGTTGCTTTTGGAAAGCAGAAGCTTGACACCACTTAGCTCAGTCACTCATAGCACTGGTGATACGGAGTTACATGTACCTGCCCATTCTGTTTGTACATGCTCTGTGGACTTATTAACATTGTTGTTGCTTCTTTTGGCCTCTAAATGATCTCAGAGAGACAGCAGTGAATAGTCCTGAAGAGAGATCTTAGGGGCCTATCTACCCCCTACCTCATAAAGAGCAAGGATCACACTTAGTTTAGCATCCTCCTAAAGAGGCTCCTGCTGATGAAGACAGTAATTGCAAAAATCAAACCACTCAAAGCCAAAGCACCCTCCAAACGTGAATGCTGATTTATTTTGCGTAATATTTAGTTTCGGCTTTGTTGATTTTCACAAGCCTTCAATAAATATTTCTGTCGAAAGCCCACAGAATGGATGAAGTCATATGGTACACCCAGCTCTCATTGGACTCATATTTCCTTAAATCCCCACTTAAACTGACATAAAATTGCCACATTCACAGAAGATTTACAGGCTTTGAGTTTAACAAACAGATTAAGTGGGACTCTTGCTATTGGCATCTTGATGACTTTCTTTTTTATGTGGAAAAGGAAACCCTAAAACCAAAAGGAAAATTTTATATAAAACATGATTGTCATATTACAAACTGCTCGCCTACCTGTTTGCCAGTTATTCAATTTAACAAGCATTTATTAAGTACCCAGTACGTACAAGGCATTTCCTAAGGCTTTGTCCCTCCTATTCCCCTCTGCCCCTTCCTGTCCTACCCAGCACACTCCTACTGCCCCTTCAGGCATTTATTACCTCTATGCCTCCCATACTCTGCAAGGCAGAATTGGTCCCTCCTCCCTCTGCCCATGTAGTCTCCATTATAGGACCAGGAAATTTACATGTCTGTCTCTCCTCACAAAACCTAGCTCCAAAAGAACTGGCTCTTAGAAATAGCTGTTAATGTACCCACAACCCAGTGGGGACAGCAGAGACTCAGAGGGTGTTACTTAGATTAATTTTATTACCAAATATTATTATTTTATTTCTGTACATACCATTCTGTTTGTGCATGCTCTGTGGACTTGTGGGCTCCACCAATCTCAGTGGGATTGACACAGACTCAATCCATGTTTGTTGAACGAAAGAGCTGATCTGATAAAAACCCACTCTTAGGGCTTCCCTGGTGGCGCAGTGGTTGAGAGTCCGCCTGCCAGTGCAAGGGACACGGGTTCGTGCCCTGGTCCGGGAAGATCCCACATGCCGCGGAGCGGCTAGGCCCGTGAGCCGTGGCCGCTGAGCCTGCATGTCCAGAGCCTGTGCTCCACAATGGGAGAGGCCACAACAATGAGAGGCCCGCATACTGAAAAAAAAACAAAAACAAAAACTCACTCTTAGTCAAGGCTCCTTTGTCTGCAAGTACAGAAACCCACTGAAACTTCTTCATGGCAAAAAAAAATTTTTTTAAGGAATAATCTTATAGAGCCCAAGGCACAGAGATCAACAAGATCTCAGGAAGGACTGGAACAAGGATCTGAAATACCAGCAGGAAGCCAAGTAGCTATTCCTTCAATATCTCTTTTCTCCCTGGTCACATGCTCTTCTCTCTACAGTGCTACTTCATTCCTCTTTGCAGATCTGTTTTCACTGCTTCTCTAGGAACATAGTAGAACATGGCTGTCCAAGCTTACCTATCCTCATTTCAAGAATTAGCAGAGAGGGACTTCCCTGGCAGTCAAGTGGTTGAGACTTCACCTTCCAATGCAGGGGGTGCGGGTTCGATCCCTGGTCGGGGAGCTAAGATCCCACATGCCTCCACACCAAAAAACCAAAATATAAAACAGAAGCAATATTGTAACAAATTCAATAAAGACTTTAAAAATAGTCCACATCAAAAAAAATCTTAAAAAAACTAGCAAAGATTAATTAGTATCTATGAATCACAATTCCCAGGAGAAAGATCCTTATTGGTCTAGCTCATGTCAGATTGTCTATTTCTGGTACAGTCTCCTTTAGCCAGTGGAGCATTGTGAAGTGAAGGCTCTTTGCTTTGTAATGCAAACATGGCTGCCAGAGACCCATCCTTGTAACCTACAGTTCTCAAAGATCAGTTATGTTCTTGGCAAAGATTCCAAAAGGTGTCTACCACAGACCAAAACAGGAGTAAATTGCAGCCTGAAATTCAAACCCATATAGAACAATGGACAAGTTCAAGAATTTTCCAGCAAAGGAACTGCTAGTTGAGCTATTTCAGGCCTAAATTTAAATGGCACTTCCTCAGAGGAGACTTCACTGACACCCAGCCCCAATTAAAATTATGTTGCCCCATTTTTATCTTCTATGGCACTCTTTCTTTGCAGCACCTATCACAGTTTATAATTAAATATTTGTGTGTCTCCTCTCCAAAGATTATGTCTGTTTACTGCTATATACATAATCCCTAGGGCACATTTGGTAGGCATTCAATAAATATTTGTTGAATGAATACAAAGGCACAATAATTTGTTAATCAATGTGAGACCCATATATGAGCTGGCATCCTGATCAGACTATCCTGAGGGAACATCTCCATTACCACCCAACTTCCCTAAAGACACTGAAACTCACTGTGAGCTTTTTTGTCACACTGCAGTTGTAAGAAATGAGACCCAGTGTTCATTTGCTTCTTCTCATTACTTTCCTAGCTGGCTAACTCTTCATTCTCAGTTCCCAAGTTTTCTGTCTGAAGAGCCCTTGAACCAGTTCCTATAATGTGCCCACTCGGCCAAAAACTCAGAGAGGACATAAAATTCCAGGGCATCATCAAATTAGGGGACCAAAGTGCAGGGGTAATTGGCAGAAGTACTTTTGTCATAATTGTCTTGACTATTTTCTTCTGTGGATTACGTTTCAGATGAACCTGTGATGTGACTCTTGGGGGTAGTTTGCAATCACCACTGGCCCAAAAGGAGCCATCTACATGCTCAGTAGGGTTTAGGAAAGGATGATATTAATGCTTCAGCAGCCAGAGCTGCTGTGAAAGAGCCAGGTGTGGCTCAAGGGCAGGGGCTCACAAGGGCTGCTTTCTTGGTAATACTGCGTCCAAAGACCTTAGTCCTGAAAGTCACAACCAAAAAGGAGGCACATGTAGAGATCTGAGACAAAGCAGATGGTCCTCCAACTCTGATTCTAATCCTTACCCCACAAGTCTCTCTAACTCCCAGTTTAAACCCTTTCATCACTAACATTCATTCTAAGCTGGTATTAGTCCCAATGTCCAATCCAAACTCTAGCCTCAATCTTCATCCTAATCCTAATATTATCTGGAAAGTTTAACCCTAGGTTTTAAGCCTAATCTCAACCCTAATTCTAGGAGCTTAACAAGGCTCCTGCCTTGCCACTGTCTTTTTTTCCCTTGCTCTCTTTCTTTTATCCCTTGGTCCTGACCCACTCTGGGGAACAGAGAACTCTATAATATCCTGGACCCCTGGAGAGAATGGGAGCCAGTTTCTTCAACAATCCTAAAAAAGAAAAGAGCCTTGGGCTTTCAGGAAAGAGAAAGTGGGGGCCATCTCTCACCTGTGCAGGATGCAGAGACCGTCCACAGTTACAACATGACTTGTTGCCTAATTCAGGAGCTTATTGGGCTCTGAAAATCCAGAAAAAAATGCAACCCAAGTATAGACTCAGGAACGTTTGGTACAGCTGGCCAAGAGCAGGAGACCTGACACCCTTAAGCAAAATGATCGGGTTAGATTAGATGAGTGACTGGCAAGCCATGTTCTCAGAGCAAGAATTCTGGTTTCTGCTCTCCTCCCTGATTTGAGTATGGTTTTCCAAAGGAAAATGAAAAATCTTTTATTTTTTTAAAGTCACTGAGGCAGCCCCTCCCTGAGGTTCCTTCTGGCCCTTGAGTTTTCTGATGTGAAGTTTATTTTTTTAGTCACTTACAGTCCAGTTGGCATGGATAAACTCTCAGAGCCAAGGGAAAAGAAGAGCAGCCGAGCATACTGTCTCCAGCCCTTCTCAGGAAACTAAAAATAAATTAAATAAAATGAAGATTGCAATGGGAGGAGAGGGGAAGAGCAGAGATTATGCTGCCATTTCACATCCTGTGTTCTGTTCGTGAAGCAATAGCTGATTTCCCTGCTGCTCACACCCATCTTGGTGTGAAATTTGATTTTACTGACTCTTAAAATTTCTTTTTAAGAATGCATATATTGTTTTTCCCAGAAATACTTGACCTTTGTGGGGAAAAAAAATTCAAATAATGAGAAAGGAGAAGTTCTCCTTAATACCATCCCCCTCCCCAGATATACCCTGTGTTAACACTTCGGTGTATACCTCTCCAGGCTCTTCATTTATATGTGATTATATTAATGGGGTCATTCAACACATAGTATATTCTAGCTGATTATTTTTAACTTAGAAATATGTCTTGAACATCTTCCATATCTATGCATATAGCTTGGCAATATTGTCTTGTAGCTAAATGTATTAGGGTTCTCCAGAGATACATATGATCTGTATATATATGTATGTACATGTGTACATACATATATATATAGATATATATATAAACATATACATATCTCCTATCTCCTAATGACTAGTATATATATGAAACCATATATAAAAATATATATAATAGCCATATATATGAGATTTTATTTATTATATATATGAAGTGTAACCAATATATTAATTTTATTTATTCATTTACTTATATTTACCATATATGTAAAAAGGGGTTTGTTATAAGGCGTTGGCTTATGCAATTACAGTGGCTAAGAAGTCTCAGGATCTGCAGTCCTAAGGCCTGAGAACCAGGAAAGCCAACGGTATAAGTTCCAGTCCAAACCTGAAGAAAACTTATGTATTGGTTCAGAGACCATCAGAGAGCAAATTCTCTCCTGCTCAACCGTTTGATCTACTCAGGCCTTTAACAGGTTGACTGGGCCTGCCCATGTTGGGGAGGGAAATCTGCCCTACTCAGTCTACTTATTCAAATGTTAATCTCATTCAGAAACACCCTCACAGACACACCCACAATGTCTAACCAAATATCTGGGCACTCCACAGCCAGGTCAAGTTGACACATAAAATTAAACATCACACTAAAATCATGGGCTCCAAAGTCAAGCTGCCTGAGTTTGAATCAGCCTCCTACCACCTACTAGCTCTGAGTCTTTAGGGGAATTACTTAGCCTGTCTGTGCCTCAGTTTCCTCATCTGTTACAGGAGGCATCTGTAATGTGCAGTGCTTTTCATCTGCCTAGTTTCTCTTTGGTGGTCCCACTTTTCCTGTTCCCAGGCCTTCTCAGAGATGCACACACTAACTAGTTTTAGTCAGGGAGCCCTAACCTCTGGCCATAAGAATTCAGAATGGCTCAAGGAGAGCCAGGGCCATCCATGGCCTGACTTGCTAGCTTTGCCTTCTGATAGCAAGTGTCCTTGGGCCCATGTAACCCAGAGCTACCAGGGACCCTCCATGCGGAACTAGGCTGCCAAGGGACCAAGACAACGTAGAAGAAAGAATAGAGATGGAAAGAGAGAAAAACTAAATCATCAAGACATTGTTTGACTGAAAAGTGAAAAATTAAATATTTTGACTATGCGTAACCAAGAAAAAAAAAGACATTGTTTGAGTCCTTGAATCCAGCCACGTCTGAAGCTGGAACAACCCTCTGGACTTCCCAGTTACATGGACCAAAAAATTCCTTTTCTTCCCCCTAACATAATTTGAGTTAGGTTTCAGTATGTTTCAATGAGAAAAGTCCTGAGTATACATTATAGTATCTACCTATGTCATAGGTTTATTGTGAGAAATTTTATAATCCATGAGGAAATCTTAGCAAAGTGTGTAGCCTAGGGTACAAGCTCAATAAACATTCACTGTTATTATTCACTTCTTTTTAATGGCTGCTGACCACTATACATGGGTGAACCATTTAATGAATTCCCTCTTGATTCATTTGTCTTATCATTCATTCATTTATTCATTCAGCAGACAATTGAGCCCCTACTCTGTGTTAGGCACTGTTTGGGGCACTGAGGATATAGCAGTGTATGAGACACATAAGCTTCCCTGCTCTAGTGGTGAAGGCAGGCAATTTAAAAGTTTTTTAAAATGTCTTGGGACTTCCCTGGCAGTCCAGTGGTTAAGACTTTGCCTTCCAATGCAGGGAGTATGGGTTGGATCCCTGGTCGGGGAGCTACAGGAGCTAAGATTCCATATACCTCTTGGCCAGAAAAACAAAACATAAAACAGAAGCAATATTATAACAAATTCAATAAAGACTTTAAAAATAGTCCACATCAGAAAAAAAAAAAAAAAAAAGGAATTCCCCTCTGGTCCAGTGGGTAAGACTCCATGCTCCCAATGCAGGGGACCCAGGTTCTATCCGTGGTTGGGAACTAGATCCTGCATGTATGCCGCAACTAAGAGTCCACATGCCTGCAACTAAGAAGCCCTTATGCTGCAACGAAGATCTAGTGAGCTGCAACTAAGACCCGGTACAGCCAAAATAAATAAATATTAAAAAAAAAAAAAAAAAGTCTTGAGGGAATTCCCTGGCAGTCCAGTGGTTAGGGCTTGGTACTTTCATTGCCAGGGCCAGGTTCAATCCCTGGTCAATCCCTGATCAGGGAACTAAGATCCTGCAAGCCATGCAGCATGGCCAAAAAAAAAAAAAAAAGTTTTGAAGGACAGCTAGGTCCAGCTTTCCACTTTTATAAAAATTTTACAACGAATCTTCCCCCATTTGTCCTATTAATATCTGGGATAAATTTTTTAGAAAAAGAATTGCAATACCATTTAACACTTGTTACATTTGGCCAAATTTCCCTCCAGAAATGTTGTACCAATTTACATTCCCTCCATCAGTGAATGGGAAGCCAGATTTCCCCACACCTCTGTAGTACTGGGATATCATTAATCTTTTTAATCATTACCAAGGTCAAAGGTGAAAATGACACCCAATGGATGTTTTATTTGCACTTTTTGATTATTAATGAGGACTAGATTACTTTTATATCCTATCATGTTTTTATATATGATAAGATATAAAAATAGTTGGATTTTAATTTGGATTTATTTTTGTGTGCATTATCTGTTTATAGCCTTTGTCAATTTTTCTATAAGGGTTTTTTTTCTCCTTTAAGATATTTTTGTTGATATTGAGAATATTAACCTTTCATCGTATGTACTACAAATTATTTCTCTGTTATTTGTTTCTTAACTAGGCTTTTGGTTTTCAAGAGTCTAAAAATTCAGGGGAACTATGTGAATTAACTCTGGCTGATGTTTGAATTGCCAGCACGGGTGCTATTTCTTAGGGCCTCTAGTTGCTGCTTATAGGTTAAAAAGAAAAGGAATTAAAGGGAAAAAAGAATTAAAGGGAGAAAGACAGGAAATTGCAGGAGTTGGCAGGCAAGCACTGAGGGGAATCCTATCCTCTCAGCCCCTAATTCCACCTCATCTCAGGCAGGCTCAGCTCTCCCTCCATGGGTCAGCTAGCTGCTCAGGCTTGCTGCCAGCCCTGAGCTCCCTGAAGTGAGTCATCCAGGACTGACCTCAGCCTTCCTGATTTCCTGTCTAGAGGTGGAAAAACAGCCAGAAGCAGTGGCCTTATAGCTCTGTCAGCCCCCAGGGACTGACCTGTAGTTCCCCATCAAGTCCCTTGCTCAAGTTTGCAGACACAGCATCTAGGAGAGAATAGCACCACATGCGGCCAGGCTGGGCTCCAAGAACTGACCCAATGGGAAGAACCAAGGGTATTTGAGGAAGGCAGAGTGGCTAGGGAAAAGGGTTAAAATTAATTGTTAGGTTGAAATTAGGGGGGAAGCCAGTGTTGCAGGGACTGGGCTGGGGAGTGAGGAATAGGCATTTAGAATGCCAAGCAGAGTTGGTGGCTCAGGGAAACGGTTATGACTGGGGAAGAGGCTTAGATGTCCAGGATGGGGTTCAAAGGCTAAGGCTGGTGTCTTAGACTGGATTCCTTCCCCCCAATGAAAGCTGACATGGATACAAAGATTGGGAGGTGCAGAGAACAATTCTAGGTGTGGTGAAGTGACCAATAAAAGGTGTGTCATCAAGCCAGCTATCACTGGGAGTGGCTAGAGCTCAGTGACTAGTCCTGTGAGGACTGGGCAAAATCACACCTTAATGGTATCCCACCTGAGGGAGGGGAGACTGAGTATTTATACACCCGCTTCTCTCGCAGCACTTTGGCCTGCCTTGTGCTGGCAAAGCACCCTTTCCTTGTTTCAGAGAAAGCCTTCAGACAAAGAGGTGCAGAGACTGGCCATTGGAAGTTAATGGGATCATTCTGCAGTGGTCAGTCCCAAGGGATATGGAGGGGGCACCTACAGTGTCTGCGATAGCTGGGGACTGTGTGTGTAAGTAGATTTGGAGGGTGTGATATTTGGTAAAATTATCCAGAGTTTTCTTCCTAAGGCTGTGATTAATCCAATAAGGCTAGTTGCCTTCTGATTAGGAGTTAGGGACCAGAGATAAGATTACAATAGGATTAGAGAATTAGGGTTCTGTTAAGGGCACTCAGAGGCTCTTCATCCTGTCTGAAGTTACCCTGCTAGTAGGTGATGAGCTGGGACAGGATTGTGGCCTGGTCTGTGTTACTCCAAAGCCCATTAAGAGGACAGAGTACAGGCCAGCCTAGTGAAGGGAGAGAGGTATCCACCAGATCCCTGCTGCCCGGGCTTCTTCCCAGCAGCCGGGGAATGGGGTTAGGAGGAGGCTGTGCAACTGCCGTCTGTTCTCTTGGCTCCACTACCTGGCAACTGCCCACCTATGTCTGCTGTCTGCTCTGGAGGAGGACGAATTCCTCCACGGCCCATCAGGCAGGACAAGGAGCCATGCCCTCGCCAGGGCTGCACCCCATGATGGATTCATTGATTATGACTTTCTGATGTGTGGGCTGCTCAGTCGTGTAGCAGACCCAATCCCATCTGGTGTATCTTTCTTCAAAGAGCTGCTGGAAGGAAAAATCTGCATACTGCTCATACTGGTAGGCATGTGTGTATATATACACAGGTACAGGTGTGTACACAGGTGTGAACCTGGGTGTGTGTGTTTGTGCACATGTGCACCTAGATGTGGATGTGAACATTGGGAGTTCAAAGCCATTGTGGTTCTGTTTCCTTCTCAGAGATCATTTAGCAAATAAGTCATTGATAAACAATAATGTTACCATTTTTTGAATAACTTCTACATACCGGTAACTGCAGTAGATGCTTTACATACATTGGTTATTGTAGTAAGTGTAAACCTTACAGCTACCATGCAAGAGAAAATTTACCTTCTTCATCCTGCAGATGAGGAAACCAAAGTTCTCAAGGCTAAATTAGCTGCCCGAGGACTTAATTTTTAAGTGGTAGAGCCAGGATTCCAGACCATGTCTCTGATTCCACAGTGCATGATATATAATTTCCACCTCCTCCCAAATCTTCTCAGAATGAGAATGAACAAACTACTGCTACACATGACAACATGAACAATTCATATAAAACTAATGTTGAGCGAAAGAAGTCAGACACAAAATACCTGCTACGTGATTCCATTTATGTAAAGGTCAAAAACAGACATAACTGATCTATGCTGTCCAGAGTTAGGGGAACTGTTACCCTTGCAGGAGACAGGGAATTATTGGAAGGGGGCACTGGAGGGACTTCTGGGCATAAACAGACATAACTGATCTATGCTGTCCAGAGTTAGGGGAACTGTTACCCTTGCAGGAGACAGGGAATTATTGGAAGGGGGCACTGGAGGGACTTCTGGGGGCTAGGAATAGGTAATATATTATTTCTTGACCTGAGTACTGGTTACATGGATGCATTCAGTTTGTTCAAATTCAGGAACTGCGTATGTATGATTTGTGCACTTTTCTGTATGAATGTTTCACCTAAAAAAAAAAAATTCCAAAATGGAAGAAAAGTCTTTCCAGGGACTATGAGGGATTCAGAGAAAGGAAGCACCCCAGAGCCTGCCCTTGGTGGTGGTTGTGGTGGGGCTCTTGTTCTAATCAGGTGACACAGCCTCAGGAAGCCCCTAGGCTATGGAGTGGGGAGGGTTGTTCAGGTTAGTGGACTCCAAGCCGAGTACTCCCGGGGCCTGACAAAGAGGTATGATAAGGGCCTAGCGGAATTAAAGGTGGTTCTGAGTCTACAGACCAGGGCACGACAGAAGCTTCCAAAGGTGGTTGATATGTAGTGGCCAAGAGAAGATTATGGCCTTTGAAGCCCAACAGACCTGGGTTGACCTCCTGGCTCCATCCTCTACTGACTGGAGACCTAGATAGAGCTATTTATCCTTTTAGAGTCTTGGTTACCTCCCCTCTGCAATAGGTCACGGAGACCAAAGCCTGCTATGAGGATTAAATGACATGATATAGTTAAAACACTTGGCACAGAGCATGGTACCTGGCAGGCATTCAGCAAAGGTATGTTTGGAAGGTAGAAGAAAAGATGCTCTGGATTCTGAGAGCTCCCTCAAATATCAGAAGGTCTGGCAGGTGGAAGGTACCTCACACTCACTCTGGTACCTGAGCAGAGTGATGTAGCATCCATGAGGTAAGACCTGGGCTGTGATGGGTGGGAAGAAGTGAAGTTAGTGGTGGCAGCTGGGACAAACTGATCCACTCTGCAATGCAGCGGGGAGAGGTTTCCAGATTGGGAGCTCAGCCAGAGAGGAACTTTGGGGAAGAATTGTCTGATTTAATGGAAGCTTATGAAGCTGCATGCTGTGGGGTGGGAGTTCTTCCTCTAGGAAAGCGCTTGGAGTCTACTCCTCAAATTTTTTCCATAGAATCAGAGACTGATAGAATTTGTTTTAAAACCTGGTGAAGGAACTAAGTTTGACCAGACTGAGAGAGCATGAACCCTCTAAAGGCACAGCTGACAGATGAGATACCTAAGGAAGAACTTTCTGACTCATCCCCTAACTCAAATGCCAACTACTCCAAGAACCTTCATTCCACTTAGAGTTCTGCACTTTCTCTTTCACGCTCCTGTAGCATACTGCACGCACTGTACGGCCTATGGGACATGCTGCCTGGAGAAGGGAAAGGGACTTGCATCAGTTATTTTTTTGCTTATAACATAAAACCCAGATAATAATGTCTTAAACATGACGGCAGTTTATTTCACCTTCATTTCAGAGCAGTCCAGAAAAAGTTGTGCTTTAAAAGGTACCATCAAAAACGTGAAGACAAGCCACAGACCGGGAGAAAATATTTGCAAATCATATATTTGCTAAAGGACTGGAATCCAGAATATGTAAAGAATTCTTGAAACAATAATAAAAAGACAAACCATCCAATTTAAAAATGGATAAAGGATTTGAATAGACATTTCACCAGAGGAAATACATGAATAGATAAGCATATGAAAAGATATTCAACATCATTAGTCACTAGGGAAATGCAAATTAAAACCACAATGAGATACCACTCACAAGCACTGGAATGACTATAAGGAAAAAGACAGACATTAGTAGGTCCTGGGGAGGATGTGGGATCTTCCTGCATTGGGAAAACCGGAACCCTCATAGATTGCTGGAAGGAATGTAAAGTGGGTCAACCACTTTGGAAAACAGTTTGGCAGGGCTTCCCTGGTGGCGCAGTGGTTGAGAGTCCGCCTGCCGATGCAGGGAACACGGGTTCGTGCCCCGGTCTGGGAAGATCCCACATGCCGCAGAGCGTCTGGGCCCGTGAGCCATGGCCGCTGAGCCTGCGCGTCCAGAGCCTGTGCTCCACAACGGGAGAGGCCACAACAGTGAGAGACCCGCGTACCGCAAAAAAAACAAAAACAAAACAAAAAACCAGTTTGGCAGTTTCTTAATAGGCTCAACATAGGCTTATTATACAACCCAGCAATTCTGCTCCTAGAATCTACCCACCAAGAGACATGAAAATATATGTCTGCACAAAGACTTGTAGACAAGTGTTCACAGCAACAGTATTTATAATAGCCAAAAAATGGAAACAACCCAAATATTCATTAATTGGTTAATGATATATCCATCCATTAGAATATGATTCAGCAACAAAAGGAAAGAAGCACGGATACCTGCTACAACATGAATGAACATCCAAAACATTATGCTCAGTGAAAGATGCAAAAGTCCACATATTGACTCCACTAATATGAAATGCCTAGAAAAGGCAAATACATAGAGGAAGAAAGTAGATTTGTGGTTGCCAGAGGCAGGGTGGGAATGAGAGCACATGGGCACAAAGATGGTGGTGAGGGTTGCACAACTCTGTAACTTAAGTTACTCTTGCTGTTCCCTAATGTTTGTTTGTTTTTATTGAAGTGTAATATACATACAAAAAAATGCACAAACCCTAAATGTACAGTTTGACTTACACCCCTCCCCCACCAACATCCCTCCATAACTACCATCCAGATAAAGATAGTGAACATCTCTTGCACTCCAGAAGGCCCCTCTTAGCCAGTCCCCAACAAAAGTAACCACCATTCTGACTTTTGTCACCTTAGAGGAGTGTTGCCTCTTCTTGGAACAATACTGCCCCAGAGCAGGCACTCAGGGGGTGTCACTCTCCATTTCTATTTTCACATGGCTCTTAATGTTGGCTCTGGGCTCCTTGGCCACTATCTTTTTTTTTTTTAATATTTATTTGTTTATTTGGTTGCGCTGGGTCTTAGTTGCAGCAGGCGGGCTCCTTAGTTGTGGCACGTGGGCTCCTTAGTTGTGGCATGTATGTGGGATCTAGGGCTCCCTGCACTGGGAGCACGGAGCCTTAACCACTGCACCACCAGGGAAGTCCTTTGGCCACTATCTTCTTATTGCAACACTCTGCCCCACACTGGTCACCACCTGTCTTCCTTCAACCCCTCGAAGTGCCACTAACACATTGCGACAGTGTCGATTTTTACTGAAGATTTAGTCAATTGGGAGTAAATACAACACAGGATAGAAAACAACCGAAAGTTCCTTAGTAGGTGCCACAAGGCCTAGAACTGCATTGGCCATTCTCTGTCATTTCGTGGGTCCCTCCCAGGTCCCTTCATCATGTGATTGCTCCCTGTGCCCGGTAAGGATCCCAAACTCCAAATCCTACATGAGATAGGAAAGTAACATACATGGATGAAGTAGCCTGGGTGTAAGGAAGGACTGTGATGAACTCCAGACTATGGGACCCAGGGACCAGGGTAGCCACTTCCAGCTCCGCCTCTATGTCCCTAAGGCAGGACAAGGGGTGTGTTTTTTTTTAATTTTTTTTAATACCTTAATCCCTTTTTAGAATTTTATTTATTTATATTTGGCTGTGTTGGGTCTTTGCTGCTGTGCACGGGCCTTCTCTAGTTGCGGTGAGTAGAAACTACTCTTCGTTGCGGTGTGCGGGCTTCTCATTGCAGTGGCTTCTTTTGTTGTGGAGCACGGGCTCTAGGCGTGCAGGCTTCAGTAGTTGTAGCATGCAGGCTCAGTAGTTGTGGCTCACAGGCTTAGTTGCTCCGTGGCATGTGGGATCTTCCCGGACCAGGGCTCAAACCCGTGTCTCCTGCATTGGCAGGCGGATTCTTAACCACTGTGCCACCAGGGAAGCCCGAGGGGCGTGTTTTTATTTTTTTTATTTTTATTTTTTATTTTTTGTTGGTACGCGGGCCTCTCACTGCCGCGGCCTCTCCCACCGCGGAGCACAGGCTCCGGACGCGCAGGCCCAGCGGCCATGGCTCACGGGCCCAGCCGCTCCGCGGCACGTGGGATCCCCCCAGACCGGGGCACGAACCCGCGTCCCCTGCATCGGCAGGCGGACTCCCAATCACTGCGCCACCAGGGAAGCGCAGGGGCGTGTTTTTAATAAGAGTCTCTGCATTCAGCCAGTTTGCATTATTGGCTCTAGACCCTTCTGGCTTTTCTCTTTCCCCTTTCCAGGCCTCCTGCCCCCCACTACACTGTTATGCAAAACAATTTAGTTCCCCTTAGCCTAGGGCTCCTCACCCGGGGCGGCCCAGGGCACCTCCTCTTTCCTGCCAAAATCATCTATGAGACTCATCAAGGTGTTTTCCTGAATGAAAGGACCACCTACTCAGGAGGTAGAAGAGACTGTATTAGCTTTTCAAAAAACAGCACTTTTGGGCTTCCCTGGTGGCGCAGTGGTTGAGAGTCCGCCTGCCGATGCAAGGGACACGGGTTCGTGCCCCGGTCCGGGAGGATCCCACGTGCCGTGGAGCGGCTGGGCCCGTGAGCCATGGCCGCTGAGCCTGCGCGTCCGGAGCCTATGCCCCGCAACGGGAGAGGCCACAACAGTGAGAGACCCGCGTATCGCAAAAAAAAAAAAAAATAGCACTTTTGTTTTCCCTGCTTTAGTCTCACTTTAAAGATGAAGAAACTGAGACCCAGAGAGGATAAATAACTGGTCCTGATCAAAAAACTCTTAGTGGGGGACTTCCCTGTTGGCGCAGTGGTTAAGACTATGTCTGCCAATGCAGGGGACACTGGTTCGAGCCCTGGTCTGGGAAGATCCCACATGCCGTGGAGCAGCTAAGCCCGTGCGCCACAACTACTGAGCCTGCTCTCTAGAGCCCGCAAGCCAAAACTACTGAGCCTGAGTGCCACAACTACTGAGCCCTCATGCTGCAATTACTGAAGCCCAAGCACCTGGAGACCGTGCATCGCAACGAAGAGTAGCCCCCGCTCGCCACAACTAGAGAAAGCCCGCATGCAGCAACGAAGACCCAACACAGCCAAAAATAAATAATCAAAAAACAAACAAAAAAATCTCTTAATGGGTACAACTGGAAGTTGAGCCCTGACTCCAAAGTCCACAAAGGTGGCTTATTCACCTTCAATCCCTAGAATTTAGCAAAGTGTCAGAGCTCAATGAATGCATGCTGTAGTTGAATCCAAATTAAAGGATGGATTTGCGGGAGGAAGGCATCCTAGGCCTGTGAGGAAAACTGGAGAGGAGAAAGGGCAAATTGTTTAAGGAACTGGTGGAGGGCAACGAAGTGGGGAGGGGTGGGGCGCTACCCACTGGCTTCAGGAGGGAGCGGACTGCTCCCACTGGTTCCTCCAACCCTTGCCCAGCCTTCCAGGGAGACTGGTGCTCTGGGCAGAAGCTGCTGCCATCATTCATCAAGGCCTGGCAGCCCAAGGAAGCTCAGGGCCTATCCTGTAGGACACTTTCAATCAACTTCGGTTCAATTTATTCCCTCTAAATGACTCTGAAATGTAAATAAAATTAAATTAACGCTACTGTATTTGTCTCTGGTTAGGGCTATAATGGGCTACAGCAACGCTGGCCCTGAGATCAGCTATGGAGAGAGAAACCCAGACAATAGCAGTGTGACCAGCATTGTGCCCCCCTTTCCCAACCCCTTCCCCATCCTCCCTGTTCTGGAAGGACAGGACACACTGTCCAGATTCATCCCTTCTGGGGAGTGGGGAGAGTTCATATAACTTCTACCCTTTTTTCCTCCACCTGAGACCAAGCCAACTCTGACCACCTAACTGCTCTCTGCAGATACCCCCATTCCCATGGCCCCCCATCACCCTCTGAAGTTTTCGGATCTTTGGAATAGAGCAGAATGGCTTTTTCTTTGCCCACCAAGCCAAGAGCCACAGATGGCCCCCTCACCAGGACTTGATCCGTGGGTCTACCCACACTTCCACAGAGTGGACTCCATTGCCCTTGCCTGGGAACTCTGAGCCTTGGCACCATTGACATTCTAAGCCTGATAATTCACAGTTATGGGGGCTGTCCTGTGTCTACACATCAGGTGCCACCAGCACCCACTCTCCCAGTTGTGACAAACAAAAATGTCTCCACGTATTGAATGACAAATGTCCCCAGTGGGGACAAATCACCACTAGTTGGGAACCCCTGCCCTGGAGGAGGGAAGTGGGGAGACTAGAGGAAGGAGGAAGAGGGAGAGGTGGGCTACAAATCCTATGGGGTCTTTTCACTATCCACCAAGCTCACCTATCCTGCCTCCCAGTACAGTTTCTTAAAACATAGTAACATGGTCCTAACGGAAGTAATAAATGACCATCCAACCTTTGGACTAAACACCAGGAACCCTGACCTCTTCCATCCAGAAGCCTCTCTCCGGCCCCTCCCACTCCAGTCCCCCAGTTTACCCAGCCCAGACTCGAGTACTGCCCACCAAGAAACCAAGAAAGGGGTTTTCCTTGAGTACCAATTCCTCTACCAACTTCTCCATCGGTAGAGATGCCCCAACTAAAGGAGTTCTCAGTAGATTGGGATTCCCCATGAAGGAAGACATTTCTTACCAAAAGAAGGTTCCCCAAAGAAGAAAATTCCAAATAGGAGGCGATTTTCCAATAGAAATAGCCCCCAACACTTTTTACAGACCGAGCTGTTAGAATTCCTCAGTTTCTTCCCAGTACTCACCTGCTGGGGGTAGGGAAAGGAGGGGGCACATTGGGGGCTGGCAGAAAGCTCGCCCAGGGTGCAGCCCCTTCATGCCTTGTGGGGAGGAAGCTGGGAAGGGAGAGGAGCTTTATCCTCCAGGATTCAGAGGTCCTGATAGCAAAGGCAATAGCAGTGAATTTGCCCTGGGAGTTGGGGGGACAGGGCAAGTCCCCTCCATGCTGGGCCCTGCCACCTCACTTAGCCATCTCAATGTACAGAACCAAATTTTGGGAAAACAATCTGGGATTTTAACTCTACTTATAAATGTCCTAAAGCTTTCATGTGGTCCTGAAGAAGGCCTCCCAGAGCATTCCAGCTTACACAGAGGAAATCAAAGAAAATGAATTAGAATCACAGGACAAAGCCTGAGCCCAGAAGTCCAGGAGCCTGGAAGCCTCCCCACCTCCTACTGGATTCATTACCACAAAAATAATTAAAATCCCATCCCCCATCCTTGGATTTCATCATAATCTGATTTCTGTGTACATGTTTGCTATATTTATACTTTTAGCCAAAGTCTGTTCCTGTCAGAATTTCTGATCTTTGAGAGTCAGTAAAAATCATTGTCCAAAAGTACATTCATTATCTGGAGGTTGTCCATCAACCAGCTTTATGTCTGTAGGATGTTTATTTGACCCATGGCTGTTGGACTTACTACCTTACCAAAATGTGCAGATCTGGACCCAGTTGCACTTGTGCTAAGTCTTTGGGCTAATTTGAAAATTTTCTCTGCTAATTTGGCCATGCTAGGAGACCCTAATACAGATGATAAAGAATCCATTGACAAGACGAAAGGGTGAGCACTTCACACACTTTCATACTGTGCCCCGCCCTCCTGAGGACAGATGGAAAGGAGTGGGTTTAAAGTGCTGTGGGAAGGACTGAAGCTGAAGCTGCCCGGGCTCTCAGTGACTCCTCCAGCTCCTCTGTGGAACCCCTCTTTGTATCAGACACATGCCTCCCTGGTCTCTGCCTGCCTGCTCCTTCCTGCTGCAGCCCTCCCTGGGCTGTCCCCGCCTCCCAGCTCTGGAAGGAGCCTCATCCTTAGGGGGCCTGGACCTGGAACTTGATGGACCCTGTGTCGCCCTATCTCAATCTGAGAGGCATCCAGAAATAAAGAATCCAGATCCAGATCATTTTCCAGACCTTCCTGGAGAGCTGAGGTTAAATCCATGCATCTTTCACACCAAAGCCCATTCAGGACAAACAGGATTAAGGAAGGTACTCTATGCCCACCAGGGTACCACCCTCCCAACCCTGACTTCCCCAGCCCCAGGCATCCCTGTCCCCCAGCCCTCTCTCCAGCAGCCTCCTCCAGGGTGAGGTGTTAGCACATTACTGATGGCACAGAGCTTGGTCACAGTGCCAGTTTCCCTTTTTGACTTTGATGGTTGATGAGTGATTGGAGTGGGAAGTGTGTGTGCTCGTACTAAACAGCTGGTGGCTGGGGTGGGGGGGTAGGCAGACAGAAATAGAAGGAGGCCAGGAACAGGAGGCAGAATAAGAGGCCCAGATACAAACCTTGATTGAGGAATAAAAACAGAAAGAGATGAGTTGGGAGAGAAGGAGAGTCAAATGGGAATCTAACAGAGACCGGAGTTGATCAGAGGAGCCAGAGAAGTTGAGTTTATTACCCACCTGTGCCTCCGTTTTCTCATCCATAAAATGGGGACAGTAGTATCTACCTTACAGTGTTATTGAGAGGATCAAATGCATCAATATACCTACATGCTCAGAACAGTGCCTGGCTGTTTTATTGACTATAAACGTTAGTTCTTCCTTTCATCATCACTATTGTTATTATCATCATCGTCTCTAGTTTTCAGCCTTGGGGCACAGGACATGTGGGGAGAAAGACAAGCCTCCTTTGGCTCCATTATCCCATCCTGCTCACTGCCCATGTCCTTCTTGCCAAGCACACCCTCTGCCAACACTTCTCAGCACCACTCTCCATCTGTGGGGACACATTTTTCCTGAAAACTCCCAAAGTTCTCTCTCTTCTGCACTTCCTTGCTAAACTGGACAAGTATTTCTATTTATTCGAACTATGTGCCTTAAAAAATGGACACATTGGTTGTATGAAGTAGGAGATAAGGCTGAAAGAGATGGTTTGGATTCAGTGCTTTGAATGCTAGGCTAGGGTTTGGGTTTTGTTCTGAAATAAATGGAGAGCTGTGGATGATGTTAGAGAAAGAGCATGTGTGGTCCAGGCTGAGCATCCATAGGGTTGGCTTTCAGGGACTATTCAGGACAGGGTAGTATTTTAAGCTCTTCTCTGTCACTTATGGGTTTGTGAGAATGAATTGCAAATACTTTCATGGGAGCAGGTGTGATACCAGAGAAGAAGAGAGAAAGCATGAGGTTCTAGGACAATTTGGCCTGGGGACTGTTGGCCCCAAAATAAACGGGATATAGACCCCTAGCATCCAGGGTCAGGCATTTTCTGGGCTGGGAGCCAAATAGATAATGGTGCACACCTAAGTGGTACTGTGTGTGCATGTGGGTTGGGGGCCAAGGCTCAAGCACACACTTTGGGACACAAAGTAGAATCTCCTGTGTTATAGCATAATCTGACACCATACCGCCTGGATTCAAATACCCGCTTCTAAGTGTGCAGCCTTAACTAAAAGCATTCTATACCTCAGTGTCCTTGTCTGTAAAGTGGGTGTGATGACAGCCCCTTCCTCATAGGGTTGTTTTGAAGAATAAATGAATTAATACACTTAAAATGCTTAGAACAGCACCCAGCAACAGAATAAGTCCTCAATATGGCATGGTTCCTATCATTACCATTATTATTCTACTATTAACAGTATTATTATGCCACATATTATTAGTATTTTATACCATAATCATTAGTTTAAGACACTGAATTGAGAATGAGGGCACATTGAGCTCATCTTAGTCTCTGAGATTCCTCCTTCTTACCTCGAACTCTCCTGTGGGGCTGTCCCCTCCTGCTGACTTTCACAGGGAAGGTCTCCAGGGGCCAAGTTAGTTAACTATGGCCCTGTCCACTGGCCCCTAGGATTGGATCAGGGATGGTACCTGCCCTGAGCTTTGACATTCGGAGGCTCTGCCTAAGCATTTGAAATGGAGAGAAAGAAAGAGGGCTCTAGGGAGCCTCTTGAGGCTAGTCCTCTAATCTAAACTCACTTGGGGCAGAGGCCTCGTTATGTTGGGGCCCAGCTGTGATGGTACCTGTGTGTTCCACAAGACACTCCTCTGTCTTCATAATAATAAATTTCCCCTTTCTTCCTTAAATTAGTTTCTAGTGCTTGCAACCAGAGTATTAACAAACACAGTCTCATATACATGTATAATCTTATTCTGTGTGTGTGTATGTATGTGTGTGTGTTCACATATATACTCCCACTCCAAAACACACACACACACACACACACACACACTTCCAATTTCTGTTACCTGTCGTTAATCAAGGTCACGCAGGTACTCTGGCCCCTGGGGCCAAAAGATAGACGCTTACGGCAGGCAAGGCCTTCATCTCTTGCAGCTGCTTCCTCCCACTCAGGCTTCAGTCCTAATGGCTTCCTGAAGTTCCATAAATATGGCTCATGCAGCCATGCCTCCACGCCTTTGCACACTTGGCATCGTCTACCAGAATGCCTTCCTTTGGGCTAACTCCTCCTTCAGTTTTGGTTCAGCTCCAGCATCACCTCCTCCAGAAAGACTCCCCAGGCCCTACCCCTTCTGCCCAGTCTGTTCTCCTCTTCCTCCATCAGCACTTCCTCTCTGTGCCTTGGTGACAATTTCACCAACCGAGCACTGGCCACACTGTGTCCGTTTACCCATCTGACTTCCCATGAACTGGGAGTCCCCTGAGGGTAGTGACTGCAGCTTTTATTTCTGAATCTCCAGTGCCCAGTGTAATATCAGATGCAAAGGGGATGCTTGATGCTACTGCACTGAATGAGTATAGACATTGGGGTGGAGGGTGTGGACAGATGTTTTAGTATTATTACTGTTATACTATTTATACTATATATGCTATTTATACTATTAGCATGTTTTAGTAAATCAGTATTTACTACGCTATACCAGTCTCTTTTTGTGTGCTACCCCCCTTGATCCTCCTCAGAGCAGTCTTCAAGGTAGACACTGTTATCTCCATTTTACAGATCAGGAGTCTGAGGCTTAGAAGGTATAATTGTGAGGAATAGGTTATGTTGCAAGTAACAAAGATCCCAAGAGAGAAGTTTGCTTCTTGCTTATGTGAAAGTCCATAGGTGAGCTGTCCAGGCTGGTGTGGCAGCTCTTCTGCGCCCAGTCCTCAGGGCTTGCTGTTCCATCACTCCTAGTGTGGCCCTTGTTACCATGGTGCGAGATGGTGGCTAGAGCTCCAGCCATCACATCTTCATTCTAGCTAGAATATGGATGAAGGGAGAATGAAGAAGAGGGTAAAAGGATGCTTGACTTTTAAGGAAGGTTCCTCAGAGCTGTCACATGACGTTTCTGTTTATTTCCCATTGGCCAAAACTTAGTCACATGGCCACCTATGAACATACAAGGGAGGCTGGGAAATGTCTTCTGAGTGGCCATGTGCTGAACTAAAATTTGGAGGTTCTACTACTATGAAAGAAGAGAGGCAAGAAGAGAGTATTTGTCACAGAAAGGTTTAAGTAATCTATTCAATGTCACCCAGTAGAGAAGTTGCCAGAGCTGAAACTCAAGCCCATCTCTGTGAAACACCAGACCCAGGATTCCTTTTGGTAAATTATGCTGCCTCTTACAATCAGAAGGACAGGGCGAGGTGTTTACAAAACTTTAAGGAGCGGGTAGAGCATGTTAGGGATTGGAGACAAAGAAAATTCCGAGATCAAGATCAACACACATATATGTACATTAAAAACAGTTTCTAAGTCAGCCCCACGGGGATGGATGACTTCCACGTGCGGGGCTGGCAAATAACAATGACACTAGTGGCTGGAGCATCCTCTCATACGCTCTTCCGGGCCAAGGCTCCCAGAAGGACTGGGGTCACTTCCTGGGTGGTAGCCTCAAGGGGCAGAGAGTTCAGCCCAAGCCCAGACAGGATCCCAGGGAGGACCCAGTAGGGGGCAAGTTTTCCTGATGACAGTCTGCAGCATTCCAGGTGGCCTAGTACTGGGCTATGGAGAGGGATTACCAACCACTGATAGGAAATGGCTGGATTTTGCTCCCAGAATGAAGCCTCAGTCACTTCTCCAGTAAAAGCTTTAGGCTTAAAGCCGTTTGGGATGGGACATGGTTCTGTTCTCCTGAGGGACCCTCCAGGGAAGGTGAGGCACCCTGCTGCCAGTGGGGATGAGAAGGAGGGGGTGAGGGAGGATGCGGCCTCAGCCAGCGGAGGCAAAGCTGTTCCCTGCCCGAAGCTGGCTGCTGCAGGAAGGGTGGGAGCCCGCTGGACAGCGCTGGATGGTGAGGTTGGGTTCCAGCACACTCGCCTCCTCTTTCAAGCACTCCAAACACTCTCTCATTCCAAAAACATATAGAGTGCTATTTCCAGCTACATGACTTCGGGCAAGTCACTTCACATGGCTGAGCCTCAGTATCGTCATCCAGGTTATGGGAAAAAAAATACTATTTTGCATTCAGAATAGAGGTTACCTGTAGGGGTTATTGACTGGGATGGGGTGAGGGAGATTGCTGGGGCACTGGAAATACCTGTATCTAGATCTGGGTGATGGTTACACAGGCGTACGTACGGGTAAAGATTTGTTGAGCTGTATGCGCAGTTAAGGTTAGGGCACTTTACTGCGTGTAAGTTACAGCTTATACAGAAGTAAAGCAGCAGAAAAGATGCTCCTCATTCTCAAGTCCAGCCTGAAGGGCGGTTGAGAGGATTCACAGAGAGGGTGAAAGCAAAGCGTTTCACACAGTCTGCCTGGCACTGTTGTGTTCTCTTATTCCTTATTTACACCCCTGATGGATTTGTAAGACTTTGTAAATGAAAGCAGTTTCTCTGAGTCTTTCTGGGGAACAAAGCTGGGACTGTGATTAACTACATCAATCAACCAGGAAAACTTCTCTGACTTATCCAACTTGAGGCATAAACACAAAGGACAAATGAGACATCCTGGTTTCAGGCAGGAGAGGTCTCATCATGCCCGTTTTGGAGTTAGCTGAGGCACAGAGGGAGAAAAGGGCTTGCCCACCTCCGTGGCCAGTATGCAGGAGGCCCTTGGGGGTCTAGCACCCAGGCCCCGACTCCGAGCCCAGTGCTCTTCCCCGCACAGGAATGGCCCAGATGGCCTGAACGCCAGACCTGGCTCTCCCCCGCCCCCCTGTGGCCAGCCTGGGAATAGTCGTGTTGCTGGGCTGCCAGCACCAGCTGCGCGCAGATGGGCGAGGCGGCGGCTGCCCCTCCTCTCTGGAACCCTCTGCACTCACGACAGCTCAACCGTGAGTCATCCCAAAGGATAAATGAGTGGGAGAACCAGCCCCACCTCCTTGAGGTGGAGGCAGGAATCCCAGAACGGCTTCCTTGCCTTTCTTCACATTCTTTGCAAACTTGCTTGCCTGGCCCCTGGGTTTACAGAGAGATAGAATGGCCGTGTTATCTCCCAGGTGCCCTGGATGACCTCTTGACCAGCCAGCTGAGGTCTAGGACTCCCATATTTAGTGTGGCCCCATGAGAGCCCGGCTCATTGCCAACGTGGTTCCCCTACTGTCCCTTAGGCACCTGCTCCCGTGCTGCTCTCTCTTCCTACCTTCCCTTTCTACCTGCTCCCTGACACATAATCTCTGACCCAACCTCATTCAGCCAATAAATCCTTCCTGGCTGAGGTGAGAGCCTGCCAGGGATGCCCATCAACGCTGCGGTCCCACTCAGCCAGTTTCTCCATCCTAATAAATCCCAGTTGGTAGCCAGTCTAAAATAAGGCTTCAAAGCAATTTGGGTGTGAATGACTGGGTTAATTTGTTCACTCCTCCATTCGGTCATCCAGCAAGCATTTATTGAGTGCTAACTGTATGTTGGGTATTATGCCAGATACGGAGAAGGCAGAGACACAAAATATAGTTACAGACCGTAATTTAGCCTCAAAAAATATCCCTTTTCACTCTTTCCCCTTCCCTTTAAGAGCTCTGGTTTTGTTTTTTTGTTTTGTTTTGTTTCTGCTTACTAGCTGTGTGACCTTGAGCAGAAAATAAACAAGAAAAAAATCATTACTATAGATGCCAAGTACTGTGCTAGGTGATTTACATCTGTTATTTAATTCTCCTGACAATCCTATGAGGTAACTATCACTATTCCCATTTTTCTAAGTGAGGAAATGGAGGCTCAGAGAACTTAAACTTGTCTAAGACCACACAGCTAGAAGCTGGCAGAGCCATGATTTGAACCCAGGTTGCTCAGCCTCTCCAAACCTCTGTTTCCTCATCTGTGAGATAGTATACATATCATAAAATCCATGCTAGACACACCCAGGCAGGTTTTAGAACCTGTTCTGCTTTTCCCTACCCTTAGGTTCTGGGTACAGAAATTGGCTAGGGCCTTATCTAGTGGCACAAAGACCCAAGGCTATAATTAGAGGTTTATGGGGTGTGTCCAGGGGGTCCTGAGGCTGCCTTTTCTCCCACAGGCTCTTCCACACTGTGGAGTGGCAGCAATCTCATCCCAGCATGGTACAGCTCAGTGGGAGGAAGTGGAAAGTGGTATGTTGTTGTTTATTTTAAAAGTCAAGTGTGTGTCTCAAAATAATGTTAATGGATTCATCAGAAGATGGTACAACGGGGTTCGGAGCAGCTTCATAATAGCCAACAACTGGAAACAACACAAATATCCACCAACAAGATGTTAAATAAATAAATTGTGATTTTACGTATTATATGCATTTACACACAATGTGATACTGCTAGTAGTATACAATGAAACTGCTCGGTAATGAAAAAGAATTCCTATAACCACATGCAACACCATGGATGAATCTCACAGATGTAACGTTGAGTGAAAGAAGCCAGGCATCAGAAACATCACATACTTTAGGATTCCATTAATATGAAGTTTGAGAAGAGGCAAAATTAATTTATGCCAATAGAAATTGTAATAGTGGCTACCCTCGCAGGGGTGTTGACTGGGAGGACACCTGCACTTTCTGAGGTGCTGGAGGACGCCTGAACCTTCTGAGGTGCTGGAAACATGGACATGTTCTATGTCTTGATTGAGGTGGTGGTTACCTGAGTATATGCATATGTAAAAATTAATTGAGGGACTTCCCTGGTGGCGCAGTGGTTAAGAATCCGCCTGCCAATGCAGGGGACATGGGTTCGAGCCCCGGTCCGGGAAGATCCCACATGCCATGGAGCAGCTAAAGCTCGTGCACCACAACTACTGAGCCTGCACTCTAGAGCCTGCGCTCTGCAACAGCAGAAGCCGCCGCAAGGAGAAGCCTGCTCACCGCAATGAAGAGTAGACTCCGCTCACTGCAACTAGAGAAAGCCCTTGTGCAGCAACAAAGACCCAACACAGCCAAAATAAATAAATAAATAAATTTATTAAAAATAATTAATTGAGCTGTGTGCTTAAGGTTCATGCACTTTCCACATATATGTTATATCTCAATTTAGAAAATAATGTCAACGTCTCCCAGTGTGTTACCCGTGCCCTGCCACTTTTCTGCATTCCCGAATGGATAATGAAAGCTTTGCCTAAGGGAGGGGCGGGGGTCTGGGCAGGTGGGGAGGATCCGGGGCTCTCTCGGGGGAGGGGGCAGATGGGCACCCACTGTTCTCACACTCCTGCCCATTGTTCTAAGATTCTTTCCTTAACCATCCCCTAAATCACCTTGAGGGGGTCTTGCCCTTGGTTTGTGGGGTTGTTCCCTGGGGTTCTCTCCTGACACGCTAAGCAAACTAAACAAATGGCATGGACAACCTGCAAATCCAAATGAAGATCTTCTTTTAAGAAGAGACAGCATTCAGAGCCCTTGCAGGTGCTTTACCCCATTGAAACCTCTGGAGTTTATTGGATTTTACCACTGAGGAAAGAAGCCTGAGAATTGAGGACCTTATTGCTGTTGAAGGTCTCCTGGTGAGTTAGTGGGGAGCTGGGTGGGAGCCCAGTCTCTTTTTTCCTTGCTGAGGGCTCCCTTCAGCTGGGGGAGGATGCTGGAGCTGAGGTCGGGGTGTGGTCTTTCCGTGAGGGCAGGGCTTCTCCATTAACTGGTGAGAAAGTAGCTCCGCCTGGTACCTGCCTCTGGGAAGGCGGATGTATGGTGACTGGGCTCGTTATGCGTGTGTCTGGGGTAGATTGAAAGCTCAGACTTTCCCTTCACCCCACCCTATGGGAGAAGAGAGCTGAAAATAAACACGAAAAAAAAATGACACCTCCCTCCTCCTGCCCTCCTGAGGGCTCAGGTGACTGGTGGCAGGCCCAGGGTCGGGACAACCCAGGAAGAGTTGGTGGCAGCAGCAAGTTGCCCGAACCAAACCCATGCATTCCACACTCCAGGGCTTCTGGGCTACCAATTTAATTACCAAATATTTCCCACTTAGTTTTAATTGATTTCTCTTTTTTTTTTTTTTTTTTTTTTTTTTTACTGAACAGGTCTTAAATCCAAAAGCCACAGATTCTCCACTCCTATCCCCAACCCCCAAATTCTCCTCAGAGACAACCAACTTCATCAGTTTCTTTGAGTTTTCTTCTGAAAATATTATGTATGGACCCATTAAGTTCATGTATATTCTGTTTTCCCCCGTTTTATGCAAACATATACTGTGCTCAACTTTTCACAGGATATTTTGGAGGTGGTTCCATATGAGTACATATCAAGCTTTCCTCATTTCTATACAGCTGCATTGTATTCCATTGTATGGATGATACCTTAAATACAAAGCACCTACTAAGTGCCAGGCACTGCACTAGATGGCGGGGTTATAAAAACCTCAAAAGTTCCTGTCCTCATGGGGTTTACAGTCAGGGGGAGACAAAGATAAGAACCTTTGTTGTATAATTAGTTTAATAACGGGAGAAGTATGTTTTAAAATAGAAAGCCAGGGGAGTGCCAGGAAAGGCTTCTGAAGGAAGTGACATCTACCATAAGACAGAATGTGCATTAACCAGATGGGGGTATGAGTTGGGGTGGGGAGAGACTTTAAGCTGAGGGAACAACGTATATAAGGGGCAGACATAATACATTCTGGGCACTTGGTGATTCAATATGAGTGGGATGGAGAACGAGGGGTAAGGTCAGAGGGGCCCCGATGGGCTCGCCTTGTCAGCCATGGAGCAGGGCAGGACTCTAGGTTTGATCTGTACAGTGGGGAGCATGGGAGGGACTCAAGCGTGACTGACATGAACGGGCTGGTGTTTTGGAAAGATCCCGGAGGCTGCTGTGCGGAGGGAAGATGGATGGGATGAGAGACCACAGGGGCAGCAGGGAGGCTGGCTGGGCACTCCATCCACCAGGCTGGAGGCCTAGCCATGCTCACTGGCTCAGCAGGGTAATCACAGCCTTTTCTGGACAAATTTTCTTACCTCCAAAATGCAGGAGGGGGTGGGGTAGTGGATTAGATGAGCCCCCAGTCCTTCCCATGACTTCAGCTTCTTGTTGAGAAAACTGATTTCTAGGTTCTCCCCCAACCCTTCTCCCAACACCTTTTCCTACCTGGATGCTTTTATGCAGATTGTGTGCCGTCTCTGCCACCAAACTCTGCTGTCCCTCACCCCTTTTCAAGTATGTCTGTGCTTGGTGCCAGGTAATCATTCAGTTAGCTCCTTTTCAAGTGGGTGAAGGGGGTCAACTGGATGGTGATGGATGGTAACTAGACGTGTGGTGGTGAGCACTTTGTAGTGTATACAGGTGTTGATTTTAATGCTGTACACCTGAAACATATAATTAAAAGAAAATTCGCTCCTTCTCTACCTCCCTCCTTCAAACTTGCAGGCAGACTCCCATTCTCCAGGGAACCTTCACTCTCTCCTGGTTAATTTTTCAGCCATTTCTTGGGGTTCCAGTTCTATTTGGGTTTCCTTGGTTCCCCAACTGATGTCTCAGCCTAAGGATGCCCAACTTGGTACCTCCCCACTAGACAGGAACGGGTGCCGCCCCCATAGATAGAAATTGGTTTCCAAGTCTGGGGGCGCTCCCTTCCTCTCTCCTGTAGACTCCGCAATCTCTATTGGATCCAGCTGGCCCTTTCTCAGAAAGCCCTGAAAGAATGTCCCACCCCAAACTGGCTACTCGTTCCTCTTTGATCTACTTGGAACCCTGGAAGGCCGATCTTCACAACTGCATCTTTTGGTCTCTTTGGCTCTCTGGCTTCTAGTTGGGCTTGGCTGATGGCAGACACTAGCAATAGATCTGAGAGCAACAAGAGACAAAGGCCAGGGTACTTAGCACACCCCTCTCCCCGCCAGGCTGCAGTTTGGGCTGTGGCTGCATTTCCCCACCAAGGCCATAGGTTGCAGCTCCTGTTGGGTGAGCTGCCAGCTCCCATAGCTACAGCTCTATCCAACCCCCTCCCTTTCCCCCTTCATGCCTGGGATAGTAACTAGCCCTGGGTGCTTCATTGTCTCATTAGTTTCCTTAAAGCTGCCCATATCTCTGTAAATAGTACATTTACATGCCTTTGATGAAACCTTGCAGTATGCCCTGTGTTTCTGGCCAGGACTGATGGATACGTTCCTCACCTCCTCCATCCCATCACTCTCCACCCATGCTGGGGTGAGGAAGTCTGTATGTCTCCCCTTGGGCATTGGTGATTCTTCTCTTCCATCTGGGACAAGTTGCTTAAGCGCTCAGTTTTCTGGTGGGTAAATGGGATGATTGTCAGACCTCATTCCAAGGGTGGTTGTAAGGATTCCATATGTCCTCCTGAGTCCTGGGTCTATCACGATGCCTGGCATGCCGGAGAACCTCGGTAGGTGTTAGGTTCTTCTCCGTTTGGGAAGTGGCTTCCTCTCCACATCTGCCTCCACCTGACCTGGGATGGGGAGAGCATCCCCTCTGGGTCGGGGGCTGGATGGGGGGCTGTGTGCTGGAGACAGAGGGGAGTTAGGGGCTGGAGGGGGTGCTCCTGATGAAAAATCCTGTCCCCAAACCGTGTGTGTGACTCCATTAACCTAGAGAGTGCTGCTCAATGCTTCGTTTGCCTTTTAAATAGAGAGTGCGGTGGATTGTGGGCGTGGCGGGGGGTGTCTGCCCGGTGCAGGACCAGAAGAGGCTGCTCCCCTCCCCAGGCCCACGCCGTCCGCCATTAGCGTAGCCTGGCCGTGTGCTCCTCTCGTTCCATCAGCCTTCAGGAATAAGAAGAACGATTTCTTAAGTCAAGAATAATTATTTCAACCAGTTTGCCTCCTCAGCTTGCTGCTGTGCCGGCTGGGCCACATGTGCTGGGTGACAAATTAATTTCTATTATTTATATTGGGGTAGAGAGGAGCCACATGCCTGGGGAATAGGGGGAGCAAGCAGGGGGAGGGCTGGAAGAAGAGGTGGGCGGTAGAGCACAGGGAGAGAGGTAGAGGAGGGGGTAGGAAATACAGAAACAGCAGAAAAGACAGTTGGGTAGTTGGATGGAGAGAAGCAAAGGAGGATGAAGGAGCCAGAGGGAAGGCAGGCTGGGTGGGCTCCAGGCCTGGGAGGGCTGGGCCTGGGCCCTGGGGGTGCAGGCACTGGCTCTGCACCCTGCATCTGTGAGGGTGGTTGGGTCCGGGCACACAAGCCGGCAGGAGTCTGCCCCTCCAGAAAATGTGCTAGCAAGCCAACCTCCCCATCCTCCCCATCTGGGATATGCACTGGCATATCATCTAGCACTCAGAGCGAATGCTCTTCAAGACCCATCCAAATGTACGGAAATGTCTCATCTCCCCCAGCCTCCCAGGCTCCTACCAGCCCCACTCCTGCTCCCTGGGTGACCGAGAAGCTCTCCCTGAACTTATTCTGTTGAGAGTCAGAACCACAGGAGGCATGGAGGAAACGTGCCCTTACCCACCTCTTGCCTTCTCCTCTCTCCTCCCTGCTCTTCTTCCCTCTCTTCCTGCCTCTCACTCCCTCTTCCCCTCTTGGATGGAGGGGGGCACTGGTCTGGCACTTCCCCTGGGGGAGGCACTGGGGGGAACACAGGATGCAGACACTCCACCCTCTCTGCAAAGACACAGGACCTCTCCCTCCAAATGAAGGGAGAGTGGGACAGGGTCTGCCTCCCCACCCCCATTCCCTGCCAGGATGCAAAGCCAGAGTTTACTTGGCTACTCCACTGTTGGCCTGGCATCTTTTTTTTAAAATTAATTAATTAAATTTATTTATTTTTGGCTGCATTGGGCCTTTGTTGCTGCCCACGGGGTTTCTCTAGCAGCAGCGAGTGGGGGCTACTCTTTGTTGCGGTGCTCAGGCTTCTCAACGTGGTGGCTTCTCTTGTTGTGGAGCACGGGCTCTAGGCACACGCGCTTCAGTAGTTGTGGCACGTGGGCTCAGTAGTTGTGGCTCACGGGCTCTAGAGCTCAGGCTCAGTAGTTGTGGCACATGGGCTTAGTTGCTCCGCGGCAATGTAGTATCTTCCCAGACCAGGGCTTGAACCCGTGTCCCCTGCATTGGCAGGTGGATTCTTACCCACTGTGCCACCAGGGAAGGCCAAGCCTGGCATCTTTTTAAATGATATATATTACACATTGATTTACTTACTTATTTGTTCATTTTCTTTCTTTTTTATGGAGGAAAATCTTAAGGATGCAGCTCGATGAGTTTTTACATATGTACACGCATACTCATAACCACCAACCACTTAGACCTAGATAGAAAACATCTCCAGCACCCTAGAAGCCCCCTTCATTCCAAAATCCCACTCCACTCCCTACGCTTCGAGGTAACTATTATTCTGGCCTCTATCACCACAGAACCATTTTGCTTGTCAGTGAACTTTATATATCAATAAACAGAATCATGCAGTAGATACCTTTTTGTATCTGGCTTCTTTTGCTCGACATTACGACCATGAGATTTGTTCATGTTGCTGTTTGTAGCGGTAACTCATTATTTTTCGTTGCTATGGAATAGTCCACTGTGTGAATCTATACCACGGTTCAGTCAAGCATTCTCCTCTTGATAGGTATCTGGGTTGTTTTCAGTTTGGGGCTATAATGAATAAAACAGGTACATTCTTGTACCTTAAGCAAGTGTGATACTGTGATTTGTCAGAAATATATATGTTTTTTGTCTATGGTTCCTGGCTCACAGCTCCCAAAACCCTTGGAATTTCCTGAGTGATAAGAGCAATAGGAATATCTTTTATCATGTTTGGTCTCTTGTCCTCAGTTCCTGAAATCACTTCAGAGCCATAAAAGTGAAATGGGTTCCTTATTCATAACAAGCCCCTTTCCACCACACCTGAATTTATGTTAATGAGGTGACGTTTGTAAAGCACCTAAGCACGGCGTTGGCGGGGGAGAGGGGCTGGTTGCCAGAGGAGCCAACCAAATGATTAGAAGATTGGAACTTTTAGTCCCCGCCCCAGGAACTCTGCGGAGTGGGGAGGAGCTGGAGGTTGAATCCATCGCCAATGGCCAATAATTTTTTTTTTTTTTTTTTGCAGTACACGGAACTCTCACTGTTGTGTCCTCTTCCGTTGCGGAGCACAGGCTCCGGACGCGTAGGCTCAGTGGCCATGGCTCACGGGCCCAGCCGCTCTGCGGCATGTGGGATCTTCCCGGACTGGGGCACGAACCCATGTCCCCTGCATCGGCAGGTGGACTCTCAACCACTGCACCACCAGGGAAGCCCAATGGCCAATAATTTAATCAATCATGCCTTTGCGATGAATCCTCCATAAAACCCCAAAAAAGAATGGGGTTCGGAGAGCTTCCAGGGTGGGAAACAGAAAGCTTCCAGGTGCCACCGTGCTGGGCCTCACACTCCATGATGACACAGTTCCTTCCTTCAGAACCTTGTCCTAGGTATCTCTTCATCTGGCTGTCGATTTGTATCCTTTAGTATCCTTTGTAACAAACCAGTAATCTAGTGGGTAAACGAGTTTCCTGAGCTCCGTGTAATGCTCTAGCAAATTAATCGGACCTCCAATCTGTGGCCTGTTCACCAGAAGCACAGTTAACAACAGGGGCTTGTGACTGGCATCTGAAGCAGGGGGCAGCCTTGTGGGACTGAGCCCTTAACCAGTGGGATCTGATGTTATCTCTGGGTAGTGTCAGAATTGAGTTTAATTATAGGACACCCAGCTGGTGTCATAGAGAACGATTTAGTGGTATGTGGGAAACCCCCTCCCCCTACCGCTCCACCCACACATTGGAATTGTGGATGCAGAATCTTTCAGCAAGGTGCCACACTTCTCTGAGCCCCAATTTCCTCATCTCTAAAATGAGGAGGGAGGATGTTAACTATCCTGTTAGTGATCATGAGGATTAAATGAGATAACACATGCAGATTGTCCAACACAGTGCCTGGCACGCAGTAGGTGCTTAACAAATACCATTTCCTCTATTTTGCAATCTGTTGAGAGCTGGGAAAAAAGGTTGCAGTATATAATTCCCAGCCTGGGACCTTCAGGTCAGAAAGCTATCTCCATAGCAACCACCATTACAGCAAATAATGACAACACCGAGGACTATTTGTTGAGCACTCACACAGCTGATGCTGTGCTGTAGACTTTTACTGTCATTTCTACCATCATCCATGGCTGCTCTCTGAGACCAACTCTTTGTGGCCTTTCAGCTTTCCTAAAGTACCAGGTATGATTCCCCTTTTACAGATGAGAAAACTGAGTCTCAGAATAATTGAAAAGATTTGCTCCAAATCACTCATCCATCTGGCCTGAGAGTAAAGACACATCTCTTTCACTTTCTATGCCTTCTTGAACCCAGCAGTGTCTGGCTCAGGATGGGCATTCCTGTTTGTGGAATAGACCGAAAAAGAAATCCCTCCCATGCCCAACCCTTCCTCCTGGACAGGCTTTCTCAGAGAATTATGACTGCTGCTCTCTGCATATGATTTCTCCCTTAGAGAGCCTCCTTTGCCTTAAACTGCTATGCAACAAGCAATGGGGAGCTTTATAGCCAGTTTTGAAAGTGAACTGGGTCACCTCATTTGCTCTTGCCCAGCATGTGGGAGAACCCAGTGTCCTGGGCTGATAGGAGACTCCCAGGGGTCGTCACATTTGGCCTCCAGCCCAGGGATTGGTCCTAACCAGGTCAGTGGCCTGCTTGCTTTGCAAAGCCCTTAGAGAAGGGGCTGCCTTTGCTAATGGTGGGGGAGGAAGCAGAGGAGACCCCAGGCCGGGGACACAGTGCTAGGAGGCTGGACGCCTGCCTCCAGCAGGGCTTGCCCCATGCCCTGGCTGGCCTTGGGCAAGCCTCCTGTCCTCTCTGGACCTTGCTTACCTTGTCTAGGATAGGTCAGGGTGAATACAAATCCTTTCCAGCTGCAGTGCAACGTGTACTTTGGAAGAGAGGCAGGGGCAGTTTCACTCCGTTTCGGAGAATTTGGTGCGTGGTTGTGGACGGGGAGTAGTGGAGGCTGCCGCAGTCTGCTCAGGGCCTTGGGTCTTAGAGGCTCCACGAGGCTTTCTTCCCCTCCTGCAGCTTTTCGGAGGAGGGGCCGTTAACTGCAAGGCAGAGGGCAGCTAATGAGCCTGCTGAGGACCTACGAGACAGCTCTGATGGTACTAAAGGGCTTCCCTGAGCTTCCTTAAAAGCCCCGGTGGCAGTGAAGCCTCCATTAGTGGGAGGATTAATCACCAGGCAGGTCTCAGCCACCCGCTTTCAAGCTGCCCCCAGCTGCCCCGGTGGTGCCCTTGGGGTTTAGAGATGCCCCCATCCATTGCTTGCCCTATCTGATCTCTGATGAGGGAGCAGAGCAGCGAGATGGGAGTCTGTGGGGCTAGGCTTGCGGGACATGGGAGGCACAGGGATGGAGGACGGAGACCTGAGAAACAGGGGCAGGGGCCTCTGGGAGCAACTGCAGATTATGACAGCCCCCTGGAGAATGCAAATGATATGCAAAATATGCAAACGATTAGTGATCAGTTGTGGGTCAACGCTTGGGTCATTTGAGCAGTAAGTTGACAGCTCTGTGCTCTAAGCCTCTGACTGGGCCCAAGGGAGGGTCAGGCAGGGTGGCCTTCATGGGCCCAGACCAGGAACTCTGGCCCCTCAGCTTGCCAGCCCTCCTGGGCACCCTGGCATGCCACCCTCCCTGGGCAGTGAGGGGTTCAGGCAGCCAGAGGCTCAGAGAAACCCCGGCAAACTGGCCACCCTCTCCAGAGTCCAGGGCGTCTCCTCCCCTCCCCTTTCAGGGCGCGTGAATGTCCCTTCTTCCCTCCCCCTCTGCCTTCATCTTGCCCCTTCCCCTCTAGCCTCTGAGTCTCTGGAGATCTCTACCTCCTGCTTCCCTCACCCACCTGTTAGTTATTCCCAGTGACCTTCACTCAGTGCTCTTGATGGAAAATTTACCAACTTCGATGCCCTTGTGCTGCAATCACTTAATTTGCACCTGGGTCTAATTCGATGCTTTCAGAAGGCCCAGCCAACCCTGGGGTGGGGTTGGGAGGGAGGAGGACCTGCTCTATCCTCTCAGCTCTTCGAGAAAACCCATAGCTGCCAGTCACGTCTGCCTCTGAGGGCCGCACAGAGGAACCCCGAGAGGGCGCCCTGTCCATCCCCTGCGTCCCACCAGGCCATGCTGGACATGTAGAGAGGCCTTTCCAGGCTGGCAGGACCCAGAAGGGTGGCATGGCTTTCTGAATACCTGGGCCTTCTCCCAGCACCTGTTTGAGGGGGAAAAGTCTTCCTGGAGTCTTTGCCACAGCTGGGGGTGGGAGGAGGAAGAAAATCAATATTTGCCAAGTCCCTGCTGTGCGCCTGGCAGTGTCCAGGGACTGTAAAATGCAGTGCATGCTGGGGAGCGGACGGTGCTCAGGGTGTCTTCAGAGCAGCCACCTTCTAAAAGCCCCTTCCTCAACGCGCCCTTCCTGCCAGCAAGGGGAGGTCTGTAGCCTGGCAGGCCTGAGTAGGGAACTCTGCCTCTGGGTCATTCTCTGGGAAGGTGAGAGGCCCTGAAGCCAGGCATTAAGGGAAGCCAGAGCGTAGGGAGGGGAGGCAACTGGCCCGACCTTCACCCCAGGGGAGGGGGCTGCAGGGGCCTGAGACCAGTGACACTGGACCCCACGGTCTGACCCTCCGTAGTGGTGGATGTGGGTAGCAAGGGGGGACCAGGCAGTTCTGAGTGGAGGGACAGAAGGGGGCAGACCCCATGACATCCCCATGCTGGCTCCCCCTCTGGCTCCTATGCCGGCTCCATCAAGTGCTGGCTCTAGGAGGAGAGCTGAGGTTCACATCGTCCTACATATAACACTAGGAGCCAGACATTTTGCTGTTGGGGGTGACGGTGGTGTTTGTCCCTCATCTGGCCCAGGGACCCTGTCCTGTTCCCTGTTTCCTCCATCACTCTCCCTTCGCTTCCTGGAAGAGAGGCCAGGAGGTGAAGAGGAGGGAACTGGAAGATCTGGGGTCTGAGCTGTGATGACAGCTGGGACTCCCAGCGTGGAGTTCCCTCATCTGCAAAATGGGGATTATCTGGCCTGCCTCCTGGGGTTGTGGTGAGAACCATAAGAGAATGTTGAAGGGCTCTGGGGACTTTAAAAATCTATGCAAGTGTAAGGCCTCCAGTGCACAGCCTCCCACGAGGATTGCTCTGCAGGCTCACGTAGATGTAGAAGTTAGAGTGTGCTTGTTAAACCTGCCCTTCGCCTTCTACACCCTGGATTCTGTACTCTAAGAACTCCGTTACACACATGTGCCTCCCCTCCTGGCCCCTGTCTCTGGGGTGGAGACCCCCTTTTCCCAGACTTTTTCTCACCTCCCAATCCACCCTCCCTCAGCAGTGTCCTTTGTGACATTGCTAGGAGGCTGAGAATCAGACCCCCACCTCCCAAGGGCCTCTGCAGAGTGAGCAGCATCAGCTTTCCAGCATTTCCCCCTGCGGTGGCAGAGACACCGCTGACTGCCCCTGACCTTCAGGCAGTACCAGGATCCTCTTTCAGCTCTCCCATCTGCTCTCCCCACCTCCAGCCTCAATCCTCCCTGCTTGCTGCCAGGCTGGAAGGCTTGCTATCTCTGCAGCCCCGAGGGGGGATCAGGTGTGGGGCAGCAAGGGCCCAGCTCCTCCCTGGGGCCCGGGAGTAATCGAACAACTTCACTTCCAGCAACCTGAGCCCGGTTCTCTCAGATGGGAGCAGAGAAATGCATAGCTGGGAAAGGGCTTGCAGAACTTGGCTGGATTCTGGGCAGCCAGAGGCCCAGGTTGCTTGGCTGGGCTGGGTCTGAGGCTGGGAGGGGTGGGCAAGAAGGAAAAATAGGGCCTGGATTAGGATGCCTCACTCAGCTCAGGCATAAAATTTAAGGGGTGCCCCCAAAATGTTTTCATGCAATATTTAAAAACATCAAAATTAATGCAAAACAAAATCCATTACTGTGCTACGCAGAATAACTCCCCGCCTTCCCCCTCCCCCTCCCCCCAGAGGTCTGTGTCCTAATTTCCAGAACCTGTGAATACGTTGTTATATGGCAAAGGGGAATTAGGGTTGCAAATAGAATTAAGGTTGTTAATCAGCTGACCTTAAGATAGGGAGAGTATCCTGGGTTGTCCAGGTGGGACCAATGTAGTCACAAGGGTCCTTAAAAGTGGAAAAGAGAGGCAGAAAGAGCCAGAATCAGGGAAGGAAATGTAATGACAGAAGCAGAATCAGATTGATGTGATGTGATGTGACGTACTGTGATGTGATGAAGATTCTGCTGGCTCTGAAGATGGAATGGGGCTATGAGCCACAGAATGCGGGCAGCCTCTAAAACCTAGAAAAGGTAAGGAAACAGATTCTCCCCTGGAGCCTCCAGAAGGGAATGAAGTCCTGCTGACACCTTGGTTTTAGCTCAGTCAGACTAGTGTCAGACTCTGTCCTACAGAAATATAAAATAATAAATTTGTTGTTTTAAGCCACTAAGTTTTGTGGTATTTTGATACAGCAGCAATAGGAAACTAATACTAATCAGCCAAATATCAACATTTTAAGTAAAAACAGGATCAGGAGACTCTAGGCTCCTGGCAGGGGATATATAGATATATATATATATGTTGAAATCTTGCATGTTGGAAAATGTCTTTATTCTACCCTCCCTTTAGTTTTGCTGGGTATGCAAGGGAAAACCATGTCCCTCAGAATTTAGAACACATTGATTTATTGTCTTCCAGCTTCTACTGGTATGGTTGAAAAATCTGAGTCCATTCTGATTCACTTTTCTTTGCAAGTGACCTATATTTTTTCTCTCTGGAAGCTTTTAGGATTTCTTTTTTAGCGCTAGTGTTTTGAAATTTCACAATGAGGTGGTTTTGTAGGGGTCTTTTTCTGTTCATTGTTCTGGATGATCTCAAGCATGTCTCACTGGGAAATTTTCTTGTATTATATCTTTGCTTCTTTTTTCCCCTCCATAGGCTCTGTTTTTCTTTTTCTGATACTCCTGTTAGTCAAATGTGGATCTTCTCAACTGATCTTTGTTTTCTTAAATTTTCTCTCCCATTTTCTCATTCTTTGTCTTTTTTAAAATTTTAAACATTTTATTGACACACATATAGAGATGTACATATATCATACACATATGACTCAACTGTAATTCTTTGTCTTTTTGTTCTACTTTGTAGGAGATTTCCACAACTTTATTTTTAAATTTTTATATTAAATTTAAGCAGTTATTCTTTTAAATTATTTTTCATTTTTAAGAGCACTTGTTTTCTGAATGATTCCTTTTATAACACTTTATTTTTATTTCATGGATACAGCATACTCTCATCTCCCTGAAATAGATTTTATATTGCTTTTTATTAAGTTTTCATCTGTTTCCTGGTTTCTGTTTCCTCCAATTTCTACTTCTCTGTTTTTCTGTTTTGTCTCTGTCTTTCAGGTTAGAGACTTTCTGTCCATATGTGGTGATCCCTGTTGTCTGTTCATATTTAATAGTGGGTTACTAGGAAATCATTTGACAGCTCCATGGGAAAGCTATCAACCACTAGGCCTCATGGAAGGATGGTCAGGTGGGGACCTAGCTGCTTCATTGATAGAAACCCAGTGTCAGTATATACAGACTTTTCTCTTAAGCCAATCAGTTTCTCTAGGAAAGATTTCCAATCTTCTCCCTGGCGGTATGAACTTGACTGCCAGGATACTGAGACCTGAATAGGGGAGGAGAGCTAGAGTCCCACTGTTCAGAGTACAGACTTTCATTTACCATCTTTTCCAGTAAAATACCTGTAGCAAGTTGTTAGATGCCCCCACCCCCCGCCCCAAATATGTCCATGTTGTAATTCCTGGAACATGTTAATGTGAACATATTTGGAAAGAGGGTCTTTGTAGATGTAATTAAGTTAATAATCTTCAGATAGGGCCATCCTGGACTACTAAGGTTGGCTCTAAATCCAATGACAAGTGTCCTATAAGTGACATACAAAGGAGAAACACACAGAGAAGTCCATGTGAAGATGGAAGCAGAGATTGGAGTGATGCAGCCACAAGCCAAGGAACACCTGGAGTTACTAGAAGCTCAAAGAGCTACTAGAAGCTCAAAGAGGCAGGAAGAATTCTCCCCTAAAGCTTTGAGAGGGAGCATAGTCCTGCTGACAGCTGGATTTCATAATTCAGGCCTCCAGAGCTGTGAGAGAATAAATTTCTATTGTTTGAAGACACCCAATATTGTTTCTATCGTTTTGTGGTAATTCATTATGGCAGCCCTAGGAAACTTACATAGCACCTTACTTCCAGCTGGCCTGTTATCCCTGAAACCAGACGCCCTTTGGTTCAGCCTCTCCTGGGAATAAGCTGCCAGTCTTCTGCTGGGGTGGGGATGGAGAAATTGACTGAGGTCTGAGAGGACACCTGAGGGTATAATTCCTCCTATTAGAGATTTTTAAAATTAATCTTCCAAGCTTCAGCCTCACCCCTCACCTCCACCTTCAGTGGTACTTGGCATCTTTAATGCTCAAGCATTCCTGAGGTTCTGCAGTGTGAATCATCTAGCTTCTTGTTGGCATACCCCTTCCAACTTGAGGGCTTAAAATGCTGCTTTTTAGAGCAAAAATCCATTACCACCCATCCATCAGCTTTCCAACTTCCAAAATTTTAATGACATCTCTCATCTGCCATCAATTCTTCTTCATTCTCTTTCTTTTTATGGGTTTTTGCCTTTAAAAATATCTTTAACTGTCATTTAGTGGTGTTTTAGGAAGGAACAGAGAAAGATGTGTACATTCAATTACTTTGTTTAATCAGAAGATTCATATTATTAACATGATCAGAAGAGTCATATTCTTTAATTATTTGAGTTTGATTGCTATATGGAAAGTCATGTACTCCAGTTTGCCACAGACCTCACCTCTCCCTGCAGTGCTATACCTGGTTTGATTTGTACATTTGTGTTTCCCATCTGGCTTCCTCCTGTAGGCAAGTATGTTTGTTATCACTGGTTCAGGTAACCTCCAGAGATCAAAACTCCAGAGAACCATAGTGAAGGGAGTGGTACTTGGTGAGACAACCTCTATCTAATTTTCTCCACTTAAAAAATCCTGGAACTGGGCTGGAAAAGTAGAAAAAAATCAGAGTTAGGAAATTGGGGCAGGAGAGGAAGGACTTAAGGATGGCTCACCTTGGCTTGGTTGAATTTCTGATTCCTTGGTTGTATAAGCTACTGACCTCTGCCTGTTTTTTATCCCTCTGCCTCAGTTTTTCAAGTTGTCTAATAAGCACATTCATCTATGCCCAGGGGAGTGAAGTTGGCAGGGTGACATTAGACATTAAAAAGCCTCAACAGCCATAAAAAAAGAATGAAATTCTTCCATTTGTAGCAATATGGATGGACCTAGAGAATATTATGCTTAGTGAAATAAGTCAGAGAAAGAAAAATGCTGCATGGTATCACTTATATGTGGAATCTAAAAAATAATACAAACGAATATATATAAAAAATAGAAGCCGACTCACAGATATAGAAAACAAACCAGTGGTTACGAGAGGGGAGAGAGAAGGGGCTACAGCAAATTAGGGGTATAAGATTAAGAAATACAAACTACTATGTATAAAATAGATATGCAACAAGGATATATTGTATAGCACAGGGAATTACAGCAATTATCTTGTAATAACTGTTAATGGAGTATAATCTATAAAAATACTGAATCACTATGCTGTGCACCTGAAGATAATATAATATTGCAAATCAACTATACTTCAATTAAAAAAAAACACCTCAACAGAAGGAAAGCTGTAAGCTTTGTTATTTTAAAAAAAAATTATTTATCTTAGTTTTGGCTGCATAGGGTCTTAGCTGCAGTACGTGGGATCTTTGTTATGGCATGTGGGTTTCTCTCTAGTTGTGGCGCACGGGCTCCAGAGTGCATGGGCTCTGTAGCTGCAGCACACAGGCTCTCTCGTTGTGTCCCGCATGCTCAGTAGTTGCAGCTCGCGGGCTTAGTTGCCCCAGAGCATGTGGGATCTTAGTTCACCGACCAGGGATAGAACCCACATCCCTTGCATTGGAAGGCAGATTCTTAACCACTGGACCACAAGGGAAGTCCCTGCTATTTTATTTTAATCTGCAGTGTCACAAGTTATCTTGATCGGCATTGAATTGTATTCACAGGTACATCTGTTCCTCCTCATTGGAACTAACTGCCTGGGCCCTATTGGCCTAGAATGCTGTCTGTCAGCTGGAGAAATCTTGATACTAAAGAGACAATGGTTTAGGGGTCCTGTTTTTAGAATTGGTGCTTCCCAGCTGGGATGCATAAACACCACACTCTGGGTTCCTCAGCAATACCCACACCCCTCTGCCTCCAATAATGGAGGGTGTAGGGATTTTTCAGCTACAGGAGAGACAAAAGCCTTTAAGAAAGATTCTGGGAGGAGCTAGAGATGCAGAGGTGGTTGAGGCCAAGGTCTTAGCTGATGGCTGCAGGTCTTTGAAGGGGATGCTGAGCAGGTACTATGTGGAGGGCCAGGGGAAGGTGGGAGGGAGGTAGAACAGGCCACCGTCCTCCAGTGAGAGCCACTAAGCATTAGTGATATATTAACCTCTCCTCCTTTTTCCTTCTTTCTTCTCCTCCCTAAAGCCCCAGGGGCCCCAGCCAAACCTTCATACAGTGTAGGAGTTCTGATCAGTGGGGGTTGTTGGTTGGATTGAGTATGTCTGCGTCCCAACATGCTCTGTCCTCCCAGGAGACTGGGACCCAGGGAAATAGGTCCAGTATTTCAGGCCATAACTGCACTCTCCAGATCAACAAGGAGCAGCCAGCTCCTCACTACCCACCAGGACTAGTGCCCCATGGCTTTGGTCCTAGGCAAGAGGAGCTGAGGGGAAAAGCAGGATCTGACAGCCCCAAGGCCCTGCCACCTCTTCCTCTTCTCTCCTCCCCTCTTTCCCCTGCCTTTCCCTCTGCCATCCCCTAGGAAGCAGCAGACAAAAATCAGCAGCTTTTTTTTTTTAAATAAAAAGGCACTTTAGGGCTTTTATGAAGGAGGCTGAGGCCCATTAAGATACAAATTAAATCTGTGGGAATAGCCAGAGAGCAGATTCCCTGTGTGAGGAAGGCCCTTCACTGGTTCGGCTGCCCCCAGCCCCAGGCTTTCACCCGGCCTTGGGCCCCACCTCTCTCCCGCCAGGATTCGAGTGCATCTTAGGTTGAAGGAAAATCAGTCAGTCTTGGTGTTAAGTAGGTTATAGGGCAGGGCTAGAGTGGGGTTGCGGGAGAGAGAAAGAAGCAGGTGAGGCAGTCGTGGAGTGCGGGGAGGGGGAGCGGAAGGGCAGGAGGACACTCGGCATGTTGTTTTATTTAACCCTCTCATCAAGCAGAAGAGGGAACTGCTATTGTTATCCCCCATTTGACAGGTAGGGAAAACTGAGGTTCCGAGAAGTAACATGACCAAGGTTATGCTGCTAATGTCAGCTGGGATTTGAATCTCCTCCTAGAAGATTGGGGAGAAGGGGAGAGAGAGGCACACACAGTGTTCCCAGCCCTCCGTCCCCCTCCATCCACCCCCAAAGCATTTCTATGCAGTCAGTTCAGGAAGTCCTTCAACTGTACTTGCCTGTGACCCGATCACCTTCCCGCAGAGAGGTGTGCTTTATTTGGGCCAGGGCACCAGAGTATGTAAGGCACCTCTGTATGGGTGGGTGGGTGTGGGCAGGGGGAGGGCCCATTAGCCCATTAGCCACCCAATTAACCTGTTGGGAGCCATACAAGGCCTGGCGAGGCGTTTGGAGGGGTTTTTTAGTCTGGATGTGGAGAAAGGGGGAGAGGCGGAGATTGAAAAGCCTTGGGCCTGGCAGGCTCCACTGTGAGGGAGATGGGATCCAGTGGGGGAGGGCAGTGGGGGAGGGGCTGTCACTGAGGCACATGTGCCTCCCCACACTTGCATGGGTGCTGCCCTGTCACTGATTCATTCACTCTGAAAATGTTTTTTCAGCAGCTGTCGTGCAGCTGGTGGGGAGCTAAGTGCTTCCTTTAGGGAGCAATAAGAAGGAGAGTAATGCCATATTTCACCTTTCTAACAAGCACACTTTTCCCACAATTTTAACGTTTCTCAAATCAGGATGCGTCTTACAAGCAGTGAATGCTACAGTTGTTGTCAGGAGCATTTTATTTTTCTTAGAAGTACATAAAGTCATGATGTATCCAAACCATGACGGTTCCGATTAGATGAAAGTCGGTAACAGCGACGCTTGCAGTACTTCCTACCTGCCAGGTGCTGTTCTGACTGCTTTACATGTATTAACACATTAGTTCTTCCCAACAACCCTGACATAGGAATTATTTCTGTTCCCACTTTAGAGATGGGAAAACTGAGGCTCAGAGAGGTGAATTCTCATCTCCCCCCATTGGCTGCTTTGTAAACGCCAATGCCAGGCTTGTAACCGCAACAGAGCTGTGTGCAGGACAACAAAGAGACCCCAGAGCCCACCCTGGAAACCTCCCACCCAGAGCCAGCTGTGGGAGCCCTCCCTTCTGGCTGAAGGGACCTCCCCTCTCCCGGCCCACATTCCCCTCCCCTCCTCGGTGTGTGATCAATCACGGAAGCAGCTGTCCTTCCTATCAGCCCAACAGCTATCAGCTCGGTCCAGGCCTCTGGGAAGGCGTGGATGGGATGGAGAGAGGAGGTGGGGGTTGGAGGGGTGGAAAGCCACAGAGAAACTCAGAGCTGGAGGTAGAGCACCTCATCATTCCTCGCCCCTCCCTGAGCAAACATGGGTAGTTCTCGGGGTTTCCAGCTCTTTCTCCTGGTCTTTCTCAGGCTGGGAAGGCACCTGCTGATGGGGAAGTTTTACAGTAGGGGGGAGGAAAGGGAGAGAATTTAGTAGAAATCCTGCCCTCTCCCTTTACCGTCCACACTCTAAAGCAGGCCAAAAGCCACGTTAGGAGACAGAGGGCCTGGGGTGCCCCCCACCCCCGCATCAAACCTGTGATCCTAGGAAATCTCTGTGTCTCCCTAGGCCTCAGTTTCTCTATCTGGACAGTGGGATTAACTCTCCACAAGAGACCCTGGGCGGGGGGTGCGGGGTGGGGGTGGGGGGCTAATAAATGCTGATTCCTAGGCCTTAACAAAGGCCCCTGTGTCCTCTCTCTCTCCAGACTATGCACCCTCCACCCCCAGTTCAGTCCTGTCCCTTCCCCAGCCTGCCTGTGCCAGGTGCTGGGAAATGGAGACCTCACCTGACAAGAGGAGCTGGGAGGGGTGCTGCGGGCCCTGCCAGCAGCCCAGGCTGTCAGGCTGGCTGCTGTCTCTTGCTGGTGCTGGCAGTAACTATTTAATCAACCCATCCACAGGCCCAAGGCTGCCCTCGGCAGTGTCTGCCGGACATAGCACAGTGGACAGAAACAGCAACTCCAACTGGGCGAGGGCCTGGGACCCTGCCAACCTTTGCCATGTGGACCTAGTGTCCTGTGGTCTGAGAGGGGCCTAGGGGAAGAGGGGAGTCATCTTCCCAAGCCTGATGTGTCTCATACTTGTTCAATCATTCAACAAACATTATTAAGCTCTTGCTGTGTGTCTTGGGTCAGATTCCCTGAAAGCTGAGCCTGAGACAGGGATTCAGACGCATGTGGCTCATTAGGGGGCACTTGTCAGGAACCCCTTGTAGAGGAGGGAGCTGTCTTAGTCCGCTCGAGCTGCTGTAATGGTATCCCGTAAGACTGGGTGACTTAAAAGACAGGCATTTATTTCTCACGGTTATGGAGGCTGGGAAGTCCGAGATCAAGGTGCCAACCAATTCAGTTTTGGTGCGGGCCTTCCTCTTGGGTTGCAGACATCTGCCTTCTCACTGGGCTCACATGGCTTTTCCTTGGCTTATGCTTGTGGAGAGAGAGGAAGAGATGTCTCTCTCTTTCTCTTCTCATAAGGGCACCAACCCTATTATGAGGGCCCCACTTTCATGACTTAATCTAAAGCTAATTACCTCCCAAAGGCCCCGCTCTCAAATACTGTCACACTGGGGATCGGGTCTTCAACATACGAATGTGGGGGCTGGGGAGACACAGATATTCAGTCCATTGCAGGAACTAAGCACGTGGCCTCAGCAAATGTCTCGTCTTGGTCTGGTCTCCAGGGGTCGCTGGAGCATAAACCGCACTGCAAAGTTGTCTCCCGCTTTGAGAGGAAGGCCAGCCCTTTACAACCCCTCTTCAGTCGGTCGTTGGCTGTGGGCCATGGAGGCGGGTAACCTTCAGGACAAGGTGCTTCCCATCAGCAGAGGATGATCCTTTAGCAAAGGGGCAGCTGGGTACCATTAGTAGCCAAAGTCCACAGTAGCTGAGGGATGGTGCATCTGCCTGTGTGCAGGGGATCTGGGCAATGAATCAGCAGGTTCTACTGCACCAGAGGGGCTCAGAGTGTGGTCCCAGAGACCCTAAAATAGAAACTCTGGGGATGGGGCCCACTAAGCTCTGTTTTCAACAGCCCTCCTGACAATCGTGTTGCCTGCTTACTTTGGAGACTGAACTACAGGATATACAATGAGCAATGCAGTCACCATCTCAGTGCTCATGGGAAGAGTCCAGTGTGGCCAGACCGGCAGGATGCACATGGATCTGCTTGTGGGTTTGTGCACCCAGGTCTGTGGCTGGTAGCTCAGCTGGTTTGACTAGAGTTTCCTGTCAGTGGTGGTACTCCCCACCCACCCCTCACAGACCTCTGTAGCCTAGGACCCCCCTCATTACATTCATTGTACATCGTCCTTTCTTCATCCCCCCACCGTGGTGCCACTATGAGAGGAGGGCATTCATATTCAACCAACATGTATTGAGTCTCTTCTGGGCTCTCTCTCATAAGCTATTTTATTTGATCCCTCCCTACAGCATCCTGTGTTGTAGATATTAACATCTCTGTTTTACAGCCGAGGAAACTGTGACTCAGGATAACTTGCCTTAAAGTGACACTGTTAATAAGGGGATGAGAACTTGCCCTTTCAATTCCAAGCTCAGTGTGTATTCCTCTATAAAAAATTTTGGCAGAAGTCAGATAGTAGCTACCTTGGGTTGGGGGTGGTTGTGGGATGGGGTACTCAGGGGACTTCTGTGTCACTGGAAAGGCTGTATTTTTCATCTGGGCGGTAGTGATACCCACGTGTGTATAAGTAAAAAGTCACTGAGCTTTATACTTAAGATGTATGCATTTTATTGTATGTAAATTTTACCTCATTTTTTAAAATGCAAAAATAAAAGTCCTAAACAGTCACAAAAAGACAAATACTATATGATTTCACTTATATGAGGTCTCAGGAGTAGTCTAACTCACAGAAACAGAAAGCAGGATGGTGGTGCCCGGGGCTGGGGGCAGGGGACAGGGGAGATGTTGCTTAATGAGTATAGAGTTTCAGTTTAGAAAGATGAAAAAGTTCTGGAGACTGGTTGCACACTAATGTCAATGTAGTTAACACTACCGAAGTGCACACTTAAAAGTGCTTCAGATGATAAATTTTATATTATGTCTCTTTTGCCACCATTTTAAAAAATATTAAAAAATAAAGCTCTCAAAATTCGAGACGTTCTGTGGAGTCAAGGGGCGCTCGAGGATAAACGGCCGGCCTTTAATAGTACTGGCCAGGGATTGGCCTCCGGAATGAACTGGCTAGAACTTTGGAGTCTTGAGGTCAGAGAAGGCAAGATTTCTCATTTGATTCTTGAACTCTCTCCTACAACATCCCTGTAGGTGGTTTCCAGCCTGTGCTTAAACACCTTCTAGTGACAGGGGCTCACTCCACCCACGCTTAAGACAAAAGTAATGCAAGCTAGTGCTGGATACTAAGAAGATGCAGACAGACACAGAGAAGAATGTCTGTCCTCTTTTCAGAGCTCTATTACAAAGTCTGTACTTCCTTGTATGAAGCCCACACCTCTGCCCTTTTGTCGGTGTTCCAGGTCATAGGGCCATGGGAAATGAGCGTCCCCTTCACAGGACCCCCCTGCAGGGTTTGGTTTTGTTTGTTTTGTTGTTTTGTCTTTGGCTCCATACATCTCACACTTGACTTCTTCTCCCCTCTCCAAATACTTCCAGGACCAGGCATCCAGGACACACTCATATATGGACCCCGCTCCTTTGTGTCCCGTCACCAAATGAGTCAACACAGGCAGCACAGCACAGGAATATTCCCAAATGTCATCCCTGCACCAGGAAGGCTACCAAGAAAGCAACTCATATGGAAGTGACCATGAATCAAATAAACATATGCACGAAACCCTACCTAAATGGGTCCCTCACTTAATTACCCCTGAGCTGGATCCCATAAACGCCCATGGCCACTCTGATACCAGCCAACACGAGGGAAAGTGTGATGAAGGGGAAGTCACAGAGGAGAGAGACACGGCTCTTAACTGATGAGAGTTAAATTATCTATGTTTGCAAATTTTACAAAGCCATATGACCATGTGAACATTTTTGCCAACACCCCTTGGAGGATCTTGGAAGGGCCTGTGTAAGTGAGGGGCCCTGAATCAGAAACTACATCAGCTCCATGGTGAATCCATCTCTGCCTGTGAGCTGTGAGTCCCCAGGGGGCTGGGCAGCCCTGTGGGCTTTTGAGGACCCTGACAATCCTCACTCCTGACCCCCTCTCCTTGAACCCCAAGGCTTTTCTTTTGCTGGTGAAACACAGCCAGTGCTTTCCATACTGCCTCAAAGATAGGTCTCTGGTTCCGGTCTGACCCGGTAGCAGTTTGTCTATATCTGTTTAAAAGGATCCAGAACTGAGTGACAGGCTGCTGACTCCCTCAGATGGCCTGGGGGCCAGGGTGTCACGACCAGGCACTGCCCCATCCTTCATTCAACGATGAATTTGGTAACTCTTTCTGAGTGCTTTGTCTGAGCCAGGCCCTGGGGATCTGGAGAGAAAACAGGAGGGTCCCTGCCCTTGGGGAGCTCACCCCCTCCACTTGCAGAGCTGCAGCTATAAAGTTATGACTCCCAACCCATCCTGTTCCTAGGAAGTTAGGTTTTAGCCCCTGTTGCAGGGCCTTCCACAGATCCTTGACTCAGTTTCATCTTACTAGGTTTCCTCCACTTGGCCGTTCTGCCAAAATCATTTTGGATCTTGCTTCTGCCATGCCCTGTCCTCTCTCTCCCTCCTGGCTTCATGTCAACCGTGAATGTGATAAGCCTGCCTGTTATGTCTTCATTGCAGTCCCTGATAACAGTGCTGGACTGCCAAGGACAAGGACAGAGCCTGGAGGCACTAGAAGTTTCCCTCCAGGTGGACACAGATTCCTTAATTAGCATCCTTTGGGAGACAGTGGTTCAATCCACCTAATGACAGGGTCACCCAGCCCTATGTGTCCATCTTGTTCACAAGGATATCACAAGATGCCTTGTCACACTCCTCAGTGAAGTCCAGACACACCACGGCTGACACAGTTTCCTTCCTGTCAGTCTGGCAACCCTGTCAAGAAAAGAAAAGTGGGTTTTGTTCTCCAGTCACTGACGCCACACTTTGGAAAAACTTTTTACTGAAGCACGTATTCAGCAAAGGCCCCAAATCATAAGCGTACAGTTTGACAATTTTTCACAAGTGACACACAATGTAATCAGCATCCAGATGAAGGGATGGAAGGATACAGGCGGCCTGAAGACTCCCTCATTTCTAATATTTCCAGTTACCTCCCCCTGCCAGGAGTGATCACCTTATGACTTCTAACACCATAGGTTAGCTTCTCCCATTTTTGAACTGTGTATAAGTGGAATCATATAAGATGTATTCATTTGTGCCTGGTTTCTTTTGCCCAACATTATCTGTGAGATTCCTCCGGATTATTTTCATAGATGCTTAATACTCCATTATACGAATATAGCACCGTTGATTTGTCCATCTGACTCGATGTTGGGGCTGTTACAAGCAGCGTGCCTTTGAACACTGTTATTTATAAGTTGGTGCACGTGTGTAGTTATATTTTGAGTCTCCCCCTAGGCGTGAAACCTCTGGGTCATAATGTATGCATTTTGTAGATTTTGCCAAACAGTTTTTGAAAGTAGTTGTACCACTTTATACTCCCTCTAGAAATATATGAACATCCTCACCAACATTTGGTATTGTCAATCTTTTAAATTTTATCCCTTCTCTGGGTGTGAAGTGGTGTCTTATTGAATTTGCATTTTCCTGCTGACTAATGGTGTGGAGCACCTTTTCATGTGCTTATTGGCCACTTGGATGGCCTCTTTAGTGAAGTGTCTGTTTAAATCTTTTGCTCATTTTTCTATTGGGTTGTCTGCCTTTTTCTTGTTGATTTGCTGTAGTTTCTTTTTTGCATTCTAGCTGTGCACTGACTCTGCTCTTAACTTCAGCCAATTATTTTTGCAAATGAGTGCATTTGATCCCGGGAGTGAATGAGTGTCCCTTTAGTGAGAAACCACCTCACAGAGGGGCTGGTGATTCCAGTTGTCATGTTCATAATCAAGCCCCCTGTTACTCTTGAAAAGTGGTCCAGGTGTGTGGGGAGATGAAAGGATCCAGAGACCACATGTTGAAGGGAACAGGACCCCTTTGGGGGCAGGCCCAATAGCCACGGTGGGGCGCTGTGAGGTTCCTTGTCAGAAACTCTGAGCTCAGGCACTGGCCTAACCACTTCTGAACACGTGATATTGGAGAAGTCACTTAGCCTTTCTAGGCATCTATTCCCTCCTCAGGGAAATAAAGATAATAATACCCATTTCACAGAGTTTTCTAAGGTTAGATAAGAAAACAGTTTATCAAATGTAATATTCTATGCGAACGTTGTATGTGTCTTAGAGTTGGGAGGACCTCATGAATCTGGCTTAATATAGTAGCTGCTCAATAAATATGCATTGTTGAGTGTCTGACGTATACAAGGTTGGCAATCTAATAGTAAAGAGGCTCTGATGGCAGCTTACCTGGGCTCAAATGCCAGTTCCATGACTTACTAGCAGTGTGTCAGTAGGCAAGTTGATTAGCCTCTTTGTGCTTCAGTTTCCTTATCTGTAAAAGAGGGATAGGATACTACTGACCACACAGCATCCATACGTGAATTAAATGAGATCATTTATGTAAAGACCAGGCTCATAGAAGGCACATAAATGTTAACATTACATTTGTAATCAAGACCTTACCTGTGTCATCTCACACTTTTTTTTTTGGCTGCTTTGGGTTTTCATTGCTGTGCATGGGTTTTCTCTCGTTGCGGCGAGCGGGGGCTACTCTTCATTGCGGTGCGCGGGCTCCTCATTGCGGTGGCTCCTCTTGCTGCGGAGCACGGGCTCTAGAGTGCAGGCTCGGTAGTTGTGGCACACGGGCTTAGTTGCTCCACGGCATGTGGGATCTTCCCGGACCAGGGCTCAAACCCGTGTCCCCTGAGTTGGCAGACGGATTCTTAACCACTGCACCACCAGGGAAGTCCCATCTCACATTTTCATCCTAATGAAGCAAAGTGTGTGGTTATCATTTCCATTTTGCGAGTGAGAAGAAGTTAAGTGAATTGCCAAAGTCACTTGACTGGTAAGTACCTGAGGTGGGATTTGAACTCAGGCCTCTGTGGATATGTGGCAGCCCAGTGCATCTAACTGGGCTGCCATCTAGCTCATATTTGTCTCCCCTACTTCCAAGGACATTAGGAAAGCCTTGCTAAATGCCTCCCTGGATTTTTCAGGGTTGGGGTGGGGATAAGATAGGCCTGAGCCCCTAGACGCCTCAAGGGTGTATTGGGTGTGCCTGGCCTGGTGTCCTGAGAGGGGATGAGGAGGTGAGGTTGGTGAGGCCAGGAGCAGAGCTGCAGAGCCAACAGGGCTGGGAGCTCTGCATGGGGGTGCTCTCCCGAGCCCCAGGCCAGGCAGCCCGGGATGGCCCCGGGACTTTCTGTAATGAGCCTGCCACATGGCTGGACAGAGACTTATGGCTTCTGGTGACCGGGCAACTTCCTCCCGCTTGTCTTCTCTGGTTATTTATCACATTTGTCCCTCTGGAGAGGCAGGGCCATCGCTTACACTGTCCAGAACAGAGAACGCAATAAAACCAGTTCTACAGGAGGCCCTGAGCCTGTCCCCTTCATTGAGGGCAGAAGGGGCAGAGGGGCTCTCCAGGTTGGGGGTAGGGGTGGGGCAAGGCACCAGTGGAAATGCCAGCCTGTGTTGCGCTTGCCAGGAGGTCTCCAGCAGCATTGCCAAGACTGCAGTGTGGGACATCACTTGCCCTGCCACAGCTAAGGTGGCACTAACAGCATCTCGAAGAGCATCCTGACACCCACTCCCGCCACCTTGGGCACTGCCACCACCAGTAAGACTAACACCATCACTGGTGACATCACTGTCACGTGGCAGCAGCCAGCATCACTACCACCACCATCAGCACCACCATCACCACCATCATCACCAACAGGAAGGTAATTCCCAGCCTGGCTTCACTACCCACTTTAGCTTGGCTCAGAAAAACAAGGTAGTCAGAAATTTCACAGCTGTTTCTATTTCCACTCCTGACTTCTGCTCCATAAGGAACCTCCATGGCTCCTAGAAGTAGTGTCTTTCTCGTGTCGCTTCCCTGGTTTTTATGGAGACAGAGTGGGGTTGTGAGAGGAGCTTGGCTCCAGACAGACTTGACCTTGGACTCCTCTGTGCCAGTGACCAGATGAGAGGCGCAGAGCCAATCACATGCTTCCCTGTGCCTTAGTAGCCTTGTCTGTAAAGAGGGGAGCATAAACTTCACCTCACTAGGTTACTGTAGGGATAACAGAGTGAAGTGTCTGGCACATAGTAGGTGCTCAATGCGTGGCACGTGAAATGATGATCACAGTTACATTATTCCTGGGTGAAACAGCTCTCCTAGACACAGAGTTCCCAAAATGACAGCCTCTGTGCATCTGCCCTGAGCATCTCCTGGACTCCCCATCCTGGTCACCTAACCCAGGACAGTGGCTTCTCTCTCCATCTCTCACTGCCTGAGCCAGTTTCTGTGAAAACCCAAGTTTATCACTGAGCAGAGACGGCAGCGTCACATCTCCAGGTCTCATGGTCCTATTAGGACAACATCAATGTAAACATTAGTTATTCACAAACCCAATTATGTTTTGATTGCTCTGACCCAAGTGAGATTGGGGTTACTCTTGATCCACATTTATTTTTTGTCACAAGCTTCCTAAGGCGGGGGGAGAAGAAAACAACCTCCTTCTTCCTCTACTGTACCCAAGCAGGAATCTTCTCCCAGGTTCCCTAATTTCTTCTCCTTCCCTGCTCCAGGACTCAGCCATACCTGGGCACTCTGCCATTAAATAGAGAGGAGGGGGGGCTGGGCCAGGGAGGGAGGGAAACCCAAACGCCTTTGAAATTTCAGTTTTAGTGAAAGGAGCAGCTCCACCAGGGAAGGGGGTAGGAGAGGACATGAGAAGAAGTTATATCTTTGCCTAGCCAGGGAGACTGAGAGAGGAGCTGCCTGGATTTGGGGTGGGGATGGCAAGCTGACCCCCCAACACCTGGGGCACCATGTGCCCACATTCTGGGCTATGCCCTTACTGATGTGCTCTAATTTGAACTCTGGATCTTCCCCCCCCAAACCTGCTTCTCCGGATGTCTTCCCATCTCAGTAAATCTTTCCACTTGCTCAGGCCAAAAACCTTGGAGGGGTCCACAGTTCCCTTCTTTTGTCATTCCAATCCATCAGCAAGTCCTGTTGGCTTTACTTCAAAATCCGTCAAGAGTGTGGCTGTTTCTCGCCACTCCCGTCGCTCCCACCCTGGTCTAAGCCACCACGGCCTCTTGCCTTAATAGTCGTTATTATGGTCTCGACCATAATAGTCCCGAGTGGCCTCCTGTTCCATTATAGTCTATTCTCAACACAGCCACCAGAGTGACCCTTTGAAACATGTGTCTGATCAAGTCACTTCACTACTCCAAATGCTGCAAGGGGTCCCCGTTTCCCTCACAGTAAAAGTCAAAGTCCTTAAAATGCCTACCAGACCTTAGCTGACCTGGCCTCCTGCCTCCTTTCTGACTTATCTCTACCGCTCTCCCCCTCACTCGCTCTGCTCCAGCCACAAAGATGCCAAGCGCAGTCCTGTCTCCGGCTGTTGCACTTGCTGTTCTCGTGCCTGGGAAACTCTCCTCCCAGATATCCACATGGAGGATTCCTTGGTCTCCTTCAGACCTCTGCTCAAATGTCACCTTATCACGGAGCCATCTCTATCTGTCAGGTCCCAGCAGAAAACAGATGGCACACTCAGACTGAGATCTATTGAGGAGAGTTTACAAAGATGTGGGTGTTTGGAAACCACAAAGGATAGAGCAGGACCCCTAGGCTATTAAGAGTGAGGGGCCGTGACCATCCCAAGGACAGACAACAGGGTGGGGAGGTCCAGTTGGAGGGAGGCAGCTGTTATAAAATCCAGGATGCGAAAAGGACTGAGTGGAAAGGGCAACCTGCTAGGGGCTGAGATCCTTGGTGGAGGGATGCAGTCAACCTGGGTGCTCCCCCTTTTCCCTCTGATCTGTGGGGCTCCCCATCGGCCAGACCTACCAGAAGCCAGAGAGCAGGGGGCCCAGGTGATGCAGCCTCACGGGGCACAGAACCTGGTGGAGAAGGGTGGTGAGTGAGTCTGGAGAGGCAAAGGGAAGGTGGTCAGGTCATTACCCACGACTGCACTATTTAAATATCACTCCCAGCGCTCTATACCTCTTCCCTGTTTATTTTTCTATGTGCCACTTATCACCTTCTAAAGTACATATAATTTTTGTTTGTTCATCTTCACCCATCAGATTGCAAGGTCCATGAGGACAGGGATTTTGTCTATTTTTGCCCCCTGATGCATCCACAATGCCTTGAATAGTGCCTGGCATATCATAAATGCTCAACAAATATGTGATGAAGGAGCAAATGAGTGAATTTTTAAAAGAGGGAAGCAGTGTGGGAAGGGCCAGGTGAGATCTAATGGGGCCTGAGCTCCCTGGATTTCACCCTGGGAATTGCCATGCGTAATGGAGAAAGAATGCATTCCTTGTTCAAGTAATTGGTGGTAACTGATGGTAACTTCAAGTAATTAAACACTAATCCAATGAGTCAGTAATGTACTTATTTATGGTATCTGTTTGTTCCTTATAAATAGTGGTATTACTTTTGTCAGGCTAGTAAAATCCATTGGCTTTTAAAATCCTCAGCGACTTCACTGAGGTCCCTGGAGGTTACAGAATGAGTGGTGGGACCCGAGTTGGGTGAAGTTTGAGGTTGGAGCACAGGTCACGTGGGGTGGGTCAAAGCAGGCACTGGTAAGGGGTTTCGCGTCTGGTCGGCTGATGCTGGTTTGGGGATGGGGATTAAGAAACTCAGTCACAAAACCCCTTCCAACTTCTTGACTTCCTCTTTTACTCCCCTCTCCGTCTCAAAAGTATTCTTTTTAGATTGGGACATATGAGGTCCACGGGGGTCACTGGGTATAGGAGGTTATTTTTCCTCCCCTGACTTCTTTTCTAAGAGAACAGCAGTGTCCTGAGCTCTTGGACTTTGAGCCCAGCTAATTCTGGGCTGGATAAAAGGTGGAGGCGAGGAAGGGGGGATACCTCAGCCTGCAGACCCCGAAGGACCCAGAGCAGAACCTGAAGGGCTGAGAGGAGTTGTATGGGGGGTGGGGGGTGCTGGGGGAGAGCCTAAGCTCATAAAAGGCAAGTCTGAGGTTTTGGGGGTGTCTCGATGAGTTTAGGTCCAGCAGGTATAAACCTGGTCTCACAGATGGACTTGCACAGAAGGATGCAGAGTGATGATACCTAGAGAAGACACAGCCTCATCTTTCTAGATTCCTAACCCACATTCTCCCAACACCCCCAAACTAGGGGTGTCAAGCCTTTGGCCAAAATGTAAACCTCTCCTCCCCCACCACACTTTGCTTTTTAGATCCTCCATGGCCACTTGGCAAATTAAACTTATTACAGGTTAGAAAAAAAATATCAAATGGGCACAGAGAAAGCAGAGAAAGAGGTCGGTGCAGGGCTGAGTGTCTCAGAGGCTATAGTACGTAAGAGATCTCCTCTCCCTTCATGAGCCTCCACAATGACTGTCTCCCTTCCCTATGCTTCCAAAGTGGCAGCAGGAAGGCATTAAGGCACAGACCCTGGAGTCAGATGACATGGGGTCAGACTCTGGCTGACTCTACCACTTCCTTGCCCTGTGACGTGTTGGGAAAGTTACTTAACATTTCTGAGCCTCAGATTTTTCATCTGTGAAATGGGGATAATAACAGTACCTGTCTTATAGAGTTGTTATAACATTTAAATGCACTTATGCACATAAAGCACTTAGCCCATGTAACCTGGCAGGCAGGAAGTGCTTAATCTGCCTTAGTTAGTAGAATAACTATGCAGGTGTCCCGCCACCTGTGACTCAGTTTCTGCATTCCAGTTTGGCCTCATCTCTAACCGCAAAGAATCTCAGATCCCCGATAGTCCTGACCAGTCCTAATAATTCTCCTTCCAAGGCTCAAGTGAACGAGCACTGCCCTTCTAGATCTGGAGTGGTCATCTCCTTTGTAGCAGACTTTTGATTTTGGCCCCTAAACATCAGCCAGGAATCATCTTTCCTCTGCTTCTCCCCTGCAGCCTAGCCTCTGGAGCAGCCCCAGCTGCCGAGTGACCTCCAGCTTCAGATTTCTCACTGTCTCTGTGACTCACCACCACCACAGTCTTGCTCTGTCTTCCTGTCTCTGTCTCACTGTCTCTGTCCTACTGTCTCTGACCCTGTCCCTGTCTCTCTGGCCTGACTCTCATTTCCCCTCCTCGCTCCTCCTTTGTTCTCTCTGTGTCCCTTAATTAGCCATATTTTGGAACCGAAGTGTTTTTATTATGTATTATTTATTGAATGGCTGTACGTTTCCTGTTCTTAATTTAAAAGGCAGATCGATAAAATGCTTTATATTCCTTGCTTAAAACAAAACAGAGCTAAGTTGTTCTTTGTTCATGTGGCTTTCTTGCTTATTTCTTTTTTCATTGGAAGAAAAGATTCCTCACCCCCCTTCCCTTAACTGACAAGAACACTTAATTTACTCACTGGTTCATTCATTCAGTTAATTATTCAGTAAACAGCTATTGAGCCCCAGTTGTGTACCAGCTGTGGGACTTGGGGGACATAAAGATAATACAAAGCAATGTTCCTGTCCTCAAGAGGCTCCTATCTAGCTAGGGAGACTTGTTTGGGGGCTGATACATGCCAGAAAATGTTAGAGGTACTGTGTCAATGTCTGATAGCATTGGATCTGGCACAGGGAGGGAGTGGGAAAGGCTTCCTAGGTGGAGAGCAAGTTGGGCTGAGAATTCAAAGATGGGTAGATGTCTTGATTTGAGCTTACCCAGAAGGAAACCCTAAGGCAAGGAAAAGAGTGCAAGGAGTTAATTTGGGAGGATCCCAGGATGCACTAGCAGGAGTGGGGAAGAGAGACCTGGAAGGAAGGGAGTCAATACAGGGTATATCAGTGAGCAAGTTATCACTGTGGGCAACTGGGCTCACTCCCTCTGGGAACTGTGAAGTACTTGTCTCAGAGTTGTCCCAACTGAGTGGTGAGGGAGCTGGGGTATTTATACTCCCATCAATTCCCATCAATCATTGGTGAGAGCCACCCTGGGAGGCATTAATTCTTCAACACTCCTGGCCTGCTGCACAGATGGCAAAGTGGGCTCTGATGGCCAGAAAGAGCCTTCAAACAAAGAAGCAGGTTCTGGCTGTGGGGAGTCAGGCTGGTGTATACTGAAGTGGTAAGGACAAAGGGGTGCTGTGGGGCCCCGACATCATCTGCTACAGTAGGTGTTGGGGGAGGAGAAGGGCATGCCAGAGAGGTGGAAAATGTGACCAAGGGCAAAGGGTGTGGTGACCCTCGGGGCCCACATAGAGTTTTGGCTGGTTCCAAAATATAAGTTGAGGAAGCCTGGCTTTGCTTCCCCTGGGCCTCAGCTTTCTCATTTATAGAAAGGGGACACAGATACCTTCCCTACCCATCCAAGATGATTTGCACAGAACCCCTTACCCCAACTTGGACCCTGAAGAGCAGTACCCAATTCAGCCCTTTCCTTGAATTTTTCCACCACACCTCCTGCCAGCCTCCAAGGCCTTGGATATGCGAGGCTATTTATGATGCCCTGTCGATATCTGTCTTGGTGGAGGAGTGTGGAGGGGGACAGATGGAGCCTGTGGTCCTATCCATCAGTCACTTGGCTGCAATCTCTAAAGAGATTTTAATTGTGAGTTCAGATTTACTGTAGCCATCAGTAGTGCCGCCCGCCTCTTTACCGGCACAGAGCAGGGCCTGCAGGTCTGCTGGGGTTTGCCAAATGGATGTCTTGTAGCAACGCTGAGGAAATATTTGCTGCGGTGAAACAATGAGCCTGGTGGAAAGCAATTGCCCAAAATCACCCCCTGACAGCCTGCTGGAGCTCTGCCGGGGACTCCCCGCATTATATGCGCAGCTTTCTTCATTGAGCTGCACCCTTGTTACCTGCCCAGGAAACAAAGAAGATGGCCTCAAACTTGAACTGGAGGGAAACTGGGGCAGGGAACCCTCACCCCCCATCCTTGGGCACCCGTTCCCTGACCTGCCACCCCAGGAAGAGAAATCATCCTGAACTCTGGGGAAGGGGCACACAGAGACTTCCCACGCAGAGGAGCAAGTTCCTAGTCTAAGCCTGGAAACCCTGTGAATCCAGCCTGTAGATGACCCAAACTGAACTACACACACACACACACACACACACACACACACACACACGCCAGCAGTGGCCTCCTTGGGTCCCTACAGCTCCTCCACAGCGTCCTGTGATCAGAGGGCATCAAGCCTCTCACCCCCTCCCCATAATTAGAAGCCTCGGGGAGAAAATGGCTGCCCCTCCTTGTCCTCCGGCTTCTGCTATGTCTAGAATCAGCATCTCATTAAGTGACACATACTGTACTGAATCAGGTAGCAGTCAGCCAACTTCTGAACCAGGGCCCAACTTTGGTTACCTTCCCCCCGCTGCCCCTGCACCCCATACCCCAGACAATCATGAGTAGAAACATTTGGGAGGCAGGAGGTCAGGGAGTGAGCACAGGGGATTCCGGAAGGATTCTCCATGCATCTTCTCAGGTGCCTAGTGGGCCCTGCAGCTGAGTGCTGGGAGGGCAGGATGGGGTTCATTCTCTTTCCTGGATTGGGGAGGGGAGTCACAGGGCGGGTAGCCCCTATGCCAGGCTGACCTGGTGACTTCAAGGTTCTGTGTTCCAAAGCCCTGGCTGCCACGCATCACCCTCATTTGTGACTTGTTTCCCCGCTTCTGAGACTGTGTCTTTTTTAATACTATTTATTTATTTGGCTGTACTGGGTCTTAGTTGCGGCATGCGGACTCTTAGCTAAGGCATGTGTGTGGGACTAGTTCCCTGACCAGGGATCGAACCCGAGCGCCCTGCGTTGGGACCGCCGAGTCTTAACCACTGCACCACCAGGGAAGTCCCTGAGACTGTCTTTTTTTTTTAGCTGTACGCGGGCCTCTCACTGTTGTGGCCTCTCCCGTTGTGGAGCACAGGCTCCGGACGCACAAGCTCAGCGGCCATGGTTCACGGGCCCAGCCGCTCCGCGGCATGTGGGATTTTCCCGCACCGGGGCACGAACCTGCGTACCCTGCATCGGCAGGCGGGCTCTTAACCACTGCGCCACCAGGGAAGCCGCCTGAGACTGTCTTAACCGCCAACTCCTGACTATCCGCTCTCTAGTCTCCTCCCTCAGACGGGCGGGGTGGGGTACCCTCCTGTACCAGAAAGGGGCTTCCCGTGTCCTTCAGCAGATGGGGAACTGGCAGAAGCTGGGAGAGGAGCACTAATTCCCAGACGTCGGATGAAGAGACCAGGGCTTCTGCCCTCTGCCCCCGCCCCTAATTGCCTCCTTCACCTTTCTCAGGTTGTGTTTACCTTGGCCTCCTCCTTGTGCCCTGTTCTCCCAGACGATCTGATTGCTGTAATTAGTTAATCAGTAACTGGCATAATTTCCCCCTGATTAATGCAGGAATAATCACCCGCCAGGGCTGCCAGCAATTTGCTTATCAGAGTCACTTTGAAACAGCTTTGAAAAAGAACGATTGGCACCTTCCTCGGGGTTAAAATTAGAGCCAGAGGGGGCTGCCCTCTGCCTTGGGCGTCTGGGATGTTGGGAGGGGCCAGCAGGGGAGCCCCCGCCCCACTCCCTGTGTCCGGCCCTGGGGCGGCCTGCGGGGCCTGTAGAGAACACGAGGGGTCCCGCGGGTCTCCCGGCCTCCCCGGACCCTGGGCAGTCACGATCCTCGGGCTGCTTCCCGGCTCACGTTAGCACGGCTCAGCTGCGCCCCAGGCAGCCCGCGGCCTCCTGAGCTCGTGAGGCTGCCGTTCCCACGGTGGCTTCTGGCTCCACAAATATTTGCTGAATGGATGCAGGAGAGAGGCTGTTCCTGCCTCCTGTGTGCCCGCTTCAGGGGCCTCCCGGAGACACGGGGAGACAGGGCACGGGTACTCACATCATTTACAGCCACTCGGTCATTTCAAGGGCGATGGCAGTGTTGCAGAGCCCTCCAGGATGGAGCTGGTGGGTGGAGACCAGGATCGGAGGCCTGTCCAGGAGTAGGAGATTGTCGGTAAGGGCACAGGACAGGGTGATAGGACAGCAGGAGGGGCCTGCTCTAGGAAAACCACAACCCTCCCGCCCTTTTCTGGAGTACAGGAGTTATACTAGTTTCTTTGCATACATTACCTCACTTAATCCTTATGAGATAGTACATACTTAAAGCCCTTAATGAGCATGTACTATGTGCCATTTCTGCTTCTTTATTTTTACAAGTTTACTTTTAATTATGGCAATTTCCAGACATAAAGAGAGAATTGCAATAATGAACTCTTATGTACACAATATCCAGGTTCTACAACTTATTATTTTTCTAATTTTGTTTCATCGACTCCACCCTCCCTTCTTGTACTTGTTGTTCAAGTATCTTAAAACCCATCCCAGACATTATATCATTTCACCTGCAAAATGAGGTGCAGATAATAAGAGCATCATCCTCACAGGGTTGTTGAAGGATTTAAGGACTTTATGGTCTTAGGACATGTATCACTCAGTAGATATTTGTTATTATTATAGAAGTGGCGGAGGTGTTTAAATCTTGTCTAAGTCTGTAGGGTCTAGAGGAGAAGTGAAAGGCAGAGCCAGGGGTGTGAGAGTCTCCAGGTGATGGTACAGGGATCTCTCAGACAGGTCTTGGGGGTGTGGGGCAGGGGAGGCTAGTGTGATTGTTATTAATGTTTCCTGTGAGTGTAGGTCATCTGTGGAGCTGTGATAGGGGCCTGAGAGAATGATCACAGGGGATGCTGTGGCCTTACAGCTGAGCTGTGGCCCCTGCATGTTCCACTTGGCTCATCAGGTACACACCTGTCTCTCCAGCTCTCCTCTAGTGGGTGGAAGAATTGAGGGGAAGGGGTAGACGGGTAACTAGGGGCTCTGGAGGACTAGTTCTAAATCTCTCAGAAGGAAGCATCACAGCATCAAGTCAGGGGAAATCTGAGCGGTCCCCGAGGACCGCTAGGGGCTCGGGGTGCTCTGTTGTTGGATTTGCTCCCAGGTGCACCACCGGGTAATGAGAGACATGGGAAAGAGGTGATAGAAGCCACTGTGCTGGTCGCTAGGAACCCGCAGGCTGGTTGGAGCACAGTGAATTAAGCCACTGATCTATAACAAGACACGCACTAGCACATGGTGGGGTGTGATTGTCCAAATCAGTTCCCAGGCCTGGCCTGCTGGAGCACTGACCCTGAGCAGATGGATGTCCATGTGTGCACATGTGGTCACACTCCTGACTGACTTATAAATGCCCTGTCCTGTGCATACACTGTCAAGTCACGCCTGTCACAGAAGCTTTTGTCAGGGTGAGGAATAATATGTTAATTTAGAAACATTTCTCTGCCGAATAGGTGAGACTGTATGACATTGCATTAAAAAAAAATAATTTAAACTCCACAAAAGAATTCTAAAATGGGCTTTATTTTTAAACAACCAAGCTGTTTTCTGTGCTAGGGCAGCTGCCATTGGCCAGTTTGCCGCGAGTGCAGGAAATAAACTTGATGGATTAGGCATGGCAGGGGGTGTCTGTATTTCTCAAGGTGAGTCTGCTCCCCTCCCTCTCCTCCCCATTCCACAATGTCACCCTGGGTAGGTTCCACTTTCTGCTGGCACGGTTTGCCTACCCCACTTTGCACAACATTGACACTTGGTATCCATCTACTTCCTTCTTGAAACTCACTCTCTCCATTTTGCTGACACTGAGCTCATTCACTTCTCCTCCTACCTCTTTGGCAGCTCCTCTTCTTCCACTCACTCCTCCCTCTGTCCTCCCCTTAAATGCAAGCAGCCCCTCTGAGATACCATCCCCAGCAGAGTTCAATTCTGGCACCACGTGTCTCCCCTTCCCAACCACCGCCATGATCTCTTCAATCCTCTTCAACTCTTTTATTGCCACCAGGCTGATTCCCAAATATATCCCTGTCCCTTGTCCTGATATTTCTCCAAGGACGCCCAGCCGGCAGTTCCCTTTGTGTCCTGGGCACTTCCACTAGGCGCTCATGCTGGAACCTCAAATTTAATTTGTCTCTGTCAATTTGTTAGAATCTTCGTCTGCAAATTAGATTATCTTCTGCAAATCCTAAACCTTCAACCAGCACCACAGCCCCTTCAGTCCCTTTATCCAGAAACTTGGGAGCCACACACAGCCCCCACCATAATCATGTGGATCCAGGGCGTTCCATCCTGCATATTTTTTCCTTCAACCCCTCCTCACCATCCCCACGGGGTTGAGCCTCGGCCCTCTCACAGGGACTCTTTGCCTCTCATCTTGCTGTATCTCCCACCCGCCCTCCAAGCCCAAACCAGAGTATAAAGTCCAGACTACTCAGGAAGGTGTATGTGAGCTCTCCAAGGTTGGTCCCAATGAACTCCTTCCCCTTCATCTCCCTGTACTCACTTTCTTCTCCCTGAACCCTCTGTGCAAGCATCACCCTGGGTGTGGCAGCTTTCTCAGAAGACACCAGCCACTCACATACATTTGTCCCTCACCTAGGAAGGCCATTCCCTACCCCACTCCCAACTTCTACTCATTCGATTCCTACCTACTTTATTATTTAATTTTTTAAATTTTTGGCCGTTCTGCATGGCTTGCAGGATCTTAGTTCCCTGACCAGGGGTCGAACCCATGCCCTCTGCAGTGAAAGCACCGAGTCCTAACCACTGGACCACCAGGGAATTCCCCTTACTCACTTTATTAGTTAGCATTAGGTTTAGCTGCAAATCACAGGGACCCCAAATAATAGTGACTTAAACAAGATAGATGTTAATTCTCTTTCATGTGGAAGTCCAGGTGGAGCTCTGCTCCATAAAGTCCTCAGGGACCCAGGCTCATTTCAGTTTATTGATTTGTCATCTCAAGGCTGTGGTTCCCATCCTCATGATCCAAGATGGCAGCTAGAGCTCCAGCCATTACCTCTATGTTCTTGGCAGCAAAGAAGGCAAAAGTTATGTGTGACTGCTTTTAAGGAAGGCTACCAGATGTACTACACTGAATTTCCACTTATCTCGCATTGGCCAGCTGCAAGGAAGGATAGGAAATTTAGTCTTTATTTTGAATCATGTGCCTGGCTAAAAATCTAGTCCAGAAGAAAGGGAGAGAATATATTGGGGAACAGCTAGGGTTCTATGATTTCATCTGACAGAGACCTATTTAAATGCCTCTCCCTTCAAGTGCCCTCTCAGAGCCCCAAATGGAATTAACCACTTCTTCCTGGGCCCTTGCCTATAGTACTTACCAGAAATTCCCTCTGCCATCTATTACAGTTAGTTCTGGAGTTGTCTTCCCTTCCAGAATGTGAGCCCCTGGGGGCATGGGCAGAGCCTTCTACAACCTTGAGCCTCCTTATGGCCAGATGCAAGTAGGGCAGAGAAGGTGCTTGGTGAGTACGTTTTTTTTGACCAAGTTAAGCCCTTGAGCACCTCAGCTCATTCCTCCCTGGGGACCAGGGCTTTGAAGGTGCCTGGTCATTATCAGATCGTAGCCTACAGCTGGTGCACTTGTGGAACTACCCTGTAGCTATGATTGGTTTGCTTTTATGTAACAGGGCTTTATAGACATATAACATATACCATAAGTGCCCTAAACTTAAGTCTAAGACAATAACTTTGAGTAATGAACACATCCATGTATCACCACTCAGAGCAAGAGAGAGAACATTTCTAACACCTCAGAAGACACCCTTGTGCCCCTCCCTAGGAACAGACCCTGCAGAAGTAGCCATTGTTTGTGTTTTGTGTGTGGCTGTGGTTTTATTTATTTTTTTATATTTTATTTTATTTTTTAAATTTTTTTCAGTACGCGGGCCTCTCACTGCTGTGGCCTCTCCCGTTGCGGAGCACAGACTCCGGACGCGCAGGCTCAGCTGCCATGGCTCACGGGCCCAGCTGCTCCGCGGCATGTGGGATCTTCCCAGACCGGGGCACGAACCCGTGTCCCCTGTATTGGCAGGCGGACTCTCAACCACTGTGCCACCAGGGAAGCCCTGGCTGTGGTTTTATTGATGCTTGTATTAACTTCAGCAACAACTGGCTGCTTGGTAACCATAAAGAAAGCACCCATCTCTCTGGCTCCAAGTTTTCTCCTGCCTCTCTATGTGCCAATCACACTAGTCTTTAAGTTTCTTGAACTCACTGAGATTTCTCTGGCCCCAGGGCCTTTGCACATGACAGTTTATCTTCCTGGAGCACTCTTACTCCACACACGGCCTATTTAATTCCCGTTTGACCCTCAGGTCTCAGCTCAAACATCATTCTTCATAAGACTGTCCCTACCTCACCAGGACTGGGTTCTACCTTCCCATAGCACTTTGCACTTTTTCTTTTGTAACAATCGTCACCCTTGTAACTCTTTAATTCCTTCTGTGGCAGACACACCCTAAGATGACCTCTTGATGAGTCATATCCCTTGAGTGTGGTTGGGACCTGTGATTTGCTTATAATCAATAGACTAGGTCAAGGATTACAGGATTGTGCAGTCCCAAATCAATTGAAGTTGAATTAATCAAAAAGGAGATTATCCTGGGTTAGCTTTACTTAGTTTAAAGCCCTTAAAAAAGGGACTGGAGGCCTCCCTGAGGTCAGAGACTCTCCTGCTGGACTCAGAGAAGCAAGTCACATGGAGTTCCACCTCTACAAGGAAATTAATTTGCCCTGAGGGAGCTTGGAGGCAGATGGTTCTCCAGTCAAGCCTCTGATGAGAATGCAGCCCAGCTGACACCTTGACGTAGCCTGTGGGATCCCGAGCAGAGCACCTAGATAAGCCAGGCCTGGACTCTCGACCCAGATAAGAAATATATGTTGTTTTAAGATTCTAAGTTTGGGATAATTTGTTACACAATAATAGATAACTAAGGGAGGGTGGGACAGAGACGCAAGAGGGAGGGGATATGGGGATATATGTATATGTATAGCTGATTCACCTTGTTGTACAGCAGAAACTAACACAACAATGTAAAGCAATTATACTCCAATAAAGATGTTAAAAAAAATAGATAACTAATACATCTGCCTTTACCTCTTGTAAAGGGACCTTGTCTTATCTTTAGTGTGGGTATCCCTGTTCTCTAATAATAGATGTTCCCAAACTTTCTTGGCTCATGGTATCCTTAATGTCTTAATTTTTTTTTCACGATGCCCCTAGATCAAAAGAAATAGTAACACTTCCATTTATTAAGTAGTTATATCCAACAACTTAATAAGTATCTATGTCCTAACAACTTAGTAGCCATTTGAAGAAATAACACACATAAATTAAAAGAAAGAAAATTTTAACTTTACTCTTAACCACAATTGCTTACTAGTAGGATGTGTGAACCTGTTGGGCATTGCACAACTTCTCAAACCTTGAAATCAGATTGGACACCACCACCCACTTCCTCTTTTCTTGTTCTACATTGATTTTCACATGGATGAAAACCTATCTTCACAAAGATATGACCTTGTTTTTTTTTGCAAAAGACATATCTGATATAGGACTGTTATCCAAAATACACATAGAACTCCCAAAACTCAAAAATAAGAAAACAAATGGGAGAAAACAATTGCAAAGCATACATTTGACAGGGAACTCACACAGCTCAATAGCAAAAACGTATAAGGAACTCATACAACTCAATAGCAAAAAGATCAAATAATCCAATTTAAAAATGGACAAAGTATCTTGTGAGATAATGGAAAATATATATTGGTCTCTGTCCCCAGTTCCTGAAACCCTTGTAATTTCCTGGGTGATAGGAGGGTCTTTTGTTCTAATGAGGTGACTCTGGGTGGGCTCCTGGATGAGGGCTGGTCACCAGAAAGATCAAGCCATAATCAGAGGCTTGGCGTTTTCAGCCCCACTCTGCCATCCTCCAGAGAGGAGAGAGGAGCTGGAAATGGAGTTAATGATTGATCTTGCCTACGTGAGGAAGCCTCCATAAATCTCCTAAAAGTATGGGGTTTGGAGAGCTCCCAGGTTGGTGACCACATGGAGGTGTGGGGAGAGTGGTGTGCATGGACAGGGCATGGGGGCTTGGTGCTCCTGCCCGCACACCTTGCCCCCTACACATCTCTTCCATCTGGATGTTTATCTGTATCCGTTATCATATCCTTTTATAATAAACTGGTAAACAGTAAGTAAACTGTTTTCCTAAGTTCTGTGAGCCACTCCAGCAAATTAATTGAATCCAAGGTAGGCATTGAAGATATCACCTTTTTGAAATAAATGCAGTGCAATCTACTGTTTAGTGTGAATGAGAACTACCTCAAACTAGTAGCTTGTGTGGTATACAACAGATGTTGCTGCGTTTTCTTTGAAAATTTTAAATATCCCACAGTGCCCCTATGAATTCACTGAGGTGTCCCAAGGTACCTTGACTCACAGTTTAGGGACCGTGAACCTGATACATGGAAGGGACTCAACAAATAGTCATGAACTGAGTGACTGGCTGCCTGGATGAATGCATGAACTGTGGTGGGAAGGGAAGCCCAGAGAGGACCAAAGGGAGCTCTGGGTGGAAAGGCTCATTTCCTCTCACCTAGCACAGTGGCTCCAGAGGGCTAACAGTCAGAGTCTAAACAGAAGCAGAAGCCACTCCAGATGTTTCAAACAGGAGGAACTCAATACAGGGGATTGGTTTTACAAGTGGTGGAAGAACAGAGAAGCTGAACAGGGGATGGTGAGGTGACTCAGAGATTAGTGAGAGTAGGAAACTGCTATTACCCTTAGTCTGTAAAGACAAAAGGAGAAGGTTATTTCCAGGCCCTAGGGGAACCACAGTAGCCCTGTTGGGCAGGAGGTGCAGCCAGGAAGGAGATGCAGCAGCTGCAAAAGATGCCAGATGAAGCACAGAGAGAAGGGGCACAACTGCCCTGGCATTTCCTCTGGACTCCTCACTGTAAAACAAGGGCTTGGACAAGATGATCTCTTGGATTCCTCCTATCTTCAGCATCTTTCTGTGAATGGCTAAGCCAGACTTTGAGGATGGAAAACGTCCCAAAGGGCAGCTTGTAGGTGGAGGAATGGGTGGGCAAGAAGGTGGAGCCAGATTCCACCCATTTATCTAGTAAAGCATGGGCTGGAGGCAGGGCACCAGCAGACTGCATGCATCTGAGCTCACTGGCAGGATCTGGGGAGTTGTCTTCTTCCTGGAGGCATTGCCCAGGCCCAGAAGCTTTCTCTGGAGGGAGAAGAGACCCAGAACAGTCTACCCCTTGGCCTCACCTCTTAAATGGTGGAGAGAGCTTGGAATCTGGGAGAGGGAATCATCTAACTCTGGAGGCATCTGCAGTGATCCCAAGGAGGGAAATAGAGTTTGCAAGACAGATTCAAGGGACCCTGAAAAGTTGGAAAAAGAATGAGGAGGAGAGAACTGGACCAGAAGTTGTCAAATGGCTCATAGACCTGGAAAATGTCAGAACTAGAATACACCTGACATATGACCTACTGTAGTCCTGTCACTTTACCAATGAGGAAACTGAGGCACAGAGAGGGAAAGTAACTTGCCCAAGACATCTCATATATTATCAGCCAGTCTCCCGACTCTCAGCCTGGTTCTCTTCTGAACTACAGCTATCTCCCTCATCACACCAAGATCAAAACTGACTTGATCTGTGTCCCATTCTCTAAGGGCTCTTCTCTGGGTTTTCTGTTGCTCCAGAAAGTGAACTGAGTAGTGAATTTTCATTAAAACACGAGTTAATATGCGGTCCTACTAATAGAATGTCAGCCTCACAAAGACAGAGATGTTATCTGCTCTGTTTCCTACTGTATCCCCAGCACTTAGAACAGTGGCATGTTATAGGTGCTATCTCAACGATCCCACTCTGAAATCACAGTCTGTTGGGGATGATGTTCTGGTACAAAGTGTAACAAGTGGTGGACATTTCAGGCTTTGGTTGTGGGAGCTGTTTGTGATTTTTTTTTCCTGAACACCCACCCCACTGGCCCCGGTGAGACTGTTTTATCTTTCCTCAGTACCCCTCCCTCAATATTTTCATAATAGAATTTCTCCAGCTGGATCTGCTATGTCACAGAGTCTCTCCCCTCTCTTTCACTTCCCTCTTCAGAACATCTTGTGGAACCCAATTCAGAAGGTTAGGAGAACAGTACCTAAGACCCTCCTTCCCCCTTGACCCCAGCCTGGCACCACCCTCAGAGCCGTTTTTCTCAAGACGTCAGTTCCAAGCTCCAAGCCCACATTCTCAAATGCTCACAAGGCATCTCTTTCTGGTTGGTTGTTGTGGGTTGAATTGTGTCCCCTAAAAAGATATATTGAGGATACCTGTGAACGTGATCTTGTTTGGAAATAGGGTCTTTGCAGATGTGAACAAAACTAGGCCCTAAATCCAGTGACTGATGTCCTTATAGAGGGAAATTTGGACACAAACACAGAGAGAACACCATGTGGGAAACCTAGAGGCTATGCCTGGCCACCTACTTTGATGGCAGATATAGGGACAAATCATTTGTAAGGGCAAAGGACGCTGAGAATTTCCCATGGGGCATCTGGGAGCCAACTGGGATTGGTCTGTAGTCTTTCTAAAGGAATGGACCAGCAGATGCCCAGAGATTGATGGCAGATGAAATGACAGGTGGGGAGTGCCACACCCACGTCAGGTAACAATGATAGGTGAGAAAGCCCAGCAGTGAGTTAGCAGGGGGGTGTCTTTAAAGAACCTATGAAGGGACTTCCCCGGTGGTCCAGCAGTTAAGACTCCGTGCTCCCAATGCAGGGAGTCTGGGTTCGATCATTGGTCAGGGAAGTAGATCCAGCATACCACAACTGAAGATCCTGCATCGCCACAACAAAGATCCCGTGTACCACAACTAAGACCTCACGCAGCCAAATAAATAAATAAATATTTAAAACAAAAAACTTACGAAGTTTCCCGTGAGAGGAAAAGGCAGCTTTGCTCACATGCCGAGACCTGGGAGACCTCCACTAGAGTATGAGACAGTACCAGGCAGCTCCAGGCCTCTCCCACCTCCAAACTTGGAGGGGCAGAAATGGCCTGGCGACTGGAGGAAGGGAGAGAGGGCTCTAATGGGGAAAGAGACAAGAAGCAAGTGAAACACATCCCTCCCCTTCCCACAGTGGGGGCTGGACACCTGGGGCGGGCAGCCAGGAAGAGCCTTCAAATTTGTATGTAGGTACCTCTCTGGAAAGACGTAAACTGGACTTTAAAAAAAATACAAGCTTTATCAAGGAAAATTTTAAACATATCCCCAAGTAGAGAGAATGCTATAATGGACTCCTATGGACCATTTCTCGGCTTCAGCTGTTGTCAGCACAGAGCCAGTCTTGTTTCAGCTGCACTCCCACCCTTTTCTTTTCCCCTTAATGAACTGGACATTTTAATTACCAAATGAAAGATTTTTTGTTACATAAGCAAATGAGAACTTTTTATTGCCTAAGAGTGGTTTTGGTACAGTGTGGCCTTGGGACAGTGGTTTCACCTCTCTGTGCTATAATTATTGCAAGCTCATGATCCCTGTTCTTCTGACCTCATGTAAGATGCTGGACCATGGAAGTCCTCTGGGAATGATCACACACGGGGTGGACGGGAGGTGGTGACGATGACGACGAGGATTACCAGGGTCAGAAAGTAAGCATGTGTGTGGTTGGGGTATAGGTGACGTGCAATTGCCATTTGGTGGCATGTGGTGGTATGTGGGTGGAGTGTGGTGACATGTGTGCTGGTGTGTAGTTGGCATGTGTGTGGTATGTAGGTGGGAAATTAGGTGGCATGTGGTTGGCACGTAGCTGGTGGCTGGGGAGAGAGATGTGTGGGTGTTGGCTGGTTCACTCTGGGCTCAGAGTGTGAAATGATTTATCTGATTTGCCCTCCCTTGTGCCTCCCCTCCTGGCAGCTGACTGCATCTCATACATACCAAGGTTCTTATCACATCAGGAATTCATAATCATCCCAAAATATTCAAAGGGGGCATGAAATATTTACACACAAGGCACCAGATGATGAAATGAAGCAAGCTCGTCCCCAGACCCCGGCAGATATCTCTCTCCTGCAAGGACAGCAATGGGGCTGAGAAGTGGGGACATCTCCATGGGTCCCATCTCACCTTTCAGAGTTCTGGGGCCCCCAGGGCACATACAACAAGTCCTTGTTTGGTGGGGGAGAAGCAGATCTCCAGACTCCTTCCTGCTGCCTGTGTAGGCATCCCCTCTCTCACTCTTCCCATGAAGCCAAGGATGCCTCTCCTTGGCAGGGGATGGCTGAGGGAGTGGCGGGAAAACTGAGAGGGGCTTGTCCTATATCATAAGGACCCCAAATCTTGGATGTGGAAGCAATTGCAGAATTCACTCATCCTTCTCTCCACCAGGTGCTGCAGGAATCCTTAGTTATCTGCTTGCTTAACTCCACCAACAGGGAGGTCATTACCCTTATTTAATAGCTGGTGACTTGTGGTTAGAAAGCTCTTCCTTGTATTGAAATACCTGCCAGCCTTCTTTAACCTGATGACCCTTCAGCTCCCTCTGAGGGTCACCTTGTTCACTGCCCTGAAGTCTGGCTTCTCAGTGTCTTGAAGCCCCCAGCCCTGCCAGCCACCCTGGGATGCCCCGGAGCACAGATGGGCCCCTGAGCAGCCATAATGACCTGGTCTGTTTAATTAGCATGAGATTAGCCTAATGCATATTTTAACATCACACCAGAGCTGCTCATCAATCACCTGCAGCTGGGGACAGACAGACAGTCAACCTGCAGAGCCAGGAGGAAGAAGTTCTTCTCAGTGACTTTTCGGGGGCACAGCACCCCCAGAGGGTTACAGAGCCGTGTCATGTTAAAAGGCTCAAAGTCCTTCCCTCCAGCTTCCAGGGCAGGAGGACGATGCTCAGGCCTCAGTTTCCCCAGTTACAGATCTACCCCGACCTGGGCCAGCAGAATCGGCTGGGTTTCCTGCTAGTGATGTTGATTCCTCAAGGACACTGGTTCCCCCATCAGCCTGGAAATCCTTTGAGGACAGGAACCCTATCTTCTCTTCTCTCCTGTCTTCTCACTCCATCTGGAATTCCTAGCCAAGAAGTAGGATCCAGAACAGAAAGAACCCTGGACTGGGAGTCACTGAATGCGTGTGTTATGTTGCCCAAGCCATGTCTTCTGGCACAATCTGTCTTCTGGCAGGGTCTGTTTCCATCATAGTGGAGTGCAGAGAACAGAGGCTTGCAAGCTAGATCAGTTTTCCATTTCAGCTCTGCCAGAGGCTAGCTGGGTGAACTTAGGAAAGTGTCTTTACCTCTCTGAGCCTCCATTTCCTCAAATGCAAATGGATCATAATAATACCTACCTTATAGGGTTGGTGGGAGAATTAAATGAGTTAATACAGTTCCAGCACTTAGAGATACTTAACACAAAATGCCTTCCTCCCTTCCCCCCTCCCTCCCTCCCTCTTTCTCTTCCATCTCAGACTGTCTTGAATTCACAGGTCCTTCCATGGACTCTGGAGATTTTGCTGGTGGGGAGGTGAGACAGTGGATCCCTGGAGCACAAAAGAACCCTTACTGTCAGTGCTGGGTGGAGCCCTTAGTGGGGAGAGCTGGGGTGTGTGCTGAGCAGGGTGTAGCCTTGGGTGGATGAAGCAGGGCATTCTGATTGACACATCTTCCATGAGGATAAACCAGAATGTGACACTGTTACTGTCAGACCCTGTGCAGCAGAACATGGAGGAGCCTAAATATTTCATGGTCAAATTCATCAATAATGGAGACCGAGACTAAATTACATAACTGTCACCTTTCTGTTAAATAATATTTTCTGCAGGATGCTGGGAGGGGGCCATGGAAGCCTTTATTGCAAGTCATGAATGATTTAGGCCAGCAAATAAAAGGGATCAGGAAGAAAGAAAGGGAGAGGAATTTTCTAGGATCGCCTAACTCATCATTGAGGGTGGCTGGAGGGAATCTGAAAGGTGTGAAGGTCTTGGGGGAGAGGGTGCTAGGCATACCTACAGGAAGGCTTTGGGGGCTGAGGCCCAACTTCCACAGCAGGACAGGGTGATTAGCATGCTAACCTGAGTCTCACTGTCAAATTGTTCCTTTTATATGGAGACGGACCAACAGAAGCTCAGAGACAACCAGAAATCAGGGGCTATGTCTCCTCATCGAATAGAGAGGTACTCGGAGTACAGGGGCTTGTCTCTCCCATCAGACCAAGGGCTTCCTGACAGCAGCAGCTATGTCTCCTCCATCAGAATCAGAACCCTAGTAGGCAGGAACTGTGTCTCCCCCCCATGAAACTGGGGGCTCCCAAGGCCAGGGCCTAGGCCTCCCTCATCAAAGAGCTCCCCAAGGTCAAGAACACTTCCTCTCCACTGAGGGGGTGGGGTGGGGCAGGGGTGGGCTGTGCCTCTCCGGCAGGCTCCCTGATGGCGTGGGCATGATCCGACATCTGCCCTGATGTCAGAGCAGGGGTTCCTGGAGGGCAGGCATTCTGTACTCCCGATCAGAATTGGGCCCTGTAGGCAGCAACTCTCTGTTCCATTAGACTGGGGTCTACCTGCAGTCTTGGTCTGTGTCTTTTCCATTGGACTTGGGAGCCCCTGAGGGCAGAGGCTATGTCTCTCCACTCAGACTGGATGCTCCCTGAGGGAGGTGACTGACTTCTTTTTCCTCTCCTTCCTTCTTTGCTCAGTCAGGAGGGAAGGGCTAAGGCCTAGTGGCCCCGTGTCTTGGGACACAGCAGCAGCAGGTGGGCCCTCCCCTCCCCGGGAGGGAGCTCCAGTGGGTATGGATGCAAACTCACCCTGCACCGTCAGCCCTCCGTGGGAAGGGTGAGGGTTGGGAGTGCGGTGCCCGCTAAGTGTATAATTACACACTACTTGGGGTAATTTTCCTCTTCCTCAAGAAGCGCACGTTGGCCCTGATTTTCTTATCTGCAGATTGTAAGCTCGTAATTAGCAGCAAATTACCCACACAAGTGACAAATTTTTGTGCTTTCAAGCAAACAGACAAAATACCCACGGTTCACAAATTGCCTCTTGGTGCAGCAGGCACCTGGCTCCCGGCAATGCCCAGCCTGCCCACACGTGGCGGGGAAGGGGGTGAAGAGCTGGCGTGAAGGCTGAGGTCGCAGTCACAGGGATCGAGGGTAGACTGGCTTGCCTTTAGAATCAATCCTCCCTGCTCACCGACCAGCGCCACCAGGTCAGAGTACTTGGTCTGGGTCAGCTTTGTGGTCCCTGACGTGGATATGGAGCATGGGGTGGCAGCATCAGCCTTCAGGATAAGAGCCAGGTCCCCAAACCCTCATCCTCACCCAGGAGCTCATTGTAACCAGTTTTGTGTCTTTTCTCAGCCAGCATCCCCTCTTGGGGTACCACATGCCAGCAGAGCACTGCCTTTTACTTGCTTTTAAAGAGGGATTCTTAACCTTTTCTGGGCCATGGATCGTTTGGAGACAGGGCATTTAAGGAGGTAATTAAGGTTAAAGGAGGTCATAAGGCTGGGGCCCTAATCTGATAGGACTGGTGTCCTAATAAATAGGGGAAGAGACACCAGATATCTCTCTCTCTCTCTCTTTCTCTCAAGTGCACCTGGAGGAAAGGCCATGTGAGGATACATTGAGAAGGCAGCTGTCTGCAAGCCAGGAAGAGAGGCCTCCTAACTGCAAAACAGCCCAGCTGATACCTTGATCCTGGATTTCCAGCCTCCAGAACTGTGAGAAAGTAAATTTCTGTTGTTTAAATCTCCCAGTCTATGGAATTCTGTTATAGCAGCCTGAGCAGAGTAACACACTCGGGTTACTTCTCTGAGCCTGTTTCCTCATAGGTAAAATGGGGGTAACCACTGAGCCTCCCATACAGGATTGTAGGGATCACATGAGATCAGGTGCGAAATTCTTATCAGTGTCCCTAGCACAAAGTAAGTGCTCGATGGCTGTGTTATTACTAACCTTGTAGGATTTTGGTGAGTTACTCTCTTTGCCCTTCCTCTTCATGTTCATTCAAGTTCTTTCCCACCAGGCTCCCAGACTTGATGAACACTCATTTAATAAGATTTGATTTCCTGTGCTCCCCAATACTCTTGAACCCCTCAATACCATCCAAAAACTACGGGTTGGCCAAAAAGTTCGTTTGGGTTTTTCCGTAACATCTTATATAATATATGTAATGCCCCTACCTTCCTGCAGAGGAGATGCCTCCCTGCTAGAGGCAAATAGGATCTGAAGTTACAGACTCTGTCACCCTCTCTGATCTCAGGGTCCTCACCTTTAAAATGGGGTTAATAGCACCTACCTCATCAGGCTGAAAAGAGGTAATATGTGTAAGATGTCTGGCCCAAGCATCTCTTACCCGTGGGCATAATGTAATGATAGCTGTGATCAGTGTTATTGTCCCTAGTAACCTGTTACTTTGGTAGCTCCCAATGAAACACACCTCCAGGAATCATGGCCTGTGTACTCCCCTCCCACCCACATTGATGCCGGGCTGGCCTGAGACCTGCTTTAATCAATAGGATACGGTGGAAGTGCTTTGGGTCAATTCCTGGCCTAACCCTTAAGGAGGCCTGGCAGCCCTGGTATGCTGGAGCTTTTGCTCATACCTGCTTGCAAGAGCGGATTGTTAAATCTTCAGGAATTTTATGGACTGATTGACCTCAAGTTGGTAGCTTAAAGTTAGTCTTGATGGAAATATTTACCCTATGGAGATTGGCAAATACTACAAAGCAGGAGCCTTCCTTCTTTTCTTCCTCCCCTTCTTCCCTCCCTCCCTTCCTTCCTTTTTCTTTTTTCTCCTGTAGAGCCAGTTACCAGCACCCCACTGCTTGGCAGCTTCCACTTTAGAACTTTTGTGAACCCTGAACCACCACATTAGAAGTTCAGCCACCTTTCAGGAAAGACCATCACGTGGAAAAGCCGCATGAGGAGAGAGAGGCCCTGGGACTACATAGAGGAGAACCAAGGAACCTGGATAAATGACCCAGTTGGGTCATTCCAGCCAGCCCGCAGCCTCTGTGCCCTCCTCGCTGAGGTTTCCAACCTGTGAATGGAGAGGCCATGGACATTCCAGCCTCAGGAGACATCATCAAACGGGTCAGAGATGAGCTGTCCTGGCTGTAACCTGTCTGCATTCCTTCTTTCTATCTTTTTTTTTGGTTTGGTTTTTGTTTGTTTTGGCTGAATGGCTTTCAGGATTTTAGTTCCCAGACCAGGGATCGAACCCGTGCTCCCTGCAGCAGAAGCGTGGAGTCCTAACCACTGGACAATCAGGGAACTACCTGTCTGAAGTTCTGACCCACAGAGTTGTGATCAAATGAAGGACGTATTGTTTTAAACCATTAAGTCTTGGGGTTTCAGGATGCATCCATGGATAGAACTGCTGTCCACCCTGAGGCAAAGAGCCAGACACTCTCTTCATTGTGTGGCTTTTCATCCCCTTCCACATTTCCTGGGTTCCAGGAAGCCCAAAGGAGAGGTGCCCAGCATTCCACACCCCAACAGGGGTGGCCTCATTTGCCCCTGAGTCACCCTGATCTTCCAGGGATCTCAGGGGGCATCCCCCACTCACACCCCTCCCCCACCCCATATAAACAGATAAGGAGATGTGGAGTGAGGGATTCTGCTGGGAAGGCTGGTGTGGAGCTGAGAGAGGAACAGAGCCCCCTCCCTCCCCTGTTGACATTTGAAAAGGACAAAATTAGGAGGAAGGTAAATGTTACTCTTCTCTTCTCCTGGGGATCAAGGAAGAGAGAGGCTGACCCAGGGTTCAGATTGTTTCAAGTTTGGTGAGGGCGCTGGAGTGCTGGGCATGAGGTCACTGCAGGCTGAAGGGGGCTGCTGCTGGTGGGCTTAGCATACTGCAGTGGAGCTTACCTGGGACTGGTATGGGGCAAGACTGCCCTCTCCGTGCCATTCCAGCACCGCTGAGGCTGGGTATATCCAGTGTTCCCGACCAGGGTTGATCCTACTAGTCTGCAGTGTTTCCGAATTCCTAACAGCTTCTAATTTGGTGGATTTGGAAATAAGAAATTGGAATCCTGAGAATTCTTGGAAATTCCTGAAATCATTCTGTATTTTGTACTTTGCATAACAGTATATTTGTGTGTTTTTTAAAATGAGTGACCATAAATAATAAACGGTGAATAATTTTTCTGTAATAGTTTCTAAAAGTTTCAGAGGTTTTTTTGTTTAAAAAAATAATATTAGGGCTTCCCTGGTGGCGCAGTGGTTGAGAGTCCGCCTGCCGATGCAGGGAACACGGGTTCGTGCCCCGGTCCGGGAAGATCCCACATGCCGCGGAGCGGCTGGGCCCGTGAGCCATGGCCGCTGAACCTGCGCGTCCGGAGCCTGTGCTCCGCAACGGGAGAGGCCACAACAGTGAGAGGCCTGCGTACCGCAAAAAAAAAAAAAAAAAAGAGACATACACCACAATGTTCATTACAGCTCTATTTACAATAGCCAGGACATGGAAGCAACCTAAGTGTCCATTGACAGATGAATGGATAAAAAAGATATTGCATTTTTTACAAATTGAAGGAAGGTTTGTGGCAACCCTGCGTGGAGCAAGTCTATCAGCGATGTTTCTCCAACAGCCTTTGTTTGCCTCATTTCTCTTTGTCACATTTTGGTAATTCTTGCAATATTTCAAGCTTTTTTGTCATTATACTTGTTATGGGGATCTGTGATCAGTGATCTTTGATGTTACTACTATGACTCGATGAAGGCTCAGAAGATGGTCAGCATTTTTTAGCAATAAAGTGCTTTTTAAATTAATTAATTAATTTTTGGCTGCTTTGGGTCTTCGTTGCTGTGCGCGGGCTTTCTCTAGTTGCGGTGAGCTGGGGCTACTCTTCATTTCAGTGTGCAGGCTTCTCATTGTGGTGGCTTCTCTTGTTGCAGAGCATGGGCTCTAGGCGTGTGGGCTTCAGTAGTTGTGGCACATGGGCTGAGTAGTTGTGGCTCGCAGGCTCTAGAGCGCAGGCTCAGTTGTTGTGGCACACAGGCTTAGTTGCTCCACGGCATGTGGGATCTTCCTGGACCAGGGCTCGAACCCATGTCCCCTGCATTGGCAGGCGGATTCTCGACCACTGCGCCACCAGGGAAGCCCCAAGACTATGTATTTCAATAACGTAGATTTGCTGCCTTCCAGATATAGACATTTGAAAGAGAAAACATTAAAAAAAAGGAACATTAACACAAAATTAATGACAAAACTCATTAAAAATTGAAAGACACAAATATTAAAAAATTTTTATTCTTAAAATAAAAGTTTTTTAAACCCACAAAACATTAATTGACCTGACAATTTTGATCTTTGTTTTGCAACAAATATTCCAGACATAGAAAAAAATCCTTTGTGTTGACACTGTTGGAATTGTCAAGCAAATGTCCAAAAGCACCTTCAGTCTGAGTGTCAGGGTGCACATTGCTTCATATAAGCTCATTTTTTGTTTAACAACGGAAGTGTTTTGTCTGCTTTCCCTGATTTTCTTTTTGCCACTGAAATTGATATTGTCTTTGCTCATTCAGATTTTAGATCAGTATCTGATTTTGCGTCTGAGAATTCTACAACATTCCTATTTCCTTCTCTTTGCATTTCTTCCACAGAGAACATTCAAGCACTGGAAGATGCCAGTGATCATGACTGGGTAGTACTTGAAGAATGTAACATTCAGATCCCAGCAAAGTTAACAGGACTACAAATACCAAATTGCCAATTTAAGGGCTTATTTTGCTTCCAAAGCTTATTTCTTGGAATATCATTCAGAGGATTTGTATAAAATATACTATGCATATAAATGTATTAATATTTATTTTATTTGTAAGAATGACTCACCATTGGGAACAGACAGGGCTCCCAACATACACTGATATAAGAGCAACAGCTACAAGCAAGATTGACAGATTAGATGGTAAAATTCCCACCTATGAGCTCCTGACCAAATTCCCAGAGACATTGACCTTAACATTCAACTCCATGTATTGGGGTTTTCAGATTTTTCTTTCAACTTGACATCATCAGTTGATCCCTTCAAACCAGTAACATCTCTATGTTGATTATGAAGCTTTAATTTTTGCAGGAGAATTTTAATACTTTTTCCCATCTTTCAGTTTTCTTGACTGACTTTTCTTGAGACTTGGGATTTGAGAAAGAGAATTTCTAGAAACGCAGAAAAGACATTGCTGCATTGTAACACTAGGTCTACAGCATGGCTTGAGGGACATGAGCTTTATCCAAGGAGCGTGAACTCTTGACATGCCTGCCCTTGGATGCGATTCTGTTGCACAGAGGTTCATTAAAGAGAGAGCTGGACTTCAGTAGAAAGAACACCCAACCTCACTGGCTCCCAAGTTCTCCGTCTCCCCTGCTGAACTCTTACAAGGCAATGTTCCCCAGAGACTTGTTTTTAGCTCCTTTCTTGTCTTCAGCTTCATGCTTATTTGGGACACTCCATCTCTGATCATGGTTTCAATGCACTGATGAAACCCAAATTCATGTCTCCAACCCAGATCTCTCACTCTTTTACCTAAATACCCATTTGTAAGGTTTTTGCTTTCCAGCCGCATGACTCCAGACTTTGCTACTTTAGAAGTCTGAATATCCACGATAGGAATACTTCTAGCAGGGGACAAAATGGTTCCATTGAACTGAAAAGTGGGTTTGTCACCAAGACCTTTTGGCTTCTCATGCTACAAGGAGGATTATAGTGTTGACTGGGGTGATTGACCTTGATAACCAATGGGAAACAATGGAGCAGGAAGGTATATGGGGCATCTCCTAGTAATTCTACATCAAGTGATAAAAGTTAATGGAAGGGGGACTTCCCTGGTGGTCCAGTGGTTAAGACTTCACCTTCCAATGCAGGGGGTGCAGGTTTGATCCCTGGTCGGGGAGCAAAGATCCCACATGCCTCGGGGCCAAGAAAACAAAACATAAAGCAGAAGCGATATTGTAGCAAATTCAATAAAGACTTTAAAAATGGTCCACATCAAAAAAATTCTTTAAAAAAAAAAAGTTAATGGAAGACCAGAGCGACCCCAAACAAGCAACACCATCAAAGGCTCAGCCTTCTTCAGATGGAAGATTACAACTGTCCCATTACATAAAGAACCATGACCAACTGAGGTACTTGTGAAGTGCAAACAGGACATGGGATGAGATGACAAATACTATGGTCTTGTGAGTAGATGCAGAAACAAGAACTATCGTTTCTACCCATATTGTACCCACCCCCATTTGTGATGGATATATTGATCTGCTTTTTAAAAATTTCCCTTTTTTCTCCCATCCCCATTCCCTATTATTTGTATATAGGGATTTTCTGGATGGTTATATTTGCAATTTGTTGAATGGATTATAGGATATCAGCATGGGATCATGATGGAATTGGAAAGAGAATGGACATGCCAGTTATCTTGGTGTAATTACCAATATGAATTTGGGTTGAATCCCTTTGGGCAAAAGGGTAAGTTTTCATTAGTGAGGAATAATTATGTTAGGTGGAAGCAGGTTTTGGTGGTACTGGTGGTGGTGGATGAGCTTAAGAATGGAAGAAGGGTGTACGTTGACCTTAGGCAGTCAGGAGGTGGATTGTAGTGGGCATTTGTTATTCTTCCTGGCTGCCTAGGGCCTTTAAACCTTCTTCCTTTGTTTGGGACTTCATATCTTGTGTGCTTGCCTTTCCCCTAAGTAGAAGCCAGAGCTCACTTTCCCAGGATGCCTTGCACCCAGTATGTAACTTAATAGCTAACGTTTATTGAGTACTTGGATTGCACCAGACACCGTGCTAAGCACTTTTCCTTCTATATCTCAATTCTCACAGCTACTTTATGTGGTAAGTACTATCATTCGCCTCATATTGGAGACAAGGAAACTGAGACTGAGTGAAGTTAAGTCACTTGTCCAAGATCACACAGCTAGTAAATGGTGGAGCTGAAATTCATCAGTAAGTGGTGGAACTGGGGCCGTCTGACTATGGTGACTGTTCTAATTTTAACCATCTGCCTCCAGGTGATATCTGTGTTTGGTGAGAGAACACACAGATAAAGTCATTATAATTTCATTGTATTAAAGGTTATACTCTAAGAGCATGGAGGAGGAGAACTTAATAGAGATCCAGGAAGACTTTTGGTAAGAGATGTTGCCTGAGCTGAGTCATGAGGGATGCGGGGAACTGGTTAGACAAAGGAGGATGGGCAGGACACTCCAGACTGTGGGAACCGCACGTGCAAAGGGCCAGAGGAGTGAATTGGCATGACCGGACGGGCCATATTGCAGTGTGTCGGGAGAGCAGAGGGTGGGAAGGTAGGGTCCGGATCCTGCAGAGCGCCGTGTGCTAAGCTAAAGAGTCTGTACTTGATCCTGGAGTCTGTGGTGAGTCACAGTGGGATTTTCAGTGGATTTGCAATTCGGAAGTCTCAGGCAGAGCAAGAGGGTGGTTTGCAGGGTGTGTAGGTTGCAAGCAAGGAGCTATCAGGAGGCCTTTGCATAATCCAGGTGAGAAATGAGCAGGGTCACACCCCAAAAGTAGTGGTGATGGGAAGAGGAAGTGGATGGAGGAGATGGATGTGAGAGATGTGGGAGGAGGTAGAAGCTGCAGGACTTGAATGTGGATTTAAAGAAGGAGGAGTTCAGGGTTTGGTCCCAGGTGTCTGCCTGGGCGACGTGGAAATGGTGAGCCGTTCACTGAGAGGAGAAATGCAGGAGGAAGAATAAGGTTGTAAGTGCTAAGCAGAGAGATGGGCAGCCTCAGAGCAGCCCGGAGCTGAAGGTGCAGCTAAGAACAGCTAACGATTACTAAGTGTATGTAACACGCTAGGCCTGGTGTTCAGAGCCAACCTCACAGGGACATTCGAAGGTTATGTGAATTTACACGTATGAGGAGTTCAGAATAGTGCCTCTCACAAAGTAAGCAATCTGGAAGAAACTACCGTTAATACTATTAGTAGCTTTGTTTTACAGACAGGGAAACAGGGGCTTAAAGAGGTGAGGTAACCTGTCCAAGGTCACACAGGAAAGAAGCTGCAGTCTGACTCCAGGGAGCGCCCCTGACCTCATACACGCTGTGGGTGGTGATCAGAGGAGGGGCAGTAGATGAGCTCACACAGCGGGCGCGTGAAAGGGATAAAGGTGCGGGCCAAGAGCCCGGGGAACGCTGACAAACCGTCCCCAAAGACCCTTGGCCAATTGTGTGCCCTTGGGGCCCCTCTGGTGCCCGTGCTTTAATGAATGTACTGCTCACCTCTGGATGTTTTTGAACAATACATTCGCAATATATTCCTGTGTCCCACCCAAGAACTTCTCCTTCAGTCATTCTAGGAGAGTTGAGGTCCTGGGCCAACCTTGAGAGACCCCGGGGCTCACAGTGAATTCCTTCAGACAGGAACGATGCTTCGTGTCTTCCACTGCAGTGCAGGTGTAAATGTGGTACGTCTTAAAGTGGTGACGGTTGAGATGGTGTTGTGCCTGTACTCCATTAAGCTTAGTCATTATTATTATTACTCACCATTATCGTCATTGTTATTGAATCTCCAGGGTTTAGCACAGCCTCTAGGACTTAACAAACACTTGTGGAATGAACGTCTGAATCAGAGCACCTTGGTTCTCGTTCTACCTTCTCCTTGGACGAGTCACTCAGAGTCTCAGTTTCCTCACCTGCAGGCTAGGGTCACCAATCCCCACCTCACAGTCTTCCCAGAATTAAATGAGCAAATACGAATCTGTATTTTGAGGACTGTGGAGTGTTCTACAGATGCAGTGCACAGTCATGCTCTGCCTCCCCTCCTGGGATGCGGCTGGCAGCAGACCAGGGACAGTGATGGGGAGGCTGCCTTGAACTAGTAGGAAGCTCAGTTCCTTGTCAGACAAGTGGGGTGAGGCAGGTAGGGTAGCTGGGAGGACGTGGGTCAGGCTCACCAGGTCCAGGAGGGATTGTTAAGGCTAATGGACTGTAGCCTCCCCAACACCTGCCTAATGGTTTGGCATCAACGGTGCTGCATCCTGGATGTATACTTGCCATTGCACATATGCATGTGTGTATATGTCTGGGGGAGGCTCAGCTATCTCCCAGAGTAAGGAGGTGGCAAGTATTAAATCTCTGAGAAGCTTCCTCTTATGTGGGATGGAGATAGTTGAAGTACTGGGAGCATTTGAGTTTGTTTGGGTGTCTATCCTGATATCTTTAAGCCAAGCATGTGCACGTGTGTCTGTCTGAGCTGCTTAACAGGGCCAGTGAGCCACGTGGGCAGTAATGATGGGGTCAGTGGTGACAGTGGGGCCGGCCTCGGGGGTTATATACCATGACGAACACTGTGGTAGCAATGGCGGTGGTGTTGAGGGTGGGTTGATGGTGGCCTCTTGGCTGCCCCTTTCACACACTGTAAATATTTAAGAAGGAATGGAGGAGGAAGGAGGAGGGGCATCCTCATCCCTCAGTATCCAACCAGCAGCTTCTCCCTAATAATCCAGCTCTTGCAATATCAATTTTTCCTTCCAGAAAGCAGTTCACTTTTGCTGTGTGATTGGGAAGGTAATAGGTGGGAGCAGCACCCCGCCATGGCATTTTTATTTAAATGGAGTGAACACACTGTACCCGGCCCTTCCTCCGAAACTTTGCTGAGACTGCTCCCACCATTCAAAACACCTTCCATTCAAGGTGACATCTCACCCATCCCTAAAGGCTCAGCTCAAATACACCTCCTTTATCACGCCTTCTTATGTCTTGCATGATAGAATTAAATTCTCTGTTCTTGGTACTCCTAGGTTGCAAAGACAACTGTTGTAGGAGTCCTGTGTGGCTCTGAGGCCAACGAATCTGGGTGGGCTAAAGGTTACATTGGAAATTGGGTCAATGTCCTTCTCTGGTTTAGACTGTAAGTTCTGGGGGTTCAGCTTTGTGTGGCCCCGTATACCGAGGCCTGGTATAGTGGTGGGTTAGTAAATGTTTAACAACCAGCTCTCTGGGGAAAAGGCCCCGATTTGTACCACTTGCCAATTTCCGGGATATAAATACTCCCACCATGGCTGACCTAAAGCTACCTACGTGATGCTACTGAAGGAGCAGTTGAGAAGAGATATGTACAGTCAGCTGTGAGCATGTATGAGCTTGTTCCAGAACACAGTTGCTGGTTCACGCCTATGCTCCAGAAATGTCAACACCACCTAGTGCCTGGCACATAGTAGGCCTCGATACATGTTTGAATGAATGAATGAATAAATGAATACATAAATAAATGAATAGACCAAGAGCTGGATGAGTGGGTGGGAGGAAATCAAGAGGCTTGGGCAGTGGTGACTCATGGCAACTTTGGCAGGGGCAGGTGGGAGGAGAGAAGAGCTTGTTGTGCGCTGGGCAGGGGCATTGGTGGCCAGCACCAGGCAAATGCAAGGTATCCCAGTCCCCCATCCAGAGGGCCTTCCTGCCTCCCCCAGGCTTCCCCCAGTGCAGAGGCTGCCTTGCCTTCTCTTATAAATAACCCGTAATGCCTCTGAACGGGGTTTTCTTGCTGGGACTTTTGTTTCTTCAATCATGACAAAAGCTGCACTAATGAGTTATTGGAAAAACCAAGCCCTGCTCCGGGTCAGAGAGGCTGGGTGAGCACAGAGGGGGAGGTGCGGAGCCCGGCAGCCCAGACGGGGCAGGAGGCTGAGCTATTCCCTGAAGAGAGCTTGCCAGCTCGAGAGAGGGAATTTAAAAAGCCCTAATGGCTCATATGTGTCCAGGGCTTTCCAGTCCACACAGACTATCTCAAGGAACCCTTCTCTGCAAGCTACTGGGCAGGTGTCATTAACATCCCTCTGTTCCCAGGTGTTTCCACCTCAGGGCCTTTGTACCCGCTGTTCCCTCTGACTGGAACACCTTTGCTGCCAGGTATCCACTTGTCTCCCTCCTTCCATTCACTCAGGTCCTTGATTGAATTGAACGTTACCTCCTCAGAGGGGCCTTCCCTGACTACCTTGTCTAAAGTGGCACCTACCCTTGTTCTCCACTTTCTTGTCCTACTTGAATTTTGTTTTGATAGCACCAATCATAATCTGATGTCTTGGACTGGCAGAAGCAGACCCCAAGATAAGGATTTGAGGGCAATAGTATTCAGTGACTCCAGGAAACACCCAGGGGAGGATGGGGAAGTGATACAGGGGAGGGGAGGCAGCCAATAAAGGGTGCAGTTATTTATCCAGTTACTGCAGAGGGAGGGATACTGGAGCCCAACCCTGCTGGGGAACTCTGGGAGCTAGTGTGGGACACATACCTTGGGGACATCCTGCCTGAGAGGTGAGGGAGCTGGGGTGTTTATGCACCAGCTCTGTGAGTCATTGCTGAGGGCTGCTCCCGGGGAGCTGGGGGTTCCTGGCTCTTCTGGCCACTATGTGGGCAGGCAAAGAAGGCCTTGGGCAAAGGCAATTAGAAGTCAGCCCGAGGGCAGTGAAGTTAGTATAATAGGATATGGGCTGACATAACAATGTTATGTTTGTCTCATCCAGTAAAATGGAAGGGAGGGACTTTGTCATGTTCACTGGTACAACCTCTGTCCCTGGAACAGTGTCTGGTAATCATGACATAGTTATCGAATGAATGGATGCCCATTTTACAGATAAAGATGTTGAGGCTCAGAGACGTGAAGGACTGTGCCCAGATTAGATTCATCCACAACGGAAGTATTTACTGAGTACCTACTTTGGGTCTAGCACTTTAGTCTCTGACTCCAATTGCTGGGTTTCCCCCTAGTCATGCCCTCCCCCAGCCAGGGTCATAGTGAGGGGGAGATGGGACATCCCGAACTCCATTCCACACCCCCTGGCGCATAAATGCCCCTCTGCCTGACCTGGCAGGGAGAGGTCTAAGAAGTCGTCAGTTGAAGTTCAGGCATGAGTTGTATAGCCAGGATCTACACTGAGATGTTATTTTGTGTTTTCCCATTTCGCTTGGAATAATGAGTGACATTTCCCCCTCCTCCATCCCAAGAAAGGAACCAAGGTCAGTGTCTGGGCTTTCTTGCCTCAAGGAGTTTTGGGTTTTGTTATCAATGCAACAGGGACACCCCCATCCAGTTCGGTTTGGAAGTAGAGGTCTCTTGCGGGGGAGTGAAGAGTAGACTAGACAAGCGATGAGGAAAAAGTGACTGACTAGAAAGGCCTCTCCAGCCCAGGAAGGGACAGACATTTGGGGGTTTTTGTCTGGGGCCTTGTGTCCCTCTGGCCTGCAGTGCCAGATGGGGATATGTGTGGAGGCTGGATGACAAGTGCTGAGGCCCTGAGGGTCTCCAGGGCCCAATGTGGTCACTGAGAGGGCTGCTGTGGAGAGCTCTCACAGCCTGTCCAGGGCAGCCGGCCAACTGAGGTCTGGTCCAGGGTTCAGGAGCCAAGGCAACAGGAGTCAATTACCATGGCAACCACAAGGCCCAAGGGCTCTTTCCTGGGTCCCAGATTCTTCTATGACCCTGGAGACTCCCCCCAAACATAACTAAGGCTGATTTCTCAGCACTCTGGCAACTGGGGAGACTTGGGGTCAGAATTTATTTGACTTGAAAAAATAAAACGGTATGACATTTATTGTATGTGGATGTTGCTGAGTAAATTCAAACCCACTCCAGTGCAGAGGGACCTGAGGGCCTGTGGATGAAGGGGACTGAGCTGAGAGGCACAACACCAGCTTCCTTTCTGCTAGGAAATCTGGCCAGGCAAAGCCAACCCCTGGGTCAGACCTCCTAACTGCTTGGAGGGCAGAGGAGACCACAGAGGAAACACTGGAAGAACTTTATATTTTTCTTAATGTATTTGAAAATCACATTTGTTTATTTCTGGTTATGAAAATAATACATACTGCTTAGGACTTCCCTGGTGGCATAATGGTTAAGAATCCTTCTGCCAATGCAGGGGACACGGGTTCGAGCCCTGGTCCGGGAAGATCCCACATGCTGCAGAACAACTAAGCCCGTGAGCCACAACTACTGAAGTCCGTGTTCCTAGAGCCTGTGCTGCGCAACAAGGGAAGCCACCACAATGAGAAGCCCGTGCGCTGCAACCAAGAGTAACCCCCGCTCACCGCATCTAGAGAAAGCCCACACGCAGCAACAAAGCCACAATACAGCCAAAAAATAAATAAATAAATTTACATTAAAAAATAATACATACTGCTTGCAAAAATAAAATGGGGGAAATAGAAGCATATGAGGACAGAAATGCAAATCACCCATAATTCCATCACCCACAATAATCATTAAAATGGAACTATCTGTCCTCACCTTTATTCTATATACAGCTTTTACATAATTGAGACCATATTAATATTATTTATATGATTTATATTCTATCTATAGGGGACAAAGTTCCCTGTGCTCTGCATGGTAAACAAATAAAAAACACAAGCACACATAGTCACATGTTAAGTTGCACAGACAGTGGAGAATAGAGCTGGGGGCAGAACACTGAAGAGTAATAATTCCCCAGCCTGCTACTAAACAGCATCATGAACCTGAAGAATTTACTTCACCCTCTCTGTGCCTCAGTTTCTTAATCTGTAAAATGGGGTTGACAAAACCTCATTTAATTGCCTCCTGGCACTTTGGAGAGGGTCAAATGTGAAAGTTCTTTATCAACTGTAGTGGTATCATTAGGCCCTGATAAAAAGAACCAGGAGCCCTAGCTTCTGGCATTTAATTTGCTGTGTGGCTTTGAAACAATTCCTTGATTTCTCTGCTTCTTAACTACCTACTGAGTTAAGGGAAGGACTGGGCTAGAATTCCTAATAATAAAAATAATTTTTAGGGACTTCCCTGGTGGCACAGTGGATAAGACTACGTGCTCCCAATGCAGGGGGCCCGGGTTCGATCCCTGGTCAGGGAACTAGATCCCACATGCATGCCGTAACTAAGAGTTTGCATGCCACAACTAAGGAGCCTGTGAGCTGCAACTAAGGAGCCTGCCTGCCACGACTAACCCCCAGTGCAACCAAATAAATAATTTTAAAAATAATAATTTTTAGAATGCTTACTATGTGTTAGGCACAGTATGGAGCACTTCATATGCATTTCCTCATTTAATCCCCCTAACAGTCCTATGAAGTTGGCACTATTCATCTTTTTTTAAAAATTTTATTATTATTTATTTTATTTATGTATTTTTGACTGCATTGGGTCTTTGTTGCTGTGCACGGGCTTTCTCTAGTTGCCATGAGCGGGGGCTACTCTTCGTTGCGGTACGCGGGCTTCTCACTGCGGGCTCTAGGCGCCCGGGCTTCAGGAGTTGTGGCTCGCAGGCTCTGGAGCGCAGGCTCAGTAATTGTGACGCACGGGCTTAGTTGCTCTGCAGCATGTGGGATCTTCGCAGACCAGGGCTCGAACCCGTGTCCCCTGCATTGGCAGGCGGATTCTTAACTGCTGTGCCACCAGGGAAGCCCCTGTTGGCACTATCCTTATCACCATTTTTTTGGATGAGGAAACTGAGACACAAAGAGTTTAAGTAACTTGCCCACAGCTAGTAACTTACTCAGCTAGTAAGCAGTAGAGCTGGGGTGAGATTAAAGACTCCTGAGCACTGCCGTCTACAGAACTCCTATGATGATAGAAGTGTTCTCTATCTGCATTGTCCAGAACGGTAGTCACTGGCTATTTGTGACTGTTGAGTTGAGCGCTTGAAACGCGGCTAGTGTGACTGAGAAACTGAATTTTAAATTTGACTTGATTTAAACTTATGTAAATACTAGTAGCCAGAGGCTGTGTGTTTGGCCAGCACAGCTGTATTATATCAGCTTTTGGCCCCTCTTCTATGTGAGAGGCAGTACCAAGTAGTGGAGAAGAGTATAGACTCTAGTTTCTGGAGCCAGATTCTCTGATTGGAAAACCAGCGTCGCCACTTACTAGCTGTGTGACTTTGGGGGAGTAACTGAACCTCTCTGTTCCTTAATTCCTCATCTCTAAAACGATGATAAAACTACCTACCTACTGGGTGGTTGTGAGGGCAAGTGGCCTTTAGGCTGAGCATTTTATGCTTATGCGATTGTCTACTTACTCTTTCAGATAAGCCCTGGGTTAGGGGGTGGAAACGGTAAGAGGTGGGGCTAGACTGCTTTCAAAGGGCTGAGTGGGAAGGTCCCTCGGGGTCCCCCTTCCACGCTTACTCAGGGCCAGATGTGGCTCCCGAAGGGCCCCGGGAAGTGGCGGTTCCCCACCACTTCCCGGGAGGGCCAGATAATGAGGCGAGTTAATCAAAAAGGCAGCGAGTCCCCAGGGCTTGTAGTGTGTTTGGAACAAGGAGCTTGTGGGACACGGCCCGGGACCCCTCCCATCCCCTAGCGCATCGTGCTGGGGGCCAGAGGGGCTGGGGGCTGCGGTGGATTGGGAAGAGAAGGAGCGTGGTGCAGGGGGTCGGGGTGGGTATGAGGTACAGAGTAGGATGACATCAGCTTGTCCTGGGGTCGGGACAGAGCGGAGGGAGCTGCAGCTGGGCCTCCATGTCGCACCCACTGGGGGTGGGAGATGGGCGCCGTTCCTGTCATATTCTATGTGAATGGCGCCCCCTGGAGTTTATGCCACGCAGCGGTCCTGTCGGTGTGTGTGCCTGCGATCATTCTGCTCCAGATTTCTCGCTAGCCTCACCTCCACCACCACTTTGAAGGGCTCAAAAAGAGGTGATGGTTAAAGGAAAAGGAATTTGCTGGAGAACTTAAACGGAAAGGTACCTGGGAGAATCACGGGCCCTGGCCCTGGGCCCAGCCCTGGCCCCCTCCCCTCCCGTAACTTCAGCTTCACTCCCCTCCTCCCTTTCCTCCTTTCCCCTCATATCCCAGCCTGTTTTTTCAAGCCTGAGGACATTTGATCCCGCTTACGAAGAGCTGCCCTGGAGAAGGTGAGAAAGACCAGCTCAGCGAAATCTGATGCCTTTCACTGGTGCCCTGGGGGCAGATGCCAGAGGACAGAGCCACCCTCAGCCTGGCTGAACACACCCCCAACTTCAGGAAACTCACCTGACCCACACCTCCCCTCCTAGAAAGCATCCTAGAATGAGGCAGCAGTGGAGGGTCACATCCCCTGCCACTTGTGTACACAATGATTTTCCCAGAACGTTCTGTCCCTTCACTTGCCTACTTCCCTTCCCTAAGAATTTGCTTCCCCTCAGCCTGCACATAACTCAAACATGTCTTCTTATATATTCACTATGTCTATTTGTCCCTAATCTACACATTGTCTGGACAATTTGGGCCTCCCTTATCCTGATAGTTCAGGTCTTGCCCAGAGCCTACTTCTGTTTCAGTCAGGGTAACCCGACTCAGTTCATTTTAATGAGCAGACGTTGAGTGGCTGCTATATGCTCAGTCCTGCACAGGGTGCTGTCTACGAGTGATCCAAACAGGAGCAGGACGCCCACCCTGCCCTTGAGCTCACAGCAAGGGCACACCGCACAGATGCCACTCTAAGCCTGGGGTGGGAGGTGACATCCATGAGACCAGAGTAACAGGCGGGGCCTTCAGGGAGGAGCTGGTCTCCAGATGCTCTGCAGCCCCCTTAGCCAGGTGTGTCTTCCTAGGGAGGTTAGTGGAGTGAGGCAGGGGTGAGGCTTCTGGCTGGGGTGGCGCCTGGCCCCCAGAGAGAGTGGGTTCTCCTCCCAGTGGGTGCTGATGCTGCATGCCAGCTTCACAGTTTCGCCTTCAAGCAGGCCGGGTTCCCAGGAGCCCAGAGAGACATTTGCATTGGGAGAAACACCTAAATAAAACACCAGGCTGCTTCCCTTGGGCTTGGTTGAGACTTGGAGGGCTGCAGGCAACCAGGCTTAGGGGTATGAAACAATCTTGCAGTAGAGCCAAGAGTCAGAGTAACCACATTTTGTGCTGTCCTTGTTCCTTATGCCATTAGCATTTACCCGTGTAGTGGATAGTTTATTGTTGTTATCAGTGTCTCTGTTCCTGTGTCTATATCCTGGCTCCTTTTTTATGCCAGGATCTATGAACCTTTAGTAGCAGTCTCCCCACTCCAGGTGGGGGGCCTGAGGGTAGAGCTGTGTCTCCTCCTTCAGACCGGGGCTCCCTGAGGGCACGGATGTGTCTCCCCTCAGCCTGGGGCTACCTGAGGGCAGGGCTGTGTCTCCTCGGACTGGGGCTTCCTGAGGGACTTTACTTGTTGGATGTCCCCACCAGGATGCTCAGTATAATGCAGGCACAATGCCTGGATTAATAAATATTTATTGAATTAATGAATAAATAGTCAAGAGAACCTGACTTTTCCAGCCTATTCACCCCTTTCCTAGACCCACCCAGTGGGGAAGTAGAGCTGGGTAAATCAGTGCTCCTTACGCCTCCTCAGAGTGGGAAGACCATGTGTTTCCAAGCTGGTGCTAAAACCAAATTACTTCTGGTCCACTGAACTGTCAGCTCAAAAAAGTTAAAACTTCCCCTGTTCTAACATTAGTGTGGACAAAGGGAGCTTGAGACAGACCATGTGACCCTCACTTGAGAAATGGTAGCATCCAGGTCTCTGACACAGCTCATAAGGCTTTGGAGTTGAGGCACATCTGCTTATTGTGGAAATGAGAATCTGGAAGCCAGAGAGGGAAGATCTCACAGTGAGGCAGGGTGCAATCATGACAGTGGCCAGAAATGCGGGGGAGAGACTCCTGTCTCTTTTGCATCCCTCAACCCCACCATTCTAGGACTGGTAGTTTAGTAACACACTGTTAAGCCAGTCAGTGAATGTCTCTTTGCCTCAGTTTTCACATCTGTAAAATGGTGAGGGCCACATGTCTTCACTTACCTCATATTTTAAGGACCAAGTAGGATGGTGGATGTGGAATTCCTTGAAAAATTCAAATGTGCAGGCATTCTTGTAGGGTTGTAAAATAATTTACAAGAGAATCCAAATAAATTGGACTTTCAAAAGTGATCATGGTTCCCATTCTCACAATCTAGCCCCATGAATTTTCATTTGTCATTTTATGACAAGTATTTATTGAGCACCCACTAAGTGCCAGGCACCGTGTCAGGTGCTAGGGATGCTGTGGCACCCCCTTCAATCAATTCCTCACACAGAGCCAGAACAAGCCTGCTAAATTAAAGTCAGATCCTGTCCCTCTTTTCTTCATTACGCTGTCATAACTCCCATCTTACTCAGAGTAAACTCCAGCATCCTGCAATGAACGCAAAACCCAAATGACCTGCCCCCTTAACTTCTCTGATCTCAGCTCCTACTACTCTTCCCTCATCTACTCAGCTACAGCCAAACACTCCTCACCACCGCAGGGCCTTTGCACTTGCTGCCCCCTCTCCCTGCAATGTTCTTCCCCCAGACATTGGCACGGTTTGATCCCTCTTCTCTTTAAGGTCATGACTCAAGTGTCAATGGGGTCTTCTCTGGACACCTTCTCTAACATTTCAGGCCTCACATTTCCTGCTCCTCTTCCTAGCTTTTGGTATTTTCCTTACTATCTAAATACTATTTATAGACTATATTGTCTGTCTCTTCACTAGAATGTCACCTCCATGAGAGGAGGGGTTCTTGTCTGTTTTGTTCACGTTGAATTTGCAGTGCCTAGGGTAGTGCCTGGCACATAGCAGGAGCCTATTAAATATTTCTTAAATGGTGAACATATGGTCAGGGTCCCTGCTCTGAATCCTGCATTCCATGAGCAGAGAACCTGCTGGGGGTATGGAGTGAGGGGGCAGTGGAGGGGGCTACAGACCCTTTGAACAACAGAAGTCTCTATGGCCCTTCCTTTCTGAGGATGTCATTGCAGGATTGCAATATTACTAGTCTCGAGCAGCACGATTTATAACAGGAGTTAACTGCTTACTAATTAGCAGCTGGAACCGTTAAATTGGCTATTTGTTAGAGCTGGAATTAATAAACTGGTCTTTCAGTGGGGTCATAACTCTCCCCGTTCCTCACTCCTCCCAGCCAGCCTTCCCCTACCCGACCAGAAAGTGGCTTGCCCCTAGATTGAATCAATACCTCTCACTGCACGATTTTCAGAGACAATTTCCCTTGCAAGGTGATGATGCTATTCCCGCAAAGACTCTCTCTCTCTCCCTTTTTCCTCTCCCAGGCTCTGCCTTGCTGGAGACGAGAGCGAGTGAGCGAGAGGCGGGAGGAGATGGGAGAGCTTTCTAGTAAGGCACTCTCACAACAGAAGCCCGAAGCTGCACTGCTTGGCTGAGATCTGGGGCTCCTGGTTCCCTGGCCTCTCACGTAACCCCCCCACTCAGCAGCTAGTTACTTAGTCTTCCTGGAGGTGGCAGGCTGGGCTTTCTCTAGGGCAAAATAATGGGGTTTTTCTTAGAATATCATGGGTGGAACCCAAGAGTTGGCAGTTGGGTGCTGACCATCAAGCCTCCAGACAGCCTGTGCCCAGTGGTCCGCTTCATGGATGCCTCAGGTCCAGTGGTCTAGCTCTCATCCCCCACCCCACAAGAGCCCAATTTGGGGCCCAGAGGACTGTTCTCTATTCGAGAAGAGAATAGGAACACTTCTTGTGAAAATATTTACTAAATACCTAGGCCCTTACGTCTCTTCTCTACCGAACAGTGGGAAAGAGCAAGGCCGCAGAGCCCACTTCAGCCACTTAGCAGCTGCGTGAATCACTGAATCTTTCTATGTCATTCTATGAGAATAACAGTCCTATCTCACATAGTTGTTATGAGGATTAAATAGTTAATACACGTGAAGGGCTTAGAACAGTGCCTGGCATGTGGTGTCAGCTATTACTATTATCACTCGCTTCTCTCAACCACTCTCCGAAATAGGGACCCTACTCACTTTACAGCTGGGGAACCTGAGGCCTAGAGAGGTTAAGACTGGAGCTCAGGACAGATGGCTCCCAAGCCTAGTGCTCTTTTCCTTCTCCAGGCTGCCTCCCATTGTCAGACTCAGGGCTCTGTCAGAGGCAACAGGCAAGGCACACCTAGTGGAGGAGACGACTGAATTTACAGGCACGCGCAAGCAGGCTGTCAAGGTATTTACACTGCATACAATTAGCTGTAGAGTATTCCCGAGTGGATTAGCTACAGCAAATGTTCAATCCCAGCCTGGCTAGAATTTGGTTCTCTGCTCCCCCTCCCTTTTATCCCTCCCCCATCGCAACTCTTCTCTCTCTAGGCCAGTGTAGGTATTCAGAGACGGTAAATTCAAGTGACTGTCAGCTGAGTCAGTGGGGTTCCTTGTTCACCAGTAATGCACCCCAAAGCCAAAGAGGCTCAATTAACTATTTGGGGTTGGACTAGCTAATTGAAAAATAGGAAGGCAGTTTCCAATGACATGGACAAGTGCTCATTCAATTCAAAATGGGCAAAGCCAAGGAGGGTGGGAATCACTGTGATCACTCCCTGAGAGCTTCCTGGAGGAGGTGACAATTTTTGAATAATGGGAGAAAGATGACAATAAAAGAAGCTACTCACCATCACACCCTCAGTTGGTGTCACTTCCTTTTCAGACTGGGTGGGGGAGGTTGGTGGGAAGATACAGAGCCTGATAGCCCTGTATCTCTGTGAGGCAGAAAATGGACTTTTCTCTTTGGTTTGGGGGGGCGGTAGTGGGGAGTGAAATTTTTTAAATTTTGTTTTAATTTGCGTAGAAAAGATGGTGGCATTGAGGGTATCCTAGGTCTGTGGTATCTGGCCTATGATGGAAATCACTCATTCATTTAACAAGTCTTCAGTTGGCATCTGCTGGGTGCCCAAAACTAAGTTGGATCTGGTTCACCTTATTCATTCAGCCTTGGACCCACAGGTAAGGAAGGAGAGGAAAAAAAGGAGGGGTTGAAAGAGGAGAGATCAAGTGGAGGGTGGGCTGCAGAATAAGATTCTTCCGATAAAAGAATATGAAAAAGAATGTATGTATTGGGTTGGCCAAAAAGTTCATTCAAGTTCTTCCGTAAGATGTTATATGTATAACTGAATCGGTTTGCTGTACAGCAGAAATTAACACAACATTGTAAATCACCTATACTTCAATAAGATAAATTTAAAAAAAAAGATTCTTCCGATGGTCTCGGACTTTCCGAGATGGACAGAAGGAAGCTGAGATGTTACCTGATGGCACGACCCCCCCATGCTGCCTGGAATTTCTCTAGACACCTCACATTCCTGCCACCCCACCTCCGAAGCTGGGGGCACGTGCTCCTGTGAGGGTTAGCCCCTGGAGGGTCAGGAGAGGAGGGAACCAGCAGGACATGCGCCTGGGAAAGGGGTGGCTTTTTTTTTTTTAATTTGCGTACTGAAAAATAAAGTCTTTTTTGGTATACAGTCTTTGAGTTTTGACAAATGCTTGGAGTCGTGGACTACCATCACAACCAAGATATTACGCAGTTCCGGGGGGTGGGGGAGGAGGGTTTGTAATCTCCCCGCTTGTTAGTTGCTGCGGTTTTCCGCGCTCCCACGGGCAGCCCTAATACAATCCTTGCGCACACGCCGAGATAAATAACGGCGACAGGTGGAGCAGGTGAGATTAGCAAGACCTGGGTAGAGGAAAGCGATCGGAGGTGCGGGGGAGGCCGCCCGCCTTGCTTCCTAGCCTTTACCTCTCCCTACCGGCGTTTGGGAGGAGCACTGTCCCCATCCCTGCTCTCGGAGGGCCGGTTTGAGGTAGCGGAGTCCGGGAGTGCGGGACCCCGCAGGTGGAGCTGGCCCCTGGCTTGGCTGCTGAAAGAGAGGGCGCCCCTGGGGCGCCTGAGGTCTTGAGGGGAGGCAGGACGGAGAGAGGGGCGAGCTGGGGATAATGGAAGGTGGCCTGGGGAAGCTCTGGCTGCGGGGTCCTGCGGACAAACCTGTTGGCAACCTGCGGGCCGAGGCAAGGGCAGGAGCTCTGATCGCACCCTTTTCGCCCCGGGCTCAGCCAGCTGCTCCGGCGGTGGCCCCCAAGCCGGACGCCGAGAGAGGCCGAGGCTGCCTAGAAAGGGGCGGGGCTCGGCCAGGGGCGGAGGGACTCCAGGGCCGCGCAGACAACCCTGCAGACCCACAGCAGGCGACCGGCTCGCGAGCCTGCAGGACCCCAAGAGCCGCGGGCGCCCCGGCCCCCGGCCTTTCCCTTCGATCCCCGCCTCAGTCCCGCCCCCCCAGAAGTACAGAACATTTACTAAGTGGGCAGTGCCCCGCAGGCCAGGCTAGAGTCCCCGGGGCGAACGGCCGTGCTTGCCCAGCGAGAGTACTGGGATCGGTGCACCCGGCTCGGGCAGCCGGTCTGGGTGTGCAAGGGCGGGCGAAGAGCGAGTGTGCGAGCGCGCTGCAGAGCCCGCGCCGAAACCCACGTCTCTTCGCCTCTGTCCTCGGGATAGA
>NW_020175393.1:5029749-5102589 GCF_003031525.2 Neophocaena asiaeorientalis asiaeorientalis | reverse complement strand
CGGCGCATCCCGGCTCTCCCGAGAGCGCCGAGCCCGGGAGCGCCACCGCCACGGCCAGACGGCGGGAGCGGAGCGAGGCGAGCAGAGGCGGCGAGCGACTCCCGCGCCGCAGCCCAGGCCTTGGCGAGAGCGCGAATATTTTTCAAACGACTCAAACTTTCCTTCTTTCCTCGCGTTCTGGGGTCTCTCTTGGATGGAATTGCTCTCCTGATTCCCGCGGGGCGCTGGGGCGCGATTCCTCCCCGGGGTTCCTCGGTGGCTCGGCTAACTTCGCGGACCCGTGGACCCGTGACTCTCGCCCTTCCGCGGAGCCTAGCCCGCGCTTCTCCCCTGCTCAGGAGGGCCAGAGCCGGGGCTTTTCGCCTCCGAGAGGACGCCCAGCCCGGCTCCCTTGGGTCGGGCCATTGAGCCCCCCGCACCAGCCGCAGAACTGGAGACAGCGGATTAACCCCAGCGGAGCCCCGGCCTCCCCGCCCCAGCTCCGCGGAGGGGCGTCCCCTGGGCGGGGAAACGACAAGTTTGTCAGTCGTCGGTGGCCTGTTGGATCGAAGCGCCTCCGCCTCCGCAAAGGGGTCCCTGGCGCCCAGAACCCCGAGCGGACATCCCTGGGAACCCGGAGAGGCTCGGCGGCCGGACTTCTCGGGCCGGGGCGCTGGCTGCTGCGCCGGGCGCGCCGAGGCACCCGGGGCCGGGCCAGCGCCCCCTGCGTTCCCACGCGGGCAGCGGCCCCGCCGGAGGAGAAACCCAGGTCGCTGCCGCCGCCACCGCCGACTCCTCAGCCTCCTGATTTCCGTCGCCGCCGCCGCCGCCCCCTCCGTCGCCTCTCGGGGAAGGGGAAGACGCAAGGGGCATCGCAGGGCCCCGGCGGAGGCGCCCCCACCGCCTCTCGGGCTGTGCCGCCTCGCGGGGATGAAGCACGGGCCGTGAAGATGGAGGTGACCTGCCTTCTACTTCTGGCGCTGATCCCCTTACACTGCCAGGGACAAGGAGTCTACGGTAAGAGCCCGCGTCCCGCTCCATGCCGGCTTGGCACCGCGCGGAAACTTTGCAAAAGGCGCAAAGTGCGCGCTGCCCGGGTTTGGTGGGTACCCCGGCTCGGACTCTGGAGTGGATGCCCGGGTCCCCGCCCTTTTCCAGAGAGCGAGGAGATCGAGCTAGCTGCTTCAGAGCACGGAGACAGGTTGTAGGGTCTGGCGTGAAGCCAGGGATGCCAGGGGGAGGTAGTACCCACTTTCCCAAATCCTGCCAGGGGCGGGAGTGAATCGGAACCCTTGAGAGCACCCAGTTGGCTCGGGAGACCCTGACAGACCGCACACCGGGGGCTGGGAAAACGACTTGCACCGAAACCTCATCCCACCCTGGCTCGGCCTCCGGAGTGGAAGCCGAGCGATGCACGATGCGGAGTTGCGCCCGGCTGGCGAGCGAGCTGGCTGTCGGTACCGCGGCCCGGCGGCTGGCTCGCCTTCCCGGCTCTCGCTGGGCTTCGCTGCTTCGCTTCTTGACAGCCCAAGCGGATGCAGGCATCCCCCAGATCCGGCTCCCAAGACCCCAGAATCCCTTTTCGGACCTCTCCTGAGCCAGTTAGTTCTTTCTGTCCCCGGTTCCCAGCTACAAACGCCCAGCCCCACCTTCCTTCTGCCTGCGCGCACACATTCAACCACAGTCCCCAGAAAAGCAAACACTGCACGCACCCATCAGGCTACGTGTCGAAACTCTGCCTCCTGCCACTCAGCTTTGCTCCCGCGTCCGCACCCACACTCTCAGGCGCCAAGGGAACTCTGGTTACCCCTTCTTCCTTCTCCCTCGTGGTTTTTCCGGGAGAAAGATCCCGGGAGTGGGCATCATCCGTTCAGGATGACGAGGGCTCATCCCTCTCAGGGACTTTCCCTCTGAGTTCTGGCAGCCAGCAATGCCCTGACCCACAGCACAAAAAGTCTTTGGGGCCCGGTGGCCCTTACTTTACCTTCTTCTAACTGCAGGGTGGTCTGTATAGGTCACTTTTTTAATGATGTGTAGCTGGAGTGAGGAAGATTCTCTTTCCTTCTTTCTCTAGGGTTGAGGACCTAATTATTCATCTTTAGATCGGGAGAGGGTTTGACCTATTCTGTTGAGGGGGTGGGGGCAGAGGCATTGTCCCTCAGCTGCCAGCCTCAAGTGCAGACGCTAAATGCTTCCTTCTGGGGATGCCTGGCCTGTCTCCCTGAGCCTAGCAAGAGGGAGGGGTGTCCTGGGGGCATCTGGGAGGTGACATCCTCCTGGCTCTACACAGCTAGCTGGCTTGGGCTTAATTCCCTGGGGAGGCTGGCCCAGGCATCTGGCCAAACTCTGCTTCTTAATTAGTTTGTGTGTCTCTTACTGCCTGGCCCTTTACATAGGCCAGAAAGGGAAAGAAGGAGGAAGAATGCAGCAGGGACTGAGAGAGGCTGCATTGTGGAGAGGAGGCCACTGAGCGTCTTCCAAGGGCCTTGGCCTCCCCAGGGTAGGGGAAGACATCAGGGTGTACTGGGGGGTCCTCTTTCTTTTTTCTCCTCAAGGTTTCCCTACAGCTTCACTGTCTCCTTAAGAGGTGGCCTAAGGAGGGACCTGCTGAGGTCTTTGCCTTCTCACCACACCCCAGGGGCTCTGGAGAGCGATGGGGAGCCCTCCGCCTCTGTTGCTATCCTCCACCCTGCTCCTCCCTCTGAGTGCCCTTGGGCAGATCTGGCAGGCCCATCTCCTGGCCATTCCTCTTCTCTATCCCCTCCAGTTTCTTCAACCTTATCTGGGGCTGCGTGGGACCCATCTTGAAGAGGCTCCCCTGAGCCTAGCCTGGAAACCCCAGCAATGAAGGCAGGGGGTGGGGCAGTAGTTTCTGTGGACCCTGATTCAGAGTACTTTGGGGCCAGAATTTAGCCGTTGGCTTGTAAGTCCCCCTTTCTCTGTATTTTCTCCACTCCCTCGTGTGCCTGGGTCCCAGCTGCTCTCAGAGCACATCAAGGTGTGTTGCTGTGCACTGGGGCCAACCCGGAGCTCTTGGGTGACATTCTTTCCACTTGCCCTTTGAGAGCATGACTCCAAGGAAGGCCTCAGGGGAACTGCAGGGTGAGAAGTCTTAATCGAGGTGGATGGAGAGTGGAGGATTTAGTGAGGAGGAGGACCACAAGAGGCTGCCGAGTTCCTTGTGATGCTAGAAGCTTTGGCCAGATATAGCAGAAGGGAGAACTATGGTATCACCGGGTCTGGGTTAAAGAAATAGTATGGGGAGGGCCTTCCCTGGTGGCGCAGTGGTTAAGAATCCGCCTGCCAATGCAGGGTACACGTGAAGCAGTTTGAGAAAGAGTAGAGTGCAGGGGTGAGGGATGGCCACTCATGCCCATCATTGTATGTCAGCACCTAGCACGGTGCCCGGCACACAGCAGGAGCTGGCAAGTACTTGTTGCACGAATGAAGGGCCATTGTTGGGGGGAAGTTGAGGAAATGCTTCTTGAAATTCTTTCTCTCCAAGAACTCTGTCTAGGATGGTTTCCAGCAGCGTAGTGGGGTCTCTGAGTCTTTGCTTAGGGAGAGTCATGGAGTCCTAGGCTGGCAGCCGGAGGGGACCTCAGCTTCCCTGGCAGTGAGAAGGGAGGCAGGTTTTATTCAAGGCACAAAAGAAAAAGTGTGCCGGAGGGAGGGAACCCCAGCCTGTGTGGCTGAGGGAGGGGCAGATTAACATGGAAGCTGAATTGAGAGGGAGGAAGAGCAGGCTGTGTAGGGTAAACCCGTTGGGATCTGGCCTGGGCTGTGGGTCTCCGGTGAGGCTGGTGGGAGGCAGGTGCCTGGAGCCCTATGCCTGGCTTCCCTCTGAGTGTGCTCTTGTCATCTCTGAGGTCCGCTGTCTACAGTAGGGCTGGGGAGGTGCTGTCAGTCTGGTCAGGTGGTTTTGCTCTTCTTGGGGGCACAGATGCTACAGGAGCTGAGTACTGGACCAGATGGTCCATTTGGAGCCTGTCCCCTCTTCCCTCCTACCTCCCAATCTCCTGGCCCAGTTTGTTGTGCTCCCAGTGGATCCTGTAATCTGCTTTCTGGCAAACCAGGGCGGGTGGGCTGGCCCCAGACGCCTAGTTCTGGGGCAAAGACAGTAGCTGGGTAATGGAGGAGGAATAATCTATGTGTGGATAGCATCAGAAAACACCCGCTCCTCCATCCTGGCTTCCTCTCTTCCTTCCATAGCTGCTGGACTTCCAGCCAGGGGCAGGTCAGTGGGACTCCTCTCCTTTACAAAAACACAACAAACCCCTGGATTATTTAATATGCAGGAGTGCGAATTGACATTATCCTTAAGACAGGTTGTTTGCAACTTACTGGTGGAAGTCAAAATATTTCACCAAAGGTGTCATCAGAAACTACTATCCTATGCTAATTTTTGTGGGAACATGAAGACAGATGTTGAATAATTTGACAAGAGTAACATAGCTTACAGAATTATCACCAAGTCAGGTTTTTTCCCCTCCTCTGAGGGGTGCGGAGAGGGAATTTCAGGAAGTGTGTCTCCCAGTGCCGTCTTCTGGGTGTTGATCTGAGTGTGGGCACCCTTGGGATTTTTCACTGGCATTTCTACCCCATGCCTTGAAACTGGCTGTCCCCTGGAGAAGGAAGGCTTCGCATCAGAAAACTCTTGCCTCCCAGGGCAAGCAGAAGGCTTGGGGGTTTCTAAATGTCCTCAAGCAGATCCCTGCCTCTGTCCCTTCTTCCTTCTCAGTTATAGAAACTACATGAGGGAGAAAGAGGGCCTCGTGTCCACAAATCCAGGCTGTTTTGTTTGCTTTGTCAGCATCGTCTGCACCCCTGCCCCACCGAGTTTAAGTTGACCCTTGTGCTAGTCTGAGGGCTCCCAGGCCTGGCGTCGGGCCGGAGAGTCCTCCTTCAGGTCAAGAGCCCCATAATGTCCCATCGTACACTGCAGGCTGCAAACCTGTGCTTCCTGCCTGGAAGGGGGCTCTGGGGAATGGGGCTGGGGGTGGTTAGAGAGGATGAGTTTGTTAGCCAGGAAGGCACCTTCGAGAGGCGGGCTGGGGACATGCCAAGAGCCTACTGGTAATTGGCCAGGCCTGGCTGTGAGCTGCTGGGGCCAGGGTGGCAAAGCCTCGATTAGAGCCTGGTATTAGCTCTGCTTTGCTGGAACATGGAGGGACGGGTGAGGGCTCCATTGGGAGAATGGAGGGAGCTAATCACAGCTGCCAAGGCCAACAAATGAATGATGCAGAAAATCAATACCTGGGGGCGGGAGTGGAAATCCGGGCAGTGGTAGCAGCCATGGCTTCTCCCGCTGCCCAGGAGGTGCAGGTGGGCCTGGGAGGAGTGAGACAGAGGCAGCAGTGTGAGGACCCTCCTCTCCCCCACACCCTCCCCCCTCCCCTTCATCTGCCTTCCTCTCCCCCACTCCTCCCTTTCATCTCCTTGTGGCTGGGCTCAGGAAGGATGGGCCAGGAGATGCCCCACCTGGCAAAAACAGGGGGCCTGGGAGATGGGACCTTGGGCCGCTCAGTGCTGGAAGAGCGCTCCCCAGCTCTGACATGCCTCTGGACACCTGAACCTGACTAGGCTCCAGGTGTGAGGGTGTGTGTCTGGGGACCCTGCCCTGTGCTGCTGGCCCTGCACTGCCACTCCAGAAATGGCCAGCAGGGGGAGGGCTTGGCTGTCACATTGCTTCTTGCCTTTCCTGGGCTCCTTTGGCCTCAAGACTCCCAGTAGGGTGAGCTTAGCCTGGGGCCCACAGGAGCCCCTTAGGGCCTTCTGAAGCCCCAGGCCGCCCTCCACCTCCTGTGTCCCCACCCCAGTGTCTCAGGGCATTCGCCTGTGGCCAAAGCCACACTTCCTGAACCCTAGGCTGGAGGAGAGCTCTCTGGTGGGGCTTGGCTGGGTTGTGTGCAGAGCAGGGGCTTGTGCCTTGGCAGAGCTGCCTCTTTGTGAACCTGGGTATGGCCCCTCTTCTGCATCTTCCTCCCCATAGTCAGAGACCCTGCTTTGCAGGCACACATCTGCTGACGGCTGATACTAGGTATTAAGTGGCCCCTACTGCATTTAAATGCTGATATGGAAGGCAAAAGCAATGCTTAACCCAAAGGAATGAATGTTTTTTCTTAAGCAATGCAATCTCCCTTTTCCCAAGTCTATGAGTAACACGTGTTCTCTGCAAAAACAATCAGAGTAAACATAAAAGTATAAGGAAGAAAGTAAAACTCACTTGACATCCTGCCTTGCATTCGATGATGATTCTTTCAGGCATCTTTTTGGGCAAATAGGAATGAACTTTTTAGGGAAGAATCGTTGGTTATGACGACCATATCTTATAGGTGTGTAAGTACCACGTGCATTGCCAAGCATTTTCATGTGTCTAACTCCTTTGATTCCGTAACATTCTGAGAGGTCAGAACAGGGGGTCCTATTGTCCCTATTTAACAGATGGGAAAACCAAGGTTCTAAGAGTTTAAGAACTTGCTTAAGGTTACACAGCTGGTAAGAAGTGGCTTGTAGACTCGATTCCAGTGGATCTTCTGATTTGGGGGTTGGAAAACAGTATGGTGTCCCTCTTGCCATTCATTAAATATTTACTGAGCACTTCCCTTGAGCAAGGCCCTGTTCTGAGCATTGACAGGGCTACTGAGATGAATAAGATGCTCTCAAGGAGAAGGGGAGAGGAATCACATACAAGATGGTGGTTCCTGGACGATCTTGATAAATGCCATGTGACAAGGGCAGATAAAGGACTGTGGGAATTTGAAGAGGAAGGAAATTACTTCCAAGGCCTGGTAGAGGAGGGGGCATTTGAACCAGCCTTGACAAATAGAAGTAAGGAGTGAGAAGGGCATCCCAGGTGGAGGACTCATTATGGCAAAGGCATGGAGCATAAAGAACCTGGGTGTGTGTGGGGAGTTGTGAGTCGTTGATTTGGGCTGGAGTGTAGGTTGAAAGGGAGTCAGGGCAGTTAGAGTTGGAACAGTAAAGGAATAATAATAAAAACTGCTAACATTTGCTGCCCAGGCTGAGATAAGGAATATGTATTGTCTTCTTTAATCCTTACCATAATCCCTTAAGAGAGAGTCACTCATCAGCCCATTTTACCAATGAGTAAACTGAGGGCTCAGAAGGATGAAGTTACTTGTCCAAGGGGCAGAGCTGGGTTTGAACCCAGATTTGCTGATTATAAAGCCTGTGCTTGTGGGGAGTAGGCTGGAATCTTGGGTTTGTGAGGGTGTTGAGCAGGGGAATGGGTTGATATGAGCCCAGGTACCTCATATCAGGCTGGGTAGCCGTGCAGCTGTGTGTTTGAACTGGCTGCAGTCAGGTGGAGGGAGACTGGTCAGGAGATCCAGAAGTTGTCTGGGGAAGTCATAATGAGAGCTTGATCCAGGGTGGTGGCTGTGAGAATGGACAGGAGGGAGTGGGTACAAGAACTGCAGCCAACCAACAAACATGTAAGTGAAGCCTCTGTAAGTGGCACTTGAGATATTTGATGAAATAAACATGCTCTTATTCTCCTAGAGTTTAAGTTCAAGTTGAGGGGAGACAGGCAGTAAACAAGTCAGTGAATAAGTAATGCATTCTATGGTGATGAATTTTATAAAAAAAGGGTAAAGCAGCTAAGGGGACAAGGTGTGGTAGGCTGTGGTTCAAGTTCATACCCATTAGTTGGGGGTAGAAGTGCTCCTTGAGTAGGTGCCATCAGAGCAGAGACCTGAAGATGCCCGAGGGAGGAGGGAGGAAGCCCCGTGGATGTCTGCAGGAAGTGTGATCCAGGCGGGAGAATAGCCAGTGCAAAGGCCCTGGGGTAGAAACATGCCTGGACTACTTAGTAACAACGAGGAGTCCAGTATGGCTGGAGCAGAGTGAGCCATGGGGAAGGGAGTAGGAGGTGGGGTTAGAGAGTTAATGGGGGCAGGTTGTTTGCAGCCTTGAAGGCTAAGTAAGGACTTTGGACTTTCTTTTTAATTAATTAATTTATTTAATTAATTTATTTTTGGCTGCGTTGGGTCTTTGTTGCTGTGTCTTCATTGCTGCGCACGGGCTTTCTCTAGCTGTGGCGAGCGGGGGCTACTCTTCGTGTGGTGCGCAGGCTTCTCATTGCAGTGGCTTCTCTTGTTGTGGAGCACGGGCTGTAGGCGCGCGGGCTTCAGTAGTTGTGGCACGCGGGCTCAGTAGTTGTGGCTCGTGGGCTCTAGAGCGCAGGCTCAGTAGTTGTGGCGCACGGGCTTAGTTGCTCCGCGGCATGTGGGATCTTCCCGGACCAGGGCTTGCACCCGTGTCCCCTGCATTGGCAGGCAGATTCTCAACTACTGCGCCACCAGTGAAGCCCAGGACTTTGGATTTTATCCTGAGAGAGGTGGGGGCCATGGGAGGGTTTTGAGCAGAGGACAGACATGAACTGACACCTTTTTAATAGAATCCCTCTGGCTGCCATGTAGAGCATAGACCGTAGGAGGTTGGGGATGGGGGAAGGATCCAGTCAGAGACTGTTACAAAAGGCGAGAAGTGAGACTGTACAATCATTGGGTCCTGATAGTATTTCAGAGCTTGGGCAAGGGATGGGAGCTGAAAACAGCTCTGAAGTTTGGTGTTGGGAGGCTTGGCACACAATGGCAATGAGATGGAGTGAAGGCCATGGGAAGTCAGACAGGTCTGGGGCAGTGGAGTGAAGCAGTTAAATGCCTGGCCTTCTGGGTAAGGAACCCGTGTTTGAACCAGCTGTGAGAGCCCGAGAAATTACATCTGCTTTCAAAGCCGTGGCTCTTCTGCTTGTCAGATGGGTTTGTGATAAGCATGCAATAAGCCGTACCTGGAAAGCCCTGAGCACTGTTCTTGGCACTTAGCAAGGCCTCGGTGAATAGTTTTATTTGAATGACAATGCCAGTGCAGTTTTGAACTTCATGGGATTCTGGTGCTGGGATGTCTGGGAGAGATGTTGATGGACATGAGTGGCGGTGCTCAGGGGAGAGATCTGTTCTGAGTGGTGGACTTGCACATCTGGATTTATGTCTACACAATGATGTGAGGTGAGACCACAAGGTGGGATAAAATTGCCAAGGAAGAGAGAGTAGAGTGAGAGAGGAGACTGGGCTGAGACCAGTGCCCTGGGGGTGGGAGGAGAAAGAGGAGACAGAGCAGGTGGCATCAGGGAGGTAGGAGGAGACCCAGGAGGGGACAGGGACCAGAAAGGCAGGGAAGGGATGGAGTCCACGGGAGGAAGGGCCATCTGAGGTGGGGGAGGAGACAGAGTAAGGGCCGTCTGGGGACTGGGAGGTTGGTGGGGATGCGGCTGCAGCACAGAGCGGGGCTCCTTCTAAGGGGACTTCCCAAGGAGTCCCCTGGGGATTTTGTGAAAATGCAAATTCTGACTCAGTGGGTCTGGAGCTGAGCAGAGATTGTGCATTTCCAACCAACTCCTGGGTGATGCTGACGCTGCTAGCCCACAGATTGCTCTTTGAACAGCAAGGGCAGACAGGGAAGAGGATTGGACTCAAATGGGAAGACTTGGGTTGGAGGGTCAGTGGGCAGCTTGCTGCCTCTGAGAGAGCCTGGCCCAGGAGCCTCACCTCTCTGAGCTCAGTTTCCTTGTCTGGAAGGCTGGTTCAGGCGCTCCCACCTCTTGGGATTACAGAGGAGCCGAGAGTGATAGCACTTCGTAAACTCTAAGGCAATCTATGTGGACTTTGTTTCATGAGAGCAGAGGAGATGGCAGGCAGATGGTAGGGAGCCCTGGGTGTGGGTGGTGTATGGAAGCAGGAGGTTCAGGCTGCTCTTTTGAGAAATGTCGCAGGCCAGGGAGGGCTGGAACCGCAGTTCCCCTACCCAGGCCGGGCCTTCTGCCTGTGGGAAGCTGGGGCTGCAGGGGTGGGTGACCTCAGTGTGTGTGTGTGTGTGTGTGTGTGTGTGTGAGAGAGAGAGAGAGAGAGAGAGAGAGAGAGAGAGAGAGAGAAAGAGAGAGAGAGAGAGAGAGAGGGAGAGGGAGAGAGTGTGATGTGGGCGGGCGTGAGGCCGCTGCTTGGCCAGCTTTGGAGATTCCACCCCAGGCTCTTCTTGGTTCCTTTCCAGTCCCAGAAACTCAGCAGGGATTGACTTTGATTATCTGGAGGGTTGGGAGCTGTGTAGAGAAGTGTTTCTCAGCCCGGCGGGCATGTCAGAACCACCTGGAGAGCTTTTTCAAGAACAGATGCCTGACTCCACCCCCAGACCTCCTGAATCAGAAACTCTGCAGGTGGCATCAAGGCAGCTGTGGTCAGAAGCTCTCCAGTTGATTCTCAGGCACAGCTGGTGTAGACAGTGCATCTGAATGAGTCAGGCCCAAACAGATGCCTTCTTCCCTTGGGCTTTCTGAGGGCATTTCTGGGTTTTCCAGGTCACCGCCCAAGCTTTGTTTCAGCCATGCTCATCTAGACCCTTAGGTCTTAAAAAAAACACACTTACCATTTTTTAAATTATGAGCCAGGGGACTTTCTAGTTTAGTAGTCTAACTGGAAAGGTCAGGAGCTTGGGAGAGTAGCCTCTCTCACTCTGCTTCTAGCCAGGGAATTTCCAGACCTGAACCTAAAGAGACTGAAAGAAACTGCTCCAGAAATGTTGTTTTCATTGATTTTCAATAGGTAAATTCTGTTACCTTTTTGAAATGTGGCCCTTTTGTTTATTCTCTTCTCTTTTTGGTTTAGAGAAAATGAAAATTTCAGAGCGGGGCCCCATCGTAGCAATTCAACTCAAATGTAAACTGAGCAAATGTTTAATGAGCAGTTGCTAAGTGTCTGGAAGGGAGGTGGGCGCTGTGACTGCAGGGAGGGCTGAAGGATACCTGCCCCCAAGGAGCTCGCAGTGGTGCGGGAGAACGCAGCCTTTTCCAGCGTCCTCATTTTCCAGATGACGAAGCTGAGGCTCAGCTTGAGGGACTTGCCCAAGCCCCTGAAGTTAGCAGGTAGTGGAGTCAGGATTTGAACTCAAGCCTGCCCAATACCAAGTCTGGTACTTGCCTACTGCCCCCAGTGTGAAATTCCAGAGGGCAGGATCTGACCTATTTTTTTTTTTTTCCCCTAGACTGTGCTGTGGAGAATGGGTTGCTGATGGGAGCAGCACGAGGACCCTCAGTCCTATATCAGTTAGGAATCACATTCTGTTGCCAGAACCAAAGACCTGACTACAGAGTCTCCAACAAACTAAAGTGACTTTCTTAAGTCTAGAAGTAGGCTATCCATGGCTGCTCTGGTGGCTCCTTGGTCACTAGCGATCCAGGCTCCCTTCATCTTGCTGTTCTGATCTCCTCACAGTGGTGCTTCTCAAACCTTGCTGCATATTAGAATTCCCTGGGGGTGTTTAAAATTTGTGATGCTTCGGTCATACCTCACATCAACTAAGTCAGAATGTCTGGGAGTGAGAACCAGGGATCAGCATTTTTTTTTTTTTTTTTTTAAAAAGAAAGATCCCGAGATGATTCAGATGTGCAGCAAAGTTCGGGAACCCCTGCCTTAGAGCATTTTGCCTTAATGTCACCAAGGGGCTGCTGGGGCTCAGCCATCATGAGACATTCCAGGCAGGAAGAAGGGAGGAACACTTAAAAGGCTGAGTCATTTACCAGTTGAGTCAGCTTTTCCAAAAGCCCCCTCCCAATGATGTCTGCTTACATCTTACTGGCCATTCTGTTTTTTTTTTTTTTTGGCTTAGTCGGGTCTTAGTTGTGTCACATGGGATCTTTCGTTGTGGCACGCAGGATTCTCTCTAGTTGTGGTGTGAGGGCTCTGTAGTTGCGACGTGCGGGCTCCAGTTGCCCTGCGGAATGTGGGATCTTAGTTCCCTGACCGGGGATCCAACCTGTGTCCCCTGCATTGGAAGGTGGATTCTCAACCACTGGATTACCTGGGAAGTCCCTTACTGGCCATTCTTAGATGAAGGGAGGCTGAGAAATGTAGTCTTTTAGATGGACATATTCTCACCTAAGAGAATATCAGGGTTTATTTAGATAGAAGGGGAGAATGGAAGTTGGATAGGTCATGAGCAGTCTTTACCACAAATCCCCACCTCAGGATCAGTTGGCATTTCTTGAAATGAAAGGATTTTGATGGATGTGAACAGCTGTTCTTCTCCCTACCTCACTCTACCCTGCCAGCCTAGCTCGGGTTGGGTGGGGTGCTCTGGCAGCTCTGAGTATGGCCAGAAGGAACCTTAGAGAAGACAGAGAACCAGAGCAGGGAAAAGGCTTGCTTGGGGCAACCCAGACGTTCATGTGAGGGTCCAGCTTCCCATCTGCTAATGCTCGTTTGCTCCCCCTCACCCCAGCACACTGTTCATTCACATTTCCGTGAGGTTGTTCGTTTCCACTGGTTGGTACCTCCCTCCACTAGCAGGTGGCTCCTTTCAGTCCTAGCCGCAGGAGAGCTCTGTGGACCCTCCTGGTTTGCGGGAACCAGAAACTGAGGGACTGTGCTAGAAACCATGATCTACCTCATCTTTCTGCCTCTCAGCAAGCCCATACCCGCATGAGCCCAGGCAACCCCACTGCTGTTTGCTCAATGTCTAATCCTTTGTTGGGAAGTTCTTCTCATTGTCTAACCTTATTTCAGCTTGTTGTAACATAATCTCTTATCAGAAAGATTCAGAAGCTGAGGCCTCTGACCTGAACTTGAATATCTCCTTAGCCCTGAGACTTTTCCTATGTGAAACTCTAAATGAAGGCACTTATCCCATCACTGAGAGGGACATCCGGAGGGTAGACTTGGGGAGGGAGCTGGATTCTGGTGTTCCAGTAAAATGCAGGGGGCCTCTGGGGAGGTCAGTTTATCTCTAGCAAAATACGTAAGCCCACAAGGCAAGCTGAAGGTCTGTGCCATCACAAGACCTGGCTTTACTCTCCTTTCTGGAATAAGGCCATGTATTCCAGACACAGAGAAGGCCAGGAGTTGGAGCTTGAGGGTGTGGTAAGAAGTGAGCTCAGCTGTGATACAGTGGTCTTAACTGACCCAGAGGCACTTGAATCGCAAGGAGTTTGTGCAGGAAGAGACTGAGACCAGAGAAGGTAAGGTCAAGGTCACACAGCAATTAGGTGCCAAGGCTGAAGTTAAAAGTCACGTCAAAGGACTTTCCAGCTGGATCTTTCTCATTCTCCTATATTATCCTGTGGGCTCAGGAGAAGCAAGGGCACATCTGCATGGCATTTATAAGCTCCCATGAAGTTCAAAACTGCACTGGCATTGTCAGAGCCAGGAGGGAACTTAGATCAAATATAATAATGTGTTAGAAAAGAAACCTGAGGCCTAGAGAGGGCAAGAGAAGTCCCCAGACCACAGAGCAAACAGGCAGCCCAGCTTGGAATCATGGAAGGTCACAGGTAATGGGCTTAAAGGTTACCTGGCCCTAACTGGTCAGTTTTTAGAGGCAGAAACCAGTGGTCAGAGGTGAAGGGTCACTCCAAGCTCTACCTGCCATTGAATACACCCTTCTCTCCCACTTCTATCTCCCAAGTCATATCTGGGCTCTAGGATACCGAGAGGAGTGTGTGCGTGTGTACACGTGCGTGTGCATGTGTGGCTTAATGTGCCAGGGGCAGCAGGCAGGAGACGTAAGAGGCTTTCTCCAGATCAAGCCACCCACCTCCTTCTGGGGCATTCAGAGGCTACAGTGAGTTCTCGCCCCCGCTCCTGGCTTCCTCCAGTTCCCCATACAGCCATGGCCCCTGGCGTTGCCCACTGGCACAGTGACCTCGGGGGTGCTGGGAGGGCTCAGCCCTGAGGGATGCCCTAATCTGCTTGAAGCACCGACACCCTGCCTGCCTCACTCCCTCACCTTCTCGGGAGCTGAGGGAGCAGGGGCTGTGAGGCTGTCCAGGGCGAGGGTGGGCTGCATCTCCCCACAGTCTCCTGCCCTTCATTCTGGCGGAGCTGGGGCCAGTGAAGCCAGTGGCTCCTTCAGGCTCCCTTGCAGAATTATAGAGCCAGGGATGCGGGGCTGAGGGGTGAAAGGAATGATTGGTGGGGAGCCCTGGCTGCTGGTGGAGATCAGTGTGTGTGTGTGTGTGTGTGTCTTTCTGTCTGTCTGTTTGTGTATGGAGAACCATTGGCAGGAGATAAGCTGTGCTCACTGGGTACCTCAGCCGGAGCTGAAATACATTCCCCAAGTCCTCTCTATGCTGGGCATGTACACTTCATCAGTATTTTTCATGCACATGTAAATATACGTGGGCATGCATGTGCTGAAAGTATGCATATATGTGATCATGCCCACAAGAACATGGGTTTATGTGCAGGGAGTCATGTATGTATGTGTGGGGGGACTACAGACCTCTTTGGGGGCTTCTTTGGGTCCACCTTTATCCAACTGCTCCTCTGGGCAGCCCCTGGTCATCCTTGCCTTGGTCTCCAGGCAGGGGGCGGGAATGGGCATCCAGCTCTCTGGACCGTCAACCCAGCGCTATGTCCAGCCTGGGTTATAACTGCCCACCACTGCTTCTGGGAGACCTGAAGTGGGGGGCAGGGACAGGCTGAGGCTGGCCTGAAGCTCCTGGCTAATTTTCCCGGCCTCCATCGATCCAGAAACTTCTCCTGAGTCTATTAGCAGTCAGCGAGTGAAAATATCCCCCATTTCAAGCCCTGACCTGAGACAGGGAGGAATCCATAGCAATTTGTTCAAACAGAGGAAAGCATTTCCCTCTGATTTGTATTCCAATTTATTCCAGGCAGGAAGGGGGTCAGGGTGGGGGAACGGGGAACCCTGGCACGGCCAGAGCTGGGCCCAGGCCATCCCCCTCAGCCCCCCATGCCAGCCAGGGTGGCAGCTGGTACTCCCTATGGCTCCTGGGGGTGAGGGCTGAGGAGGGGAGGGTGGGCCCCAGCAGGGGGATGGGAAGAGAGACCCTTCCCAGCAGGCCCTGCTTGGCTGGAAAGCTCAGTTGTGGATGTGGTTTTCACAAAATACAAAGCTGCCTGCTTGGAGCCTCTCTCCCCGCACTGGGGCCTGTGCCAGGCGTGCGCTCACCCGCTGTGCCTGTGCCAGGGTAGGGGCTGGGCTGAACGCATGGGCACAGTGGCCCTAGCTGGGCTGAGTGGCAGGGGGCCTCTTCTTCTCCTGAAGCCCTCCCCAGCCATCCTCGCAGGAGCAGAACTGCCCAGGCTCAGAGGGGAGCTGGCACCTTGGAGAGTCCCCTTGCAGGGCAGGGGGCCCCTCACGGCGGGAGCCCTGAGCACATCTGCCTGACACAGTGCTCACGCTTCATTCCTGGCCTGAGCAGACTGGAGCTCACGGGTGTCCTAACCAGGGAGTCTCTTTTGAGCACCTAGGATAACGATAGCTCTGGCTGACATTTATTAAGTACCAGCTACTTGCTGGGCACTGGGCTAGTGCTGCCAAGCACCCAGTTTTGGCAGGGTCCAGGCGTCCTCCTGCACCTCACTTTCCTCAACCTTCTGCATACTTCTGTCACCTCCCTCAGCCGTCTCTGCTCAGTGTTTTCAGTTTCTCCTGGGAATCACTTCTCCCTTCCACCTGCGGCTGGCCCTAGTGACCCAGGGTCTCAGGACTTATGCCTCTGCAGCCCCCCTTTTCCAAGGGCCTCCACAGACAGGCCAGCTTCCTTTCTTCTGGATCACTTTCTTTGGTGCCACCTGGTCTTCCGCTCCCCGCCAGGGCTCAAGCCTCTGCAGAGGTGGCTCCATGGCAACCAGAGAGGAGGATTCTGGGAAGGGTCAGCCAAGTGGTCCTGCAGCTTTGCCCCCAACCCCTGCTCTCCACTGTTTCCTTCCCTCATGCCTCAGTGCCCCAGGGAGGAGAGTAACCAGAGAAGTTCTTCACACCAAGGTGTCAGTGACTAGCAGCTCTCAGGTCAGCTGTCGCACATGACTTGCCAGGCTCCATGACCCCACCGAGGTCTAATTTCAGAAGCAAGTAACTAAATATATCAAAGTCATCTCTCTCGCTCAGGTGGGAGTGTGGGAAGCCGTGTGGCCTGCAGGCTCGTAGCAGAGGCTTCTGCAACAGGTCTGGGTTCAAGTCCTGCCCCAGTCACTCACTGGCTGTGTGATCTTGGGCAGGGTATACTCTGTGTCTCAGTTTCCCTGTGCACAAGCAAATGATAATAATAGCGCTCCCTTCAGGGGGCTGTGGTGAAGAGGAAATGGGAACTTGTGGAAAACCATTCTGGGCCCAGTGCCTGGGGCTTTTCAGAGGAGGCACTGCTAAGTGAGTGATTCCAGCGCCCAGGCCTGCTCAGGCCTGCTCTGATGAATCACAGAGGCTGCCACCAGGGAAGTGGCATGTGAGGCTCTATGTACAGGCATGTGACACAATATTGGAGGAAAGGCCGAGACCCTGGTGCTGGAGAAAGTGTGGCAGAATTCCACCCCTCCTCCCATCTTCCTCTTGGGGAAATTTATAGTAAGAATATTCCCTATGAGCTACTTTATGAGTTGGGAGACAGGTGTGTTTTGCACCCAGCCCTTTACTGCTACCCACATGGCTGCCCATTCCAGACCTCACTTTCCTCCTAAGAGGCAGTGCCCCCCACCTCCTGTCCTTAGCCCCCAGGAGCCTCCTAATGGCAGTGACTTTTCTGTCCCTGGTTGTGATTGAACTTAGGTCCAATTGGCCTCCCCCATCCACAGATCCTTCACTTTTCTCCCCCAGCCGACTGGGTTTCAAGTCATTTACAAGTTGTTCAGAGACTTGGCATGCTGAGATCCTACAGTGCATGCCACTTATGTGGATTCTTAAATTTCAGCCAAAAAGGAGCGAAACGCTTCAGTGATGGAAGAAAAAAATAATGAGAATACTTAGCAGAGGGGCAAGTATTACATTTCCCAATTTATAAATATACCTGATGCTAAAAGAAAATATGTTCCCAAACTTTATGCTTCTGGAATTGACTCTTGAAAAAAAAAAGAAAAAAAAGATTGGTCATCTGGTCATCCCTTTCAGAAATTTAACGTGCTTTCCCTCCCAGAGGTGTTCTCCTTTTGAAAGGGACACAGAAAGAGAATGCACAAGTGACTATTTATTTATTTATTTATTTAAAAATTTTATTTATTTATTTTTTGGCAGCGTTGGGTCTTTGTTGCTGCACGCGGGCTTTCTCTAGTTGTGGCACACAGGCTCAGTAGTTGTGGTGCGCAGGCTTAGTTGCTCCGCAGCATGTGGCATCTTCCTGGGCCAGGGCCACAAGCCCGTGTCCCCGGCAATGGCAGGCTGATTCTTAACCACTGCACCACCAGGGAAACCCGCAAGTGACTATTTAACATGCTGGTGTTGATGAGTGGTATGAAGAACACACAAAGCAGGTAAGGGGATTGAGATTGATGGCGGTGGGGGCAGGAATGCTGTCTTAAAAAGGGTGGTCAGGGAAGGCCTGTCTCAGAAGAGAGCTGAAGGAAGCAATGGGGTGAGCTCTGGAAATCCAGGGAAGAGCCATCCAGCAGGGGGAGCTGCAAGTGCAAAGGCCCTGAGGTGGAAGTGGGCTTCGTCTGCTTGAAGAAGAGCAAAGACAGCAGTGTGGCCACAGCTGGGAGGAGGGCACATGCAGGGTGTGGCAGGCTATTGAAAAAGCTATGGCTTTGACTCAAAGTGAGAGGAGACCCACGGTAGGGTTTTGAGAAGAGAAGGGACAGGATCTGACCTAATGTAAAGGGATCCCTCTGGCTGCTTGTGGAGAACAGACTGTGCCAGGCAAGGGAGGAAGCAGGGTAGAGGTCTCTGGAGGCTGCTGTAAAAATCCAGGCAGGGCATCGTGGTAGTGGTTTCTAAGACCAGGTTGGTGTTTCAGGGGTCAGATGCACGATCAGTTCCGAAGGTTGAGCTGGTGGATTGGGCATGGGATGTGGACAGAGAGAAGGCAGGGATGACTCTCAGGTTTCTGGCTGCCAGTGTGTTTTCAGTGACGGAGGGTGAGGAATGGCTCTCAGGCCTTGGGGGTGTGGCGGGGTCACTAAGTGCTGTCCTCCTGAGGTCAGTGGATGTGGACAGAGGCATAAAGTTAATCAGGCCCTTGCATCTCTGATCCCTGGTTTTTAAACCTTCAGAGGCAATCCTCCTCCTGCCTCCTGAGCTGGGGTGAAGGTCCAGCCTGGAGGAACTACACAGGGGCTGCTTTAAGAGGTTTCAAGCCGTCAGGTTGTGACACCCATAATTCTACCCCCAGGTGGGTGGGATGATGCTCAGGAACCCACAGTAGCCTGGGGTGGGGGTGGGGGGGGGCAGAGTGCTGCCCAGCCAGAGTGGCGGTGGTAAGCTCTGCAGAAACACTGTCCTTCTGTCCCCTGTCCTTCTGTCCTGGTGTCTAAGGCCCCACCTGCTGTTAAGCTTCAAGATTGATTTTGCTTTCAGGGTTGTTATTATCCACTTAAACAACTTCATAGGAAAAAAACGGAACCTAGTGACCATCAAACATTAACCATTCATTCTAACTTCCCTGCCCATACCTGTCAATACATTTTTACATAGCAGTAAACAGTGGTCCATTCGGCTCTCTTGGCTGACTTTATCTCCTACACACATCTCCTGGTATTGACTGAGCCCTCAGACCTGTCAGCTTAATGGCCGCAGGGCACCCCCTGCATTGATGCGCTGGAGTTTGGTCACCATTTCTCCAGTGCTGGGCATTTGGGCAGATGCCAATTTCTTCTTCTAAATAGCTCTGCCATGAATATCCTCATGTGAATTACTTTTTCCTTTTAAATTATTTCCTTGGGGCCTATTCCCCAAAGTGAGATTGCCTAATAGGTCATAGGATAGGAACAGTTTTATGGTTCTCATTTCGCACTGCCGGCCCGTGCTACAAAAAGTTTGAGCCGGGCTTGTGCGCAGCCCAGCCACAATGGATTTTTATCATTTTAATTTATTTTCACTGGTTTAATAGGTGCATTATGGCCTGCTTCTTAACTTCCAGAAGCTATATTTGGATCTTTTGAACACCTAATAATAATAAGACCTGATCTGTGCAGAACTTTACAGTTTACATGGCACTTTCTGATATGTCATCTCACTTGAGATGACATATCAAGTGAGACACGATGAGCCTAATATTATTGGCCTCTGTTTTGTATGGTGAGATGGGGGTTTAGTCAAGTTAAGCGCTGGAGTGGAACTTCCAGCCAGTTCTTGCAGGTTTGGTTGGAAAGAACTCCCACCCACTTGCCACCATCCCATTCTTTCAGGGGGCCCAAGCCCCGCCCCCCCACCATCCTGTTCTTTCTGAGGACCCAGGTCCCCAGATGCTCATTTCAGCCCCAGTCCAGTGCCTCAGCCCCCTGTCTCCCTCGGTTCCCACAGCCAGGCCTGTGTCATGCTGCAAGCTGTGCCCTGTGCTTCAGGCTTGGGTCTCAAAACACTGGGCTTTTGGGTCATAGGGGCCTTTGAGGGTTCTTTGCTTTAGCGAGGCCACTGCTCCCTCCATTCCCTGGCCCAGGGTTGGCCAAGGCTCTGCATTCTGGGTTGGGGGCCTGGACCTGGCAGTGTGTCTCTGGTCCCACCCAGGATGTGCCCCATCCGTAGTGTTGGTCACAGGTACACTGGTGCCCAGGTGACTGAGCCTCAGGCTCCAATAAACAGGGTTACTCAGGGGCCTGTCAGGCTCAACACTGGAGGCTTCAACTCTCAGACTAGGGGGACCTTCTCAGGGTGGACACACCCTTAGGTATGAGTTTGTTTGTTTGTTTTTGCGGTACGAGAGCCTCTCACTGTTGTGGCCTCTCCCGTTGCGGAGCACAGGCTCCGGACGCGCAGGCTCAGCGGCCATGGCTCACGGGCCCAGCTGTGCCGCGGCATGTGGGATCTTCCCGGACCGGGGCACGAACCCGTGTCCCCTGCATCGGCAGGCGGACTCTCAACCGCTGCGCCACCAGGGAAGCCCATGAGTTTGGTTTTATTCTGCTCGCTTCTAACTCTACTTCTAGAGCATCTACTAGGCAGCATGTGCTGTGATTGGTGGCTTCCATTCTTATTGTATTTAACACTCTCAATAGGGAGCATTCTTATGCCCATTTTATAGGCAGGAAACTGAGGTTGTAGACTAGAGAGTTAAATGATTTGCCCCAGGTCACACAGCAATTATTGCAAACAATCTGAATGAGAACGCTGTGTCTACTCCAGCCCTGCCCCTCCCATGGGCTAGGTTCAATAGGTATGCTTTGTCAGTTGGAAGCTTGGTCACCTCCAGAATTTGGCCCACTGCCAGGGTCCAGGGCCAAGTGAACTGCAGTGGTGGGGTCTCCAGGACTGCAGATCTTGGTGGGGCTGCGTAGCGGGACCCCAGCAGAAAATTTTTACACGAGAAACCCTATGTCCATGGGCCCCACAGCCCTGGGCCAGGCAGGCTCAGGTCCTGGGTTCCAGAAACCATTCTCTGCTCTGATAGGTGGTAGCCCCTCTCTCTCTCCATCATCCTGGATGTTCTTCTGGGGAGAGCTTTCCTTCCAGTGATTACCGCTTTCTGTCCATATTGATGTTCTGGTCTCTCGGGATTATGGCTCTTGGCATCCCCCCAAAGTAGACCTCTTCATTCAATTTTACATTTTCCTCTTATAGGCCCTTGGAACAGGCTCCCAAAGGGTCCCAGGCTATATGATCAAATGGAAAGGGAACTGAAATTTATTGAGCACTTACTAGATACTAGTGATTATGCTCTGTACCAAATGTGCATTATCTCGTTTCATCCTCACAACCCAGAAGTTATTTTCACTAGAGCTGAGATGTAGTATTATCCCCATTTTACAGATGAAGAGACTGAGGCTTCGAGGAGTTAAATAACTTGCCCAAGGTCACATAGTTATTAGAGGAGAGATAGAGCCCTACCTCCTGCCCCTCATACTACACCATCTGGGCAGCCCCTCAGACTTGCATTTACAGCTTCGGCTCAAGCAGTGCCCAACTTGAGGCATGTGCCTTTCTGATCTCTCTTCCCCGAGGGTCCTGCCTATAATGTTAGCACTGTCCTAGGGCACCTCATTTGTTGACAGTTTTGATCTCCCTGCCCACCAGGGAGAAAGTCCCTTTATAGTTTCCCCCAGGGGACCTCAGAGCCCCCACTTTAGAGGGCTTTCTGGTGGCCTGTCCTAACATCCCTGAGTTCATTAGTTGTGTGCAGGTTAGACTTCCACTGGTATGCAGACAGTGAAGATTCTAGGAGTAGAACCTGGCCCTCTCAAAACCTGTGTGCCTTCTGATGGGGCCAGGATGTAGGTGCAGTGGTGCCAAACCTTCCCAGGGACGGGGGCCCAGATGGACTGGCCACCACTTTCAGCGGTGCCAGGCTCTGCCGGAAGCATCAGGCTCTGCAAACAGTATCAGCTCCTGAAAATGGAACCAGGCGTTACACACAGCGGCAGACCCTGCGAGCCCTACCAGGCCCTGCCTCTGACTATGAGAGCAGAGCTTATTTTCATGCTCAATCATGGTGACAGGCTGGCAGCCTGTGCCCTGATCTTTCAGCTGTGGCTGCTTTCCACACTCAGTAACAGTGCTCTTGGACCCGGAGGTCAGAGATAGATACATACATACTCAGGTTGGGGAGAGATTTTTGAAGCCAAAGGGGAGGTCGGCTGAATGTGGATCTGGTTTTGGTAAGCAAAAAAGACGTATTGCTGAGAGCAGACTTTAATAGAGTCGGCAGCAAGGGGAGGGCAGAGGTGCTTCAGGGAGGGGGATGTGCCTGACTGCCTCTGCATTCTAGAGCCGAGGGCAGGACAACAGGTGCTCAGGAAATGTTACAGAAGGGATCCATGAATCAATGGTAAGTTAACAGGTGATCGTATGTGCCTTTGAAGGGCTGGGAGGCCAGGGAGCAAGAGGGAAGATGGAGAGAGAATCATCCTGGACCAAGGTCTAATGCCCTGAGACAGTGACCAGAGGTGGACGGGGCAGGGTGTGCTGATGCTTCCCCTCAAGATGACTGACACTAAGGAGAGGCCAGGGGAGGTGGTACTGGTGGGGGGACTGGTTCAAACTTGTTTTCCCAGCATGGAATTGGCACCTCCCCTAGACTCCAGAACTCCTGAGAAGCCACCTGGCCTGCCCCCTGGCCAGTGGCCCAAATAGAGGGCAGACTTCAGCCAGCTCTGCAGACAGGGCTGTGGGGAGGGCAGGGCGAAGCCCCACTGTGGAGAGCACAGAGAGCAGGGTTAATTTTCCCGAGAGGTACACATTTGATGGCCTGTGGTCCGCAGGAGAGGTGTGTAGCATCATCTCTGGCAGAAGGAGGCCCAGGAGGAGCCAGCCGAGCGCCTGCCCTGAGAGCCTCCTTTCAGGCCCCGGCCGCCATTCTCTGAGCAGCTAATTAAAAGAGAAAAGCCTGTTAATATTTCAGCACTGTTAACTCTGCTAAATTATTAAGTGTCCATTTGCATTACATACACAAAAGGATCGATAAACATGTGTGTACCAGGAGCTGGGAGAATAAGGGAGGAGTAGTTTCTAAGGATGCCACGTGGGACAGGCCCAACCAGTGACTCAGAGACTATGTCCTGCACCTGGAGCCCTGTGTCCTCAGCACTGTGCCCGGCACTTGCAAACTGGAAATGCATGGGGCTTAGCACAAAAGTCAGAGAGTCAGATGGACTCCAAATCAGCAGGGTGTCCTTGGGCAAGTTACTTAAACTTGCTGAGCCTCAGCTTCCTTATCTGACTAGTGGGAACAATAATAGGCTTGTTGTGGGCAATAAATAAGATAATAGATATAAAACACTCAATAAAACGCCTGCGCAGAGTAATATTATTATTATGTATATATTATTATGTGATCGTTATATCATGGTGATGGGAGGGAGACCTGAGACATAACTCCAGCTCACAGTAATCCCTCCTTGTTTCCTTTCTGCCTCTCAGCAGGCCTTTATAGGCATCATTCTTATCCCACCTCTTCTAGACTACGCACTTCCCTAGTGCAGGGCCTGAGTGCCATAGCTCTCTGTACCCCCAGCACCAAGCTCAGCACGTCACACTTATAAGGATTTGTTGAATGACTATCTGATAGAAGCTAGGACCAGACCACAGATTCTGTTTCCATATCGCCTGGCCCGGAACACTCAGTGATGCTTCCAGGAGGTGGTTAGGGTGATGGTACTTGCCCTGCCATCCAGTAACTGGGAGATAGAACCAACTTCAGGTGGGGGAGTCGGCAGCACCCCCTTCTTCTTTTCTCTCCTTGCCTTCCCACCACTCTGCTCTGTTTGGAAGTTTCCGCAGCCTGCAGACACACTTCCCCTGAAAGAGTCAGGAGGGGGAAGCAGAACACCAGATCCCACTTGGTCATGATTAACCTTTTAAAATTTAGGGTGGGGAAGAAAGCTGCAGGAAAGCTGATGTGATGGGGCTTTTAATCAAGGGTTTTCATTCCCTTTGCTGTCTGTCAGCCTTGTTTGGCTCTACATCCTACTGTTGCATCCTCGTGTACTTTGCCAGTGTCCCCCACCCCCTTGGCTCGCAGCTGGGGAGAAAATTCTCTGATGGGGGATGGGGATCCTTGATGAAATTCCCCTTCTAGGTTCCAGTGAGAATTCTCTTCAGAAGGCCACGGAGCAAGCTGGAATTTGCCTTAACATGCGTCCTTGAGAGTTTGTGGCTTCCTCACTGGGCCTCCTGGGTGCTGGCAGTCCCCACCCCTACCTACGGTTTGGGGTGTACACTTTTGGAGGTAGAAAGGAGTGAGCTGACAGACCAGAAGCATGTGCCAGGGACTTGCCATTTCTGCTCAGTTGCCCTCTTTAGGATGCTGCCTCATTGGTGACATGTCTCATGCCGCTTGGTTACTCTCAACCAAGGGGCTGGGGAGGGGAATGTTACTTGGCTCCACAGCCATTATACTGTGTTAGGAAAGAGCTTTATGGTCAAGTGGAAAGCACTGGATTAAACCAAGTTACATGGATGTGTTTACTGCAGGACTTTTCAGGGCCTTTAATAGTATACTCTTGTGTGCTGAGACTCTGAGAGGGAGAAGATGCAGCATCCTTATTTGGCGATGGGCTATCTGTGAGCATTTTATGGCGCACAGGTTTGGCAGACAGTGTTTTCCTTTTCCATGGGGTTTGTTGCTAAATATTGGGAGAGTGAAATAGCAGAAGTCTCATAGGCCAGAAGCAGGGAAATTGTTCCACAATCCTTCCTATTTTCTATCCACCAACATGGCGTCAAGCAGAGATAAACAGATCCAGCAGTGCCTCTGAAATTCAAAGGGAGCGTGTTACAAATACAACCTCTGAGGCCCGCCCCTGAAGAGTCAGGGCTAGTGGTGCTGCATGGGCCTGGGAATATGCATTGCAAACATTGCAAAGGGCTCCCCTAGTGACACAAGGCGGGGGTAGAGGAGTCTGTGGAGGGCAGTGAACTGAGTTCCAAGCTAGTGGGAAGAAGGCCTGGGTTCGAGCCCCAGCTCTGCTACTGTCCTGTGTCTGTGAGTGGATAGGGTTTTCCCTTCTCCAGGCTTCAGTCTCCTTCTCTGCCAAAGGAGGCTAAATAGGACGTGCCCTTTCTGGCTCAGAACTGAGGCAAGGAGCTTGCAAATATACAGTGGACCCCAGGAATGTATCAGGCCTCATCACCTGTGGCAGATAAGACATCGTCCTTTCATGCGAAGGCCTTGTAGTCCCCTGGGGAGGTGGGGTTTTAAGAGGAGTGCAGGATCACTTACGGAATAATAATGCTGGCTGACATGCTTGATGGCTTACTGTGTACCAGACAGTTTTAAACACTTTACCTGAGTTTACTTATTTATTCTTCTCCATAACCCCATTTTACAAATGAGAAAACTACGGCTTAAATAACTTGCTAAAAGTCACAAGGTAACTTGCTGAAAGTTAAGTGTGTAAGAGGGATGCTCAGAAAGGGCTCCATTCCATCCCTCCCCTCTGGTTTTCCGACTCCCTGCACAGTCCTCAACATGAACTCTGAACATGTTCATGAAACACCCCTAATGGTTTAGTGTCTGCTTTGAGCAGCTCCACCCCTGAGATATAGAGGGGGCCACAGAGGGTGGTCATCTGTCCCCACCTCTTGCTCCTATTTAATCATCTCAGGAGCTGTCATTTATTGACAGAACACATACTGTTTGGCCAGATGTTTTACATATATTGTATTCAACCCTCACACTAGCCCTGGGAGAAGGCATTATTGTTCCCATTTTACAAATAAAGAGGCTGAGGCTCAGAGAGGTTAAGTAACTTGCCCAATGTCACCCAGCTAGTGGGTAGCAGAGCCAGAAATTAGTCCCAGATTGTCTGCTCTTTCCACCTCTCTCCAGCAGATCCCTTCTCCGCCCACTGTTCCTTTTTTCACGACGCCCTGCTTTAGGGTCATCTTAGCACTTAACACACTCTGAAACCATCCGTTCATTTCTGTTTCCTTGTTTGCCATCCATCTCCCCAACAATGCTGTTTCAGAGCTGGTCTTTGTTTGCTTTTCATGACAGTCTCTCTAGCATCCAGAGCAGCGGCCTGCTTTTGTTGTTTGATAGACTGAATGAAGGGATTATGTCATGGTGCCTCTTGACTCAGGCCCTGGCCCGGTTGCCTTTAGAATCAGAAAATGTTGCCACCGGTAGTGACTTCCTGGGGTGTGTAGAGTGAGAGGCTGAGGCTCAGTGGGACAGAACCCCTTTGGGGGTCTGTAGCTTGGTGGGATCTCCGTTGGTTTAGGGTCAGAGAGCAGTTCCAGCCATTCCAGGGGTGAGCAGAGTGGGGGAGGCTGACTCATGTTAACGAAACTCAGTGGGGGTGATGGGCAAATTGGAATGTCTATGCCAAGGGGGTCTGAGTACTTCGCAATTAGGCAGCACTTGCACCAGAAGGCAAATCTGAACCGGGAAGAAGTCAGCCATGGGAAGTGGCTCGTCAAGTAGGACTCAGAGTAAAGGGAGTGGGTAATTGTAACGGTTAGTGTCAACTGAGGAAGCTGGATGACATCAACAGACAGTGTCATCCAAGGGGGGGTGGATGCTCTTTTTTTTTTTTATCTAATTGAAGTGTAAAGTGATATAGTAAAATCTTAAGCAAATACCTTGATGCATTTTTACATGTACATCCACCCGTGTAACAGCCACTCAGATTAAGACTATGAACATTCCCATCTCACTAGATGGGATCCCACCTCCTCCCCAGAAACTTCTCTTGTGCCCTTCCCAGTAAATAATCGCCCACCTCCACCCAAGGTCAACCACTGTTTAGATCTCTGTTACTATAAGGTTGGTTTTTCCAGTCTCGAATTTCAAATGTATGAAATTATACACTATTTCCTCTTTTATGTCTGAGCTCTTTCCCTCAAATTGTGCTGTGAGATTCAGCAGGGTTGTTGTGTCTATCTGTAGCTCTTTTTTCACTTCTGTGTAATATTCCATTGTATGAATATGCCAGAATTTATTCATCCTTGCTGCTCTTGATGGACATGAGGGTTCTCTCTTGTTTTTAGCTATAATGAATAAAGCTGCTATGAATATCCTCGGACCTATTGTTTGGTTGTCATAGCACTAATTTCTATTGGGTACATACCCAGGAGTGGAATCCCTGCATCATGGGGTGTACACTTGTTTAGCCTGAGTAGGTGCTGAAAAAATCTCTTCCAAGGTGGTTCTACTATTTTAGAGTTGGATAGTCTTAGGAGTTAATGTCATTAAAGGGCGTTAGATAACCTGAATGATGTCATCACCCATGATGCCAGCTCATAGCCCAATGTCCAGTGAGGAAGAGTACCTGTCAGGGGGCCAGAGGCCTGGTGTCTGCTGGCCAGGCCCCATCTTTTCTGGCTTGGGCTGGCCAGGCCCTGAGAAAGTCCAGCTCTCCAGCTCTTTTTCAGTATTCCTTATCAGTCACCAAAGTGTCTATCATTACAACACTGCCTGGCTACAGGCAAGCCACAGTGTCCAAGATTACAGCTTATCTTCCATTGGAGCCTGTTAAATCAATGTCTTCCTTGTTGAGAGGCACCCCAGGCCTCTTGCAGACATCCATGCAGCCTTCTGGGCTTATCAACAACTGGCACACACATCACACATTGGTGGGTTGTTTCCTGAGGACCTTGGCCACAGATGGCTACCTTTTCCAAAGCATTTTCATTGCAGGGGGTGATAGTTCAGACCCATTCCCTAGATTCCAGGGTTCATCTTATACAGGGCCCACGTGCTGTTTATAAAATTCATAGAAAGTAGGAGTTGAAAAAAGACCTCAGAAGTCATCTAATACACTCCCCTCCTATAGGTGGGGAAACTGAGGCCCATGAGGTTTGACTTGCCCATGGTCACACAGCTTGTCTCCTGACAACTAGCCTAGGTTCATTCCTCCATGGCAGCCAGACTGGACACTCAGACTCTGGGTTGGTAGCAGCTGCCACTGTTTGCAGAACTTGCTGCTGTTTGCAGAGACTCTCATGGTTAAACACAGCCTACATCACCCCCAGATGGCTGCCCCACAAACTTCTTGATGTGTGGCCGGGCTGCCTCTGTGGACCCACCTCTGTAATGAGCTCATGACTGTCCCATCAGTGTTGGTTGGAAAGACTCTGTTAAGGTGCTATTTGTGGCAACAGTAGAACACATCAGAGTTCTACTAAGCACTTCTCATTTATCCTGTGTGATGATCACATCCACCCTTGTTGAGTTCTCAGGGTTGGTAGCATTCTCTCCATCTTAGAGATGAGAAAATGAAGGTCTAAAAATCACTAATGTTTTACCCCAGGTAATATGGAATATAAGACTGCCCTGTCAACCTGCAGGAATCCCCCCTGTTTTCTGAGGGCTGGTTCAAAAGCTGCCTCTTCCACAGAGCCTTCTGTGATTCTTTCTCCAGCAGACAGTGACGTCTCTCTCCTCTCACCTCCTCTTTACCTTTCTTAACAATGCTTAGCAACTTCACCATGGCATATTCCTATAAATTCATTCATTCAGTGTTCACTGAGTACCTGCTATATTCAAGGCTTTGCGCTGGGGATACCAAGGTGTGAAGCTCATGGTCTGGTAGGCAGAAAGATAAGAATGCTGAATTTGGTAGACACGCAGATTGATGCTTTGCTGTTGCACTGGAAAAGTGATGGATACAGAAGGAGGGAGGATGTAGGTCAATCATGGAATGCTTCCCGGAGGAAATTACACATTTTATGAACAGGTTTTATCTCACCCCCCTGCACCTCTTTAGGGCAAGGACTGAGTTTTCACCCCCTTGTGTCCCTCGTGCCCTGGATTAGCTCTCCTGCCTCCACTCCCTCCACCCTCATATGTGAGCAGACAGGTTTGAAATTGGGGGCCTTGCCCTCCTTCCCAGAGCCCAAGTACTGGTGGGCTGGGGGCTGGTTTGCCTTCAGGACAGTGGGGCTAAGACACTGAAGGAGGGCCATGAACTTTTCTGGTTCAATCATTTTCCCTTTGGGTGCCCCAGCCATATCGCAGCTCTGGTCCCCCAGCCCTGGTCAGATCCCAGCCCTGGCCACTGTGAGAGAGGTTAGGGAGGATCCAAAGTCTTGTGAGAGCTTCCAGGCCCCCGGTGAGAACTTCTCTCACTTGGAGAGGAGGCTGGCATAGGTTCAGAGAGCAATGAGGGAAAAGTAACAGGCATTTGGGTGAGGGGAACGTGCAGTCCCCGGGGCTGGGGGCTATCTTAGTTAGGTTCGCTGAAGGTTGAGCCTTGGATGGTTGGTGGCAGTGAGTTCAGGCAAGTGATTTGCTGAGAAAGTGCTCTAAGGACCAACTGAAAGGGGACAAGGGAAACAGCCAGGTGAAAATGTGGTTTAGTTGACTTAGTCTCAGCCTGTTCCCTGGGGTGGGGGTAGTGGGCCTCTGGAACATGAACAGAACCGCGGTCACCCCAGCTTGAGGCAAGGTGGCTGGGCTTTTGCATCATGTCCGCCAGTCATTGGGGTGTGTATGTACTGGGGAAGGGATGACCTCCTATAGGCATGTCTGGTCCAGGCAGCTCCCACTGGTTGAGGGCAATTCCCTGGGGCAGGTGAGCTCTGCGTGCCTAGCAGCTAACACAGCAGCTGGGAATGGAGGCACCTGCCAGATACAGGGAGCTGGGCAGAGCAGCAGCAGCCTGCACGACCGGGGGCTGCTAAGACGTGATGCTCACTGGGTGATAACCACTCTGTACAGATTACAAAGCCCCCTCACAGTCCTCAGCTCGTTGAAGAGCACAGATCTCTTGCAAGGGCCGTGGGATGGGGAGGAATTGCCCCTGTCCTGAGTCCCTGGCCCTTCTGGTCTGGCCCGGGGTCCTAGGAGCAGGCCTCTGAGGGATGTCATGGAGAAGTCTGGGCTGACCCCTCCCCCTGACGCACTCAGGAGGGAGCCTTAGACCCCCTCTGGCCTTGGTGCCTCCTGTCTAAACCTCCCCATCTCCCGCCAGCTCCAGCCCAGGCTCAGATCGTGCACGCGGGCCAGGCGTGTGTGGTGAAAGAGGACAACATCAGTGAGCGCGTCTACACCATCCGGGAGGGGGACACCTTGGTGCTGCAGTGCCTTGTCACCGGGCACCCTCGGCCCCAGGTAAGCCCCTGGCCTGGCTTGAGCAGGCCCCTCCTGACCCACCCCGCTCTGGGATCAGAAGAGGCAGTGGGAGCTGTGACTAGAGACAGACAGCAGCAAGTCAGCAGAAGACAGGAGCCTGGGGCTGGGGAAATAGCTGGAAAATAAACCCTGTGGGGAAGGGCTAGAGGCTGTGGGCTTACTCACCTGGAAATATTGATGACTGAGGGCAAAAACTGAATGTCAGTTGTTCAGTTCCACTCCAATCCCTGTATCTGTTGAGCAGACGCTCTATCAGATATATACCTTCAACCACTGTTTGAAGGCAGACCACGCGCCAAGCACTATGCTCGTTACTTTCTCCAGCGTTTTCTCTTTGGAGCCTCACAACCGTGCTGTGAGGAAGGCATCAGGGCCTCCATTTTAAGCTGAGGAAATCGAGGTTCAGAGAGGTTGGGTAAACTCCCAAGGTCCCCAGCTTTTGTGAGGGTGGGAGCAGAATTCAAATCCAGAACCAGCATTCTCTGTAACTTCCTCCTACTTCAGGAGGCTTCCAGTAGGCAAGCCCCACACTTTTGACATTAAGAGACTCAAAGCTATTAGAAAGTAACAGAAGATGCGTATCTGGAAAATCTGGGTGAATTTTGTCCCAGACTAAGTGTTTGGTTCAGGCAGGAAGTATTGGCTGGTTATCACTGAGAGCTGACAGGTGGAGGCAGGAGGGTGGGCTGGAGGGATGGGTAAAATTTGCTGGCGAGCTGCGGTGACCTTTAAAAGCAACAGAAAAGGTTTTGGTTGGATCCTAGGAAGCGCAGTGATTGCAAAATCCTGTTTTCGGGGGACAACTTTGGGAACAGGGACAGCTTTAGTAGGTTTGGTCTTGAGACAAGCAGATGGACAAGAAAACTCCTAAAGACTTTTTCAAACTGAAACTGTCATCACTGCTTCCTCCTTCTTAATGATTGTTTTTTGGAAGTGTAAACAATGCTGCCAGTCTTCAGGTTGGTGTTTGCATAGGTGTGACTTTAGGCATTGGGCCACCTCTCCCTCAGGCTGCACTGGCCATCTGTGTGTGTCCCCTTGTGCATCACATGTAGGCATCATTTGTGGCTGTGGCTGTGAGTCCATGCACCCATTTTCTATTTCCATTTGTAGTTTCATTATTCTTCCTGCTACCTAGGCTCAAACCCTTGGGCTCATATTTGACTCTTCCGCATATCATTCCCCACACCTAGCCAGGCTCTGAGGCCTTCCTTTTTACGTCTCTTGCATAGGTCTCCTATTCCTCATTACCCCTTGAGGTCAGACCTTTAGTCTTGTCCCTTGGCCCACTGCAGTAGACTCTAACTGGGCTCCCATTCTCCTACATCTCCCCCTCCAATCCATTCCTGCACCCTGCTCCCAGAATCATCATCCTTAGACCTGCTACATTATATCACTCCCCTGCTCAGAAACCTTCGATGACTCCACATTACCTACCAGACCCAATTCAGGCTCATAGGGGTGGAACTAAAGACCGCCCCCCACAATCCAGCCCCCACCTGCCTGTCCTGTCTGATCTCCCACGGCCATCCTCCTCACACCCCGTCTTCAGTGAACCTGTCCAAATACACCCTGTTCATCCTTGCTTTAGCCACTGCTCTTTACCTGTCCTGAAATGCCTTCTAGTGCCTTTTGCTCATTTCATTACAATAAATATTTATTGAGCACCTGCTATGTGCCAAGTACTGTGATGGGTCCTGAGGATACAGCTGCAGTTCCTGTTGTCATGGAGCATCCAGTCTAGGGGTGGAGCAAGTATCATCTCATAGCCCAGTTTGTTGTCAGATGGAAGAATGAGTGGGCATGGAATTCCCTACTCCAAACAAATAGCAAGAGAGAGGGACTCTCTATGGTTAAAATGAAGAAGAAATCTATAGCGATGGTAGTGAGCAAAAGCTGAAGAAACTGATACTTTGAGGGACTTAACTGCATACTCACCTCAGGGGTAGTAGTATTAATACACACATGGGGGGCAAGCGCTGAGGCCACAGGCCCATCTATGACTGGAGCTAGAAATGGACTTCTTACCTAAAGCTGGAAGCTTGATAAGAGTGATACCACCTATGAATGGGGACCAGAAGATCTCTGCCCCATAGCCCAGAGTCACAGCAGGGAGCAGACTTTCTGCTTCAGGGTGTGGGTGCAAACAGAGTCACCTATGAGGGAATAACCCTAATCCAGTCTGTGTCTTGCACTATCCAAGTGGTGAGGAGACCTTAAGCTGAGAAACTAATATAAAAACTGGGACTTCCCTGACGGTCCAGTGGTTAAGACTCCGTGCTTCCAATGCAGCGGGTATGGGTTCGATCCCTGGTCAGGGAACTAAGATCCCACATGCCGCGGGGCATGGCCGAAAAATACTCAAACTGGTTGAAACCTGTGAATGCATATATCTTGGGCATAGGCAACCATAAAGCTACACCACAGACAGGCCTGTCAGTGCCCAAGTGGGAGTTCTGAGGAAGATAATTCCTACTGAATACAAGCCCATGGGGTGAAATTTTAAAGCATATCTAAAAATACAGTGCCAGGAGAGCCAGTCCATAGACCCAAATAATTGAACAATTCACATCTGAGAAAACAGAGATGATAGAGCAATATGAAAGGATCTTTAAAATAAATGTGTTTAAAATGTTTAAAGAGACAATGGAAGGAATAGAATCTATAAGACGGGAGATTATAAAACCTGATCAGTTAAGATATGGAAAAAAGCAAATAGAAATCCTAGAAATAAAAAATAATAGTCTTTAGAAAAATTTGGCCTCAATACCATAGAAGTAGCTAAAGAAGAAACTGGTGAATTGGATAATAGATCCAAGGAAATCAGCTACAATGCAGTCTGGAGAGGACAAAGGGATGGAAAATGTGAAAAGGAAGTTGGGAGACATGGAGGATAGAATGAGAAGCTGTAACAAATTTAGGCATTCTACAAGGACTAGAGAAAACTTAGAAAGAGGCAACATTTAAAGAGATAAAGCCTGAGAATTTTGTAGAATTGAAGAATGGTATGAACTCTCAGATGGATAAACCAAGTCCTAAGCATTTGTAAACAAACCCCATCTAGATAAATCATGGTAAAACTGCAAAATGTCAAGTACAAAAAGCAAAAACATTTTCATGGTCTTGTTCTTTTTCCAAAGCACCCTCTGATCTACGTCTGAATGTCCTGAAACTGCATGTAGCCTTCCCCAAGTTTTGTAACCCCTGGGTCCATGAGGGTAGAGTTGAGGGTAGTGAGGAGATGAGAACAGCAGTGACACACCGTCACTCCTGCCAAATTCTATTGGTCACACAGACCAGCCCTGGTACAAAATGGGAGGAAAGTACAGAAAGGTGTGAATACCAGGAGGTGGGGACCACGGCGGGCCATGGTGGAGGCTGGCTATCACATAGACCTCTTTCACAGACGAAAAATCTGAAGCTAGGAGATGAGTAACCTACCCAAGGCCACTAAGCTAATAAGTGGAATAACAAAAATTTAATCAAATTCTTACTTTTCCAGGAATGAATTATATACTCATTTAGTCTTCTCAGTAAGCCTAGGAGGGGAGTAATATTTCCATTTTACACATGCGGAAAGGAAGGCAGGAGAGGTTGGGTAACTTGCCCGCAAATCCATGATGCTAACAACTGCACATACTGCCTTTTTAAAAGCCTCTTCCACCTGACCCCAGATTCCCCAGGCTCTTCACTGAGAGGTCCTACCTCCAGCGTGCATTCCCATGTTTGGGTTAGTTTTGCAGGCCTGTGTATGCCTTATGTGCGCTCGTGGAAAAGTATGGGGGTGGGCGGGGGCCCCCCTCCCCTTCCCCCTCCCCCTCCGTGCGGTCTGACTCTGCCCTGCCTGGCTGGCCCAGGTGCGTTGGACCAAGACCGCGGGCAGCGCGTCGGACAAGTTCCAGGAAACATCGGTGTTCAATGAGACACTGCGCATCGAGCGCATCGCGCGCACGCAGGGCGGCCGCTACTACTGCAAGGCTGAGAACGGCGTGGGCGTGCCTGCCATCAAGTCCATCCGGGTGGACGTGCAGTGTGAGTCGGGTCTGCCTCTTAGTACCCGGGCCAGGGGCCTGCTTCTGGGGGCTCAGGCTGGGAAGGAGGAGTGGGGAGAAGGGTAGAGAAGTGGCACCTCCATGTAGAACAACTGTAGAGACTTTCTCTTTTCCAGGATAGAGAAGGGCATCCCTGATGTTCCTTTGACGTGCACTACCTTATACCATTCACCCATCTCTATCTTTAATCCCATATGAACCTTGCAGCATCCCTGCAAAGTGGTCAGGGAGGGCAGGACAGGTTGGATTATACCCATTCTACAGATGAAGAAGCTGAGACCAAAGGCTTGTGACTTGCTCACTGCATAGGTCTCTTCTCATTATGGTCCAGTGTCCTTCCCACAGTACCTCATGTCTCTGCTTTTGTCCCAGGGAAGCTCTGAAACTTCCCTATCCCAACACCTGCAGGACCAGGCACCCCTCAGTCCTTGCTACAGGTTGAATGGGAAGCCCTCAGTCCCTGCCTGCCATCCACGGATATTCCCTTGACCACTCAGAGGCTATCTCCCTTCTTGCCATCTGCCTCTGTGCCATCCAGGCTGACCTAGGTACCCAGAAGCTGTGGGGCCAGGCCCAAAGGTCTGTCTGCCACCATCTTAATATCTACAATGAACCTATCCATTAAATACACCCCCCTGCCCCAAGTGGGACCTGATAGAGTGGTGGAACCCCAGGCCCTCTCTTCTGTCCCCCTTCAGCCACCCAGGGGCCTGACAAACCCTGGGGCTGAGGGTCGTTTCTCAAGTTATTGCAGCTGGAAGGGTCTGGCAGGCATGGCCTGATTTCCAGTGTGCAGCTACTTCCTCCATCCCATGGTAGGAGGGTGAAGATAGACACACACATCCCCCCGCCCTCCCCACCCCCCAGCCAATGCAGGTCCCTGGGGAGAGACTGCTGAGAAGCCAACACATCCAGTCCCCTGCCTCTGACAGGTTGCTCAAGCTTGCAGGGCTGGGAGAGCATCTTGCTCTCTGGAAGCATCCCATGAGGGTAGCTTAACTTTCCCTGAGAGCTGCCAGGGGCCCAAGCCCTCCACCTAGGGGGTCACGCATCTGACTCCACTGGGGCTGTGCCCTTGCAGACCTGGATGAGCCAGTGCTGACAGTACACCAGACAGTGAGCGATGTTCGAGGCAACTTCTACCAGGAGAAGACGGTGTTCCTGCGCTGTACGGTCAACTCCAACCCACCTGCCCGCTTCATCTGGAAGCGGGGCTTGGACACCTTGTCTCACAGCCAGGACAATGGGGTCGACATCTATGAGCCCCTCTACACCCAGGTCAGGATGGGCGGCAGCTGGCTTGGTCTCCTCATGGCTCACCCCACATTCTTCCTCCTGCACCCCACAAGGGAGGGGGCCAGGGGGGCTGAAGCCTCACCATCTGGAGTTCCAGGGACTGCCCTGACTCCAACAAGTTTCTTCTGACATCAGAAGCAAGCATTCTGATTGGGCTTCAGACCACCTGGGGCAGACAGAATTGAGACAGAAAGGTCAGGAAGCAGTGGTGAGGACAGGAGAGTCCTCAAGGCAACATGTCCTCTAAGAAATTTGCCAGTTAGGAGAAGCACCTCCTGGGGCAGACAAGTCATCCCTGCCTGTTGCTGGCTGTCAGGGTCTTTGGAACAGTGGGCAGGAACAGCAGGAGTTGGGGTAGAAAGATGAGTCACTTCCCATGGCTCTCCTGCAGTCCTAGGAGATGGTGATGAAGCCATCCTGCAAGAGAGTTTTCAGAGGCAGCTTTCCTAGGTGGCTGTCAGAACTCCACATGTAGCCATGGCCTGTAGGGCCAGCCCTATATTTGTATGGGTTGTAAGACAGAGCAGGATTCCCTCGTTACCCTTCCATTTCCTAGAATGGGGAAACTGAGGCCTGGTCCTGACCAGTGCGTACCAGGACACCCTCAGACCTGTGGAAGCCCAGGGTATGGGGAGTGTGCCATCCACCCCAGGCTCAGTCCTGAATAGGAATTTGCTTTAGCCTCTGGTGCTTGGTGAATGTGTGTGAGACCCAAGCAGGCCCCTCACCCCAGTGGTCACTGCCCAGGGGGAGACCAAGGTCCTGAAGCTGAAGAACCTGCGGCCCCAGGACTATGCCAGCTACACCTGCCAGGTGTCTGTACGCAACGTGTGTGGCATCCCGGACAAGGCCGTCACCTTCTGGCTCACCAACACCACGGGTACAGGCACTTCCCCGCCCATCCCCTTTCCCACCTGGGCTGAGTCCTCAACCAAGAGGTGGTGCCCATCTCATGTAAGACTCCAAGCACATCACCACGAGTGTTTCCCCTCCTCCTTCCTGCCTGCTCCTTCCCTTCTCCCCCTGCAGGCCTTCCCCGGCCCCTATTCCCTCCCTGATTCTCCTCCCCCACATCTGGCCCTGCCTCATGGTCCCCTAAGACCCCATTCTTGTCCTCCTAGCACCACCAGCCCTGAAGCTGTCTGTGAACGAAACTCTGGTGGTGAACCCTGGGGAGAATGTGACGGTACAGTGTCTGCTGACAGGCGGTGATCCTCTGCCCCAGCTGCAGTGGTCCCATGGACCAGGTCCACTGCCCCTGGGTGCCCTGGCCCAGGGTGGCACCCTCAGCATCCCTTCAGTGCAGGCCCAAGACTCTGGCTACTACAACTGCACAGCCACCAACAATGTGGGCAACCCTGCCAAGAAGACTGTCAACCTCCTGGTGCGATGTACGTGGCTCCGGAGGGGTGGAAGGAAACTTGGGAAGCAGACAGGGTCCCTGTACCTTGGGAACTGAAATGGGAAAGGGGCCTGTCTGCTTCTCCTTGGTAGGGGAGGTAGGCTGAGAAGGCAGGTTCCAGGCACTTTGATTTCCCTGCAATTCAGGTGTCTGCCAGCAGATGGCAGGACTAAAATTTGCATAAAGTTTTATTTACAGTTTACAATCAATACATTTTCAAATATAACCTCAACAACCCAAGAAGTAGGAAGGGCTGGTGTTGATTACCTAGATTTTTTTAGACTGGGAAACTGAGGCTGCAAAAAGCTAAATGTGGACATTCCAGACTCTAAGAGAAAGTTCCTGACTTTCTCCCTGTACAATGGTTTCTACATGATTAATAGAATTAAAGTGAAAATAACACACATTTCCACATACCTCATATGTAAATCTTTATTAGCAAAGCATTTCAGTGAGTATAAAGATAATTACTAAATGTAAAAATGATTAAAACTTGGAGCACAATATAAAGAAGTACAAATACTTTCCTAACTAAATTTCAGCCTCAGTAATTATCATTAGCTGCTCGATAAGATCTTGATTTTACTACTCTGCTTTAAGGAGGAAACTTTAAATTCTTCTGCTTGTGCAGCTTTAGGTGGTTGTTTTAAAATTTATTAAAAAAAATTTTTTTTTAAAGATCCAGGCTTGTTTCCAGCTTTTTAGCACTTGAAAGTAAGATACAGCTTCTGTCAAATTCAATTGAGCATCTTCTGATGAACACTCTTCTTTGTTCATCCGTCACTGACCAGTCTCTCCCTGACTCTCCTCACCAAGAGAAGCTAGCTCTCTATGACTTTTTACTTAATTATGATTAAGTAGTGAGAAAGATAATAGTCAAACTGTGGTTATCTAATGACCACTGTTTCCTTTGATGGTACTTTTCCCATCAGAAGATTGTTCTTCCCCACCTGATCCATATGCCCTTTAAAACCTGGGTTGGTAAGATTGCCATTTTCATCAAATACTTGTGGTCACCTCTCGGGGTGACATACAGCCTGCTTCACTCAGCCCAGTCCTGATTTATGGCTGTTGTAGCAGAGTCCTTTCCAATGAGCACCTAATATTAAGAATTCTGTCTAATTCTAGGCATACATAAAACAATTTTTAGATTTTTAAAGGAGGCCAGACCACTTTCTTTCTAAACTCTGTATTTTTATGTAACTGCATGTAAAATGATTGTATTGGTCTTTTTTTTTTTTAATGACACAAACTTGTTACAAAGAGCTAAACAGCACAAAAGGGCAAGTTAAAAATTTCCCCTTAATTTCCCTCAGTCCCATTCTCTAGATAGAACCAGTGTTACATTCTGGTGCCTCTTTCCAAAATTTGTATTTTGTATATTCTGGGTTTAAAACAACAATAAAAATAAAGCAGCATAGTAGTTAAGAGCACAGGCTCTGAGTATGAATTCAAGATTGGCTATTTACCAATACTTCTTTGAGCAAGTGAATTAAACTGTCTGAGCCTCATTTCCCTCCTTTGTAAAATAGGGAAAATAAAATGCCTCCCTCAAAGATTGTGGGATGGGCTAAACGAGGAAACCCACATACAGTGCTTAGAACAGGGCCTCTCATAGTGTATGTTTGGTCAACAGTGGCTGTATTGATTACTAAACCCACTTTTCTACGGCGAGCTTTTCTTTTTTAACTTTTGGAAACACATCTGAGAGAGGAGAACAATTTCCAAGCAGAGAAAGTGATGGTTTCTCCTGGGAGTGGGATCGTAGCCCCCAAACTCCAGGAAGGCCAGTTGGAGGGTAGAAGCTGCATCTGGATGGGGGTGGTGAGACAGGGAACCCTGGCTTTGGGCCAGCTCCAGCCACCTTTCCCTCCCCATCCACCCATAGCCATGAAGAATGCCACATTCCAGATCACCCCAGATGTGATCAAAGAGAGCGAGAACATACAGCTGGGCCAGGACCTGAAGCTGTCATGCCATGTGGATGCAGTGCCCCAGGAGAAGGTGACCTACCAGTGGTTCAAGAATGGCAAGCCAGCACGCATGTCCAAGAGGCTGCTGGTGACTCGCAATGACCCTGAGTTGCCCGCTGTCACCAGCAGCCTAGAACTCATTGACCTACACTTCAGCGACTACGGCACCTATCTGTGTGTGGCTTCCTTCCCGGGAGCACCTGTGCCCGACCTGAGCGTCGAGGTCAACATCTCCTCTGAGACAGGTGGGCAGCTGGAGGGGGGCAACAGGGAGGTATGAGGGGGCTGGAGAGACCCACAGAGGGGAGGTGGGGGCAGCAGCTTGGGAAAGGGAGGCCACAGTGAGGAGGATACCATTTGTTCATGCCATATGCATTTATTAAACACCTGTTATGTGCCAGGCATTATGCTACGCACTGGAGTAAAGTGGTGGGCAAAACAGGCCACATTGAACTTAGTAGCAAATGTTTTTCAGATCATCCCACAAATAAATGTATCACTGCAAACTGTGATGCATGAGAGTCAGGAAAGAGTTTCCTAAGATAGCAGGTTTGATCTGAGATCTGAGGGAGGGGCAGGATTTTAGTAGGCAAAGGAGAGCAAAGGGAGGGTGGAAGAGAAAAGCAGGCCAAGGAATCAGCATATGCAAAGGCACCGAGGCAGGAAAGTACATGAAGCATTTGGCGCACTGAAAGGAGAGTGTGGCTGGGAGAATAGAGTGAGATGAGAGTGGAGAGGTTGGCAGGAGCCAGATTTTGCAGAGGATTTGGGTCTTTATTCCAATAATAATAAATAACGATAATGAAATAATGGCCAACATTTACTGAGTGTTTACTATGTGTTCTGATGATTTTATATTTATCTCATTCACCTTCATGATTTACTTTATGGGGTAGGTGGTTCATCTTCAGTTTTTAGAGATGAGGAAACTTAGGCTAAGAGAGTTTAAGAATCTTACCTAAGGTTACACATCAGTAAATGGTGGAGCTGGGATTCAAACCCAGGCAGCTAGACTTCAGAACCTGCTCTCAGCCACCCGTGAAGGGTTTACGCTTTGAAAATTACAAGAGTTTGGAGGGAGTGACTTTGGAGAAGGTCTCTGGAATCTCATCTCCAGCCCCCAGTACCTTGCACTGAGTTGCTGGCTGACTTTGGCTAAGCCTCTTCAACTCTCTGGGCCTCAGTCTCTCCTCTATGAGACATTGAACCAGATGGCCTTGGAAGCTCTTCCCATCCTGACATCTGAACAGGGAGAGGCCAGGTGTAGCTGGAGGTGTCAGGAAAGGCTTCCAGAAGGAGACAGACCTGAGCTGGGCTTTGGGAGTGGACTAGGCCTCCACAGATTCCACAAATCCATTTTGCAAATCACAGAGCCATGTCTGGGGTGAGGAGCTGGGGACTCAGACACGAATGCCACAGCCCCATCATCAGAGCTCACTGCCTAGACAGAGAGATAGACCTGTTGCAGAAGGGCCAGGCAAGGTGGAGGAAAAGGAAGGACAAACCTTAGATAAGACTCAGGAGCTAAAGGTGGGGTCTGCAGAGCATCTGGGGGCACAAGAGGAGTACCAGGCTGCCCGGGGTCATCAGGGAAGGCTTCTTAGAGGAGCCATTTTCCATGTGAGCATTTGCCCATGCTCAAGCCCATGAGAGGAGGGACACGGAGCCCCCAAGGTGTATGAGACTTGCTGTGTCCAGGAAGTATGTTCCTTACAAGTGGATCCCACAGCTGGAACACAGGATGGGAAAGGAAGATGAGGCTGGGGGTTGACAGAGGCCAGAGCACAAGGGCCTTGTTAGAAGAGCCAAGGAGTTTGAGCTTTAACCTGAGGGCAGTATGGCCTCAAAATGGGACAGCCCTTTATCTTGTGGGGGCAAAGAAGGGTTGGGAGCTGGGGTGTTTTAGAAACAGGGAAATCAATGGGGTACAGGGCCATTTCCTTCATTTCATTCGTCAGCTTGATGCCTAGGACATAGAAGCTTTTTAAGGACCTGTGGAGACGGTTTAGAATTGGAAAAATAAATTAAAATTAACTGGCTCCAAAATACAAAGGGAAAACTGCAGAATTAAAGCCAATAAATGTATAAATGTTTACAGAGTATAAATTATGCTAACTAGATAACTGGACTTCAGCTTGCCTTGTAGAGTTATTTACGATTTATATTTAATGTAGACATTTAATTTGTTTGATGTGATATGGGATGGGACCCATGGAAGTCTTTAAAAGACCCTTAATTTGGGCAATGTGTTGGGTTGGATTAGGTTTGGCTGTGAATAACAGAAAAAAACCTAAATAATGGTGCCTTTAAATGAGCTAGATGTGTATTTCTTCTTTAAGTAAAAGTGAGCAGTCCAGGCTGGAATAGTGGCTCTGCTCCACCAAATCCTCAGAGCCCCAGCTCCATCTTGTCTTGCTTTTCTGTTATCTTTAGCATGTGCCCCCTCGTCCACGATGGCAGTGCCAGCTGCAGCCATCAGTCTGCATTCCAGCCTGCAGGGAGGAAGAGAGGCACTGCCTCTCCATTTAAAGACTCACACCATCTTGGCCAGGATTTAGTCACATGACCAGAGCTAGCCATAAGGCAGGCTGGGAAATACAGTCTTTATTCTGGCTGTGTGTCCTGCTAAAGCCCAGATATTCTTTCACTTTTGAAGAAAGGGTAAGGATGTTGGGGGACAGACTACCAACCTGTGATAACACTCCAGAAAGAGAAGATGGAGGCTTTCACTAGAGCAGGGCCAGTAGGCAGGAAGGAAGGGATTGAGGGGGAAGATATTTAGCAGAACTATTTAAAAAGTGGAACCCCCCCAAATAAATAAATAAAAGGTGGAATTCCCCCAAACTTAGTAATGTTGGGGATAAGGGGATAGAAAGAATTGGCCTGGACGACTTCAACACTCTTTCTGAGTTGGGAGACCTTGAGGTAGAGACCCAGGAGGTGGAGAGGATTTGGGGAGGGGAGTTCTGCTTTGAAGATACTGCAGGATCTGTGGAACATCAGGGATGGGAAAGGAGGCTCACACTTAGTGGGAGGGAAGCAGGAGCCCCAGAGCAGAGGCCGGGGGATTGGGGTCGGTGAGGGGAAGCTCTAACCCCGCTCCTACCTCTTCCCTGCCCCGCAGTGCCTCCCACCATCAGCGTGCCCAAGGGCAAGGCCGTGGTGACCGTGCGCGAGGGCTCGCCCGCCGAGCTGCAGTGCGAGGTGCGGGGCAAGCCGCGGCCGCCTGTGCTTTGGTCCCGTGTGGACAAGGACGCTGCGTTGCTGCCCTCGGGGCTGCCCCTCGAGACCTCGGACGGGAAGCTGCGGCTGGAGCGTGTGAGCCGCGACATGAGTGGGACCTACCGCTGCCAGACGGCTCGCTATAATGGCTTCAACGTGCGCCCCCGCGAGGCCCAGGTGCAGCTGAACGTGCAGTGTGAGTCCCACCGCCCCACCCAGACTACCGTCCAGAGCTGTCTCTCCCGGTTTACAGTCAGGCCTGCCCCCTCTTCACCCCTTCACCCACCCTAGTCCAACCAAACCCCTCTGCTGATACCCCTAAACCCTCCTTGACCCCCGTGCTCTAAGACATGGAGGTCCATGACTCTTGCCGCACTTCTACTCCATCTTCATTCCCAGGGACCCAGTAAGCAAAGAAATAACTGATTTTGCCAAGTGAAACTGGGAGTTTGAAGGAGGAAGGAACCTTCAAGGGAACACACTGCCTCTGATAGTAAAATGACGAGAGTTAACTTACCACGTGCCAAGCACTGAGTGTTTTAATGCCCAAACTCATCTAGCCTTCCACAGTCCTATGTATAGATTCTGTTATTCACCCATTTTTACAAAGAGGGAAACCGAGTCACACAGATGTTAAGTAACTTGCCTAAGATCTCACAGCTAGTTAGAGGCAGAGCTGGGGTTTGAACCTAAGCTATCTAGCTCCGGAGATCATGCTGTAAATCCCGACGTTATGCTGCTTTTCATTACACGGAGGGTGAGGGGACCATTTGAGGCATGAATAGAGGCCCAGTCTGGGAAGCTCGGCTGGAGGTTTTGGCCGGGAAGGAGTAGGTATCTGCAGGTCGGGGAGGTATGAGGGTGGCTATTTTGTATGTTGTGAGTATGTATCCGCCCTGAGACCCTTCCAGGATGCTGCGGGGTGGGGGGGGGGGTGGCGGGAGTAGGGGCGAGTACGTCGCCTCCCCATGGGGCCGCTCCTCAGACCCCACTCGGTGGGGAGAGGCCCCGCTGACCGCCGCCCCCGCCCCCAGTCCCGCCGGAGGTGGAGCCCAGCTCCCAGGACGTGCGCCAGGCACTGGGCCGGCCAGTGCTGCTGCGCTGCTCGCTGCTTCGAGGCAGCCCCCAGCGCATCTCCTCGGCTGTGTGGCGCTTCAAAGGGCAACTGCTGCCTCTGCCGCCTGCCGTCCCCGTCGCCGCCGAGGCCCCCGACCACTCTGAGCTGCGCCTCGACGCCGTCACCCGCGACAGCAGCGGCAGCTACGAGTGCAGCATCTCCAACGACGTGGGCTCTGCTGCCTGCCTCTTCCAGGTCTCGGGTGAGTGTCCCGACTGCCCCGCCCCAGCCAGCCCCGCCCACCTGGGGCCAGGCTCCGCCCCAACCCCAGCCCTGCCCAGGCTCCGCCTGGGGCCCCGCCCTTTGCGGCCTCACTGCGCCTGGTTTAGGGCCTGCCTTTCCCGGACCCGCCCATGCTAGGTACAGATCCCACGCAGGCCTCCCGGATATAACCGGGACGTTCTCTCACAGCCCTGAACCCTCCACTTGCCCACTCTAGGTCTAGGCCTTCCCCTTTCGAGGCCCGCCTCGACTTGGCCTAAGCCTCGCATGTTTTAGCTTTGCCCGGTTCCTGGCATCTGACACACCAGCTCCCTTCACCAGGCCTAGACTTCGCCCCTCTAGCCCCAGGAGCACCAGGTATGGGCCCTTGCCTTTAAAGGCCCATTCACGCCTGGCTTACGCCCTGCCTACGTGAGGCATAGGCTCCACCCCTTCCAGCTCTCTGCTTCCACCTGTTTGAGTAGCAGGCATCGCTTTCCCTCCAGCCCTGTCCACGTCAGGTTTAGACCGACCCGCTCAAGCCCTGGGCACCGCCGCATCTCAGCCGTCACTTCTCAAGCCCCTCCTCCTTCGTCCTTGGCCTTAGAGGCTGCAGATAGGAAATCTCTTCCTGACTGCGGGCCCAATGTGAGGGGTCTGAGCTGTTAGAGGAGGGAAGAAGGCCTCAACAGCTTCTCTGGAACGTCGTGGGTGGCGCTGGGCCAGCCAGCACACATTTCCTGAGCTGTCACCCTAGAGGTTCAGGCCCCTCGGTGCCCAGAAATCCCTTTCAGCCCCATCTCTTCATGTCATTCAGGTGGGCATTTTGGGGCTGCAGATGGGCGTGGGTGGGTCAGAAAGGAGGGAAGGTCGTGGTGAGAGTGGAGGGGAAAGGCGGGACCCACTCCCTTCTCTTCCTCCCTTGGAGAGAGCCGGTACCCTGTCAGAAGCAGCACCCCAGAGGAGAGCCCCAGGTGTGCCTGTCCCCCATTTTACTGTGCCCCCGCTCTCCCAACAGCCTCTGACTGACTGGGTGCCCCTTAGCTCTTGTTTGGATCTCCTCACTCACAGTGGGGGGCTAGGGCCACAGGTCACTGGCCACCTACCCAGCCCTTCCCCACCCCACCCAGCCCTGCCAGCCAGAGGCCCCTGTGACATTTCCCACCTCCTTCCCCCTCCCCTGTTCTCCCACACTTTCCCTGTCTCCCCACCTTTTGGCCGCTCTCTATCTCTCTTCCCTTCCTTCTACCTCAAAATCCATGACCCTTCTTGGTGTCTTCTATCCAATTCTCTTCCCCTGTGTCTTCTCTAATATCCCTTCTCTGTGTCTTAACCACATTTCTCTTTTCCATCCTTTCCTTGGACTTTCCACTCCCTTCTCACCAACACCACCTCTTGGATTCCCAATCTCCCTTTCCTCCATCTCCCACCTTCCCGCCTACCCCTCATTCTCCCCAATCTCCTCTTCTCCCACCATCTCCTCTCCTCACAATATTCCTTCTTTCTGTCTCCCCCCTCACCCCGTCTGTACCACGCATCCTCTTCTGTCGCCCTCTCCCGCACCTTCTCTCTCTGTGTCTCTCCTCATCCCCTGCCCCTCACGGCCCCATGCCCCCCTCCCGGCCCTCTCAGCCAAAGCCTACAGCCCGGAGTTTTACTTCGACACCCCCAACCCCACCCGCAGCCACAAGCTGTCCAAGAATTACTCCTACGTGCTGCAGTGGACCCAGAGGGAGCCTGATGCTGTCGACCCTTTGCTCAACTACAGACTCAGTGTCCGCCAGGTGGGCCAAGGGGAACAGGGGCTCAGGTGCAGGCTGGCCCTGGGAATACTCATCAAGCCAGGGGGAAGGGGTTGGAGACACATTGACCCTCTTAGAGATAACTCTTCAGAGCCAGGGAAAAAGTGTTCTGGACACAGGAGCTGGGACGCTCTAGGGACCTGTCCCCTTTGAACCCATGCTCTGGGCACAGCCCTGAGAATTAGGCAGGGGTCTGCTGGGTTCATGTGGGGGAAGGCGGGTAAAGCCAGTCCTGCTCACAAAACAGAGAATCTACTCTTATATCAGAAGCTTAAAGCATGAGCTTAAGTCTCATCTACAGGGTCTCTAGGACACAAGGCCAGAGCCACTATATGAGTCTCGAGTCCAGTCTAATTGCATGTGGTTCTGCCCAGACTAAGGGGTAGTTGGGTGGAGGGTAAGAGTGTGACTCTGAGGCAGACTGCCTAAGCTAAAATTCAGTTCTGTATTAACTTGGGCAAGCTACATCTGTTTGGCTTCAGTTTCTTCATCTGTAAAATGGGGGTAATTATACTGTTCCAACTGATAGGATCATTATTTTGAGGATTAAATGAGTTAATAATTGCACAGCATTTAGAACAGTGCCTAGCACACATTAATTTTTCAATACGTGTTACTATCACTTATTATTAAGACAGCCCTGGGAGGTGGGCATGGAAGGGGTGATTGCTCTATCTTACAGCTGAGGAAACTGAGGGCCTGGCTTCCTAGTCCTTTGCTCTTTCTGCTCCCCTGCACTGCCCCCGAAAGTCACACCAGGGCCTGGGCTGGTGCTTAGGTGGAGGGTGTCGGGCATCTGGGAACTCCCTGTATCTACAGTTGAATCAGCAAAACGCCATGGTGAAGGCCATCCCGGTGCGGCGTGTGGAGAAGGGGCAGCTGCTGGAGTACATCCTGACCGACCTTCGAGTGCCCCACAGCTACGAGGTCCGCCTCACGCCCTATACCACTTTTGGGGCTGGAGATACGGCCTCCCGCATCATCCACTACACAGAGCGTAGGTGGTGGTGGCTGTGGTGGTGGGATAAGTGGGCCCATCTCATGCCCAGGGGACCCCTCCATATTCCCCACGTGGTTCCCGAGCTTGGGGTTCTCCAATGTGCAGTATCCTACCCTGTCACTGCAGGCCAGGAGCCTCTGGCCCCCAGGCCTACTCTGGGACCCTGTTCCTAAGCCCACGCACCCTCTGCACAGCCCCACACCTTGGTTCTGACTTGGTTTTCCTGCTTGCTTTCTCAGCCATCAACTCTCCCAATCTGTCAGGTGAGACACCCCTACCCACTTCCCCTTCCCTTTAGGGACACAAAGGCTCCCCGGGTGGGAGGGACCCCAAGAGATAACCCAGAGAGTAAATAGTGTGGAGGCCAGAAGTTGGCAGAAAAAGCAGAAGGGAGCAAGGCTGGGCTTGGAGATATTTGCATCCAGGATTTATTCTGGGGCTTAAAGGCTTGAAGTGAGGGTGGAGTCAGGAGGACATCTCTCTAACTCAGGGCCTTTTGTCCTCACTCAGCACCATTCACTGTCCCCAAAAGAAAAATGGAAAGACCAGGCTAATCCACATTCTCTGTTCCCTGGGGCAGAGGTCCTTAATCTGAGATCCATGGACCACCCCTACAAAGGATGAGGAGGGTCCATGAAACTGGACCCTGGAAGGGCATACAATTACTTCTTTATTTTCCCTAACTTCTAGAAATTTAACATCTTCAATGATGAATGTAGGAATGTGCTATAATCACTACCTGTGACTCTGTCATCAGTGGAAATCCAATGTTTTCACATCACCTAAAAGTTTTTGTAGCCATCTCTAAATATCATTTCCATTTATTAGTATTTCAAACTACAGTAGTTAGACCTAACACTGGATCCTGTGATTTAATTAGATAATAGAGAAGCCCACTTACTACTATATCACAAATTTATTTTTTAAATATTTTGATAACTGTATTTCAATATAATTGATTTCCTTTGTAACCCTGTGTTTTTCATTTTATGTACCTAAATAATTATTCTGAGATGAGATTCTTAACTTCACTAGACGCCAGAAGGGTTTGTGGCACAAAAAAGATTAAGAGGTCCTGTTCCGGGAATAGATTGGTCAGGGGTTCCATTGCCTGGTTTCTGAAGCCCTGGGATCCTGGGCCCGCTGCTTGGATGCTTGGGAGCTGTCTCATGGGTGACCAGGAAGGCAAAGCTGGACCAGGGGACTTGAGGAGGCTGACTCTCTTTGTCTCATTCCCTCCCAACTCTGCCCTGAATACAGACAACACCTGCCACTTTGAGGATGAGAAGATCTGCGGCTACACCCAGGACCTGACAGACAACTTTGACTGGACCTGGCAGAATGCCCTCACCCAGAACCCCAAGCGCTCCCCCAACACTGGTCCCCCCATGGACATAAGTGGCACCCCTGAGGGTGAGGACATGGCCTGCTGCTAGGAATGGAGAACAGCTTCAGGGAGGGGTCTAGCCCTGGGGAGCCCGGTCTGAGAGGAGACACAGCCCCGGCCTCAGGGAGCCCCGGTCTGAGAGGAGAGAAACAGCTCTGAGCTGCTAGAGGATCGGGAAGAAGAGAAACTGCAGCAGAGCTAAGCACTCACAATTGCTGGCCCAGACTCCTGTGTTGTGCCGTGAGGCAGGGAGGACTGGGAGGGGTGGGGTGAGGCACCTGGGATTCAGGCAGCTGATACTAAGGCCAAAAAGGAATCAGATGGAAAGAGGCCTGGGAGGGGTGAGGGGGAGGCTGTTGGCACATCTCCCCCTTCCCTGCAGGCTACTACATGTTCATTGAGACATCAAGGCCCCGGGAGTTGGGGGACCGTGCGAGGTTGGTGAGTCCCCTGTACAACGCTAGCGCCAAGTTCTACTGCGTCTCCTTCTTCTACCACATGTACGGGAAGCATATCGGTGAGTCGAGGGACCAGGTAAGCTGCACGAGTGTGTGCTGGGTCAGGGAGGGGTGTCCACAGGAAGCTGGGGACTGGCCCGGGTAAGGCCTGGGCGTCCCAAGTTGGCTGAATCACAGATCCTTATAGGGAATATGAGCAGAATCTGGGCAAGGGGGAAGTCCAGAGCCAGCTTGTCTGAGGTTTTGAGATGATCAAGGCTTTCTGAGGGTGCAAAGAAAATGGATCCACCAGGATGAGTCTTGGAGGGGATGGAGAAATCAGCTAAAAGGTTGCATGTATTGAGTGCCTGCCAGGTGCCAGGTGACATCCTGGGTTAGGGATGCATCTGTGGTCTTATTAACCCTCACAACCACCACGTGTGGGAGGTGTTACCATATAGACCAGAGAGGTTAAGCATTTGCCCGAGATCACACAGCAACCCAAGTCTGTCTGACTCTCCCAAGCCCTAAACGCAGGGTTGGAAGGGAGCTGCTCTGTGAGCAGTGAGGGGAAGTACTACTTCGTAAGCATGACCATGAACCTAAGGAGTGCCCTTTGGGAAGAGATGGCACTGGTAGGAGTGCCACATTAGTCAATGAACTCATCAGTTCAGCCATCATTTCCAGAGCTCCTGCTCTGTGCCAGGCATCTAGTGCTGCAGTGAACAGGGTGGACAAATCCCTCACCCTCTTGGCACCTACAGTCAAGTGGGAGAGACAGACGTTAAATAATTAATTGCACCAGATAGGATTTGGTGACCACTGTGATGTGTGTCTGCAGCAGAAGGACAGAGGCCAAGACAGCTGATAAAAGGAATAGCCGACTGCCTCTGGGGGCTGGTTATGGAAGACTCTGCTGAGGAAATGACAATTTTAATTATTTGTTTGTTTGTTTACATATTTATGGGAAAGGTAGTGCATTTTGCACAGGTCAGAAGGTACAAAAGGGTGCATAAGGAGAGTCCCTCTCCCATCCCAGTCCTCCTGCCACCTAGAGTCCCTTCCCGGAGGCAATCAATGTATTAGATTTTGGGGCAAACTTCCAGAAATGCTTTAAGCATGTAGAAGCCAGTACACATATATTCTCTTTCCCTCCATTTTACACACACTGTCCTGTGCCTTGCTTTTCCCTCTAAACTGTGCATCTTGGTGATCAGGCCTTAACAGACCATAGAAAGCTTCATTGTTTTCCTCAGCTACATGGTAGAGGAAGTGACTTTAAGCAAGTGTGGACCTAAAGGCTCATTGTGAAGTGTCCACAGCTAGAGTGATGGGTCGGGCCGAACTGATGAACTGGAATGAGGTGGGATGGAACCTTCTGCAGCCACTGGGGTCCCCCGGGCCATCCACACAATCCAATTCACCCAGGACCTGGGTCTGGACTTTGTGAGAAGCTTCCTGTGGGGTAGGTGGGGGTGAGGGTGACCAGGACCTCCCTGCCCAGCTAGAGTAACCACTTCAAACCAATCCTGGTTTGCCCCAGCCTTTCCCACTTTTAACACTAGAAGTCCCACGTCCCAGGCAAACCGGGACAGTTGGTCATTTTATCCTCAGCTCAGGAGGGGCACGGGAGACCCAGCGGGCAAGAAGAGCATGTTGGACACAGTAGGGCCCTGGGAGATCAAGCCTTAAGAGCTGGGATGCCCAGGTGCCTGGGAGCAGAAAAAGCCCCGAGGGAGCCATCTGTGCTCCAGAGCTTGCTTGGTGTCCCCCAGCAGGTGGGACAAACACCAGTCACTGAAAGCCTCTGGGAGGCAGGTTTGAATTCCACCTAAGGAAGATCCTATAAGTATCAGATCTTCCCAGCAAAGGAATGGGCTATCCTGTGCCTGGACAGGAGGACTGTCCAGCAGGGGTGCTGTGGAGGTGACCCCTGTCCCAGGTCATGTTACTCCCCTGCTCGGCCCCCTTCCATCACCATCTTCTCCAGGCCTCCCGTACCGATCTGCCCCTGGCTGCTTCTCTGACCTCGTTTTCTGCTGCTCTCCCCTGACTCTACTCAGTTCAAGCACGCCGGTCTCCTTGCTTTTCTTTAAGTACTTGAGGCCTTAGAAGCCTTTGCTTGTGATATTTTCCCCTGCCTAGAATGTTCTTCCCCTCCCCTCATTCAGGCTTCCTTGGAGAGGTCTCCGACAGCCCCATGTAAAACACCTCTGTATCCCTTTCCTGCATTATTTTCTTTATAGTGCTTACTGCCAAAAGAGCATAAGCTTCAGGAAGCAGAGTTCTTTATCTTATTCATGGATGTGTCTCTGGTGTCTAGAATAGTGCCTGCTCAATTAGATGAATGAATGGATGAATGATGGGGAGGTAGGGAGGGCTGGGCTTGATGAACCCTGAGATAACTTCTTACCCTGAGAAGCCTCTTTTCAGTCAGCCCTGATGACAGTGATGGAAAGTTCTTCACTGAGCATTCAAATATCGAGAACAGATAGGAATTTGATGGGGACTTTCCCTCAGGAGCCAAATAGGGAGAGAGGATGTGAATCCCAGTAACTGCCACACTGTAGAGCAGGGAGTGGTCTGGGCATGGGGAACTGCAGTTTAAGGTCTCAGAGTTCAGAGGAAGCACAGAGGGCTCCCAGCTGAAGCCTGGGAAAACTTCTTGGAGGAGGTGACATTTCAGAGAGGACTTGAAGCACAAAAAGGATTCGGTCAGGGGAACATAGTAGGGGAGGGCATCTCAAGCAGTGGGAACAGCCCAGGCAAAAGCCCAGAGTCTGGAAAGCTGGACTGTGTCCAGGCTGCAGCATGTAGCTCAGTGTGGCTTTGGAGGTGACAGGAAGATAGGGAAGAATGTAGTGAGCAGGCACCCTTAAGGCCCTGGCTGACCCTGTGAAACACTGTCAGGAAGAGGGGAGATCTTGGAGCTGGTGGGATGATCAGGGAAGGGGGCAGAAATTCAATTTTGGTTTGAGTAGTGAAAAGGTGGGGTTCCCCCATTAGGGTCCTTGGGGCAGGGTGGTGGAGGAGGAAGAAACGGTTTGGAGATTGAGGTTGGACCCTGGAGGTCGGGGGATTGGAACCGGGGAAGATCTTCAGGAAGGGGAAGAGAGGGAGGTCCCTTTGGGGCTGGTGAGAAGCCCAAAAGTCTCTGGGGCTTGGGCCCTGCCTAAGCCAGTGTGGCATCTCCCGACCCACTGGGTGCTGGCTTCAGCCCTCTCAGGGCCCCATCTGCTGGTGAGGGTTCTCCACATGCCTTGAACCTTTGTTTGCTCCTCCCCCAGGCCTGGGTCTGCTGCTGGGGAGGGGTGGGTGTTTCTTGCTGTCCAGGTCCCTCCTCTCCCCTCCCCTCCTACCCCACCTGGCAGCTCTGGGCACCAGCTGTCCCCAGTCCTTGTGCCTCACTGGCTCTCCTAGGTCCAAGCCAACTCCTTTAATCTCAGGCAGATAACATTTGGTGGCCCTCCCCCACTTGGGGGGGGTCTGTCTATCTGGTGTCACAGATGGTGTGGCTTTGTCTGGGGCAGTGCCATGGAAATGCCAGCTACCAGGTGCCATCTAAGATTGATTCCCCTTCTCTCTGAGCCAAGTTTTTATGTCATAGGAGGCTTGAGATAGGCTAGAAGAGCCGGCGAGGGGGCATGACATTGCCTGGGTGCTCTTCATCAAGGCCTGATCCCTTCCTTCTCTTCCATTGCCCCTCAGCATCTCCACAGTGCCAGGCCCCTGGGTCTGTGGGCGAAGGGGCTCAGCACCCCTAGGCTAATAACTCCAAAATTTCACATTTTACCACAGCTATGTAGCACATATACTAATATCTTTCTTTGAATCAACTCCTTTTTTCTTAGCTTTGTCCTAAGCATCAATATTAGAGAAGTTGTGGGTCTGAAAGGCTAGCTTTATTCACCTCTTAAAACATATATACAAGTATGAAATTTTTCATTGCGGTATAATGGACATTATATTAGTTTCACATGTACAACATAATGATTTGACATTTGTGCATATTGCAAAACAATCACCACAATAAGTCTAGTTAACAACCAACCGTCACCAGAATTTTTTTTTCTTATGATGAGAACTTTTAAGGTCTACTCTCTTAGCAACTTTCAAATATGTAATACAGTATTCTTAACTATAGTCACCATGCTGTACATTACATCCCCAGAACTTATTTATTTTATAACTTGAAGTTCGTACCTTTTTAGTCCCTTCACCCATTTCACCCACCTGCCACCCTCCAAGTGTTAACATTTTTAAAGTCTGTTCCTGTACCTCCAGAAATCATTGCATGTATCGTGTACCACCAAGCGTGTGCATTACGTGCTTCGGGAATCCTGCTCTGTGTTCAGATATGGGCCCCAGTGTCCTGGGACAACTCCCCTATCTAGAGGGGGGAAGGGTGCTGTGTGTGGGTGTGTTTGTGTGTGTGAGTGAGTGAGTGTGTAGGGGGAATTAGCTGATTAGGAAGGAAAGGAAGAAATGAAAGAAGATTTGCCAATCGTCCTGATAAGTGGAAGCCCTGCTGCCCTATTGCTGTCCCCTTTCTTTCCCTTGCTGAGGTCCCCTCTGGGATAACAGGACACCGAGCCAGTCTGCGATGGGGAGAATGTCCTGCCCAGCGGGGACTGTGCTGCGGGCAGTGGTAGGGAGTTGAGCCTGGTGAATGGAGAAAGGTGAGGGTGCCCCCTCACTGCCCCCTCTCCTCACACCCACCACAGGCTCCCTCAACCTCCTGGTGCGGTCCCGGAACAAAGGGGCTCTGGACACGCACGCCTGGTCCCTCAGTGGCAATAAGGGCAACGCGTGGCAGCAGGCGCATGTGCCCATCAACCCCAGTGGGCCCTTCCAGGTGAGTCTGCTGGGCCCAGGGTTCCTCACAGCTCTCCAGGCCCTGGGCCATCGCTCCAGCCGGGGAGCCCTCAGGAGGGCCCAGGGCTTGCTCCTGGGAGCTGAGGAGAAAAGCTTGCAGGGACGGGGGGCCTTCCAGGGAGACGGAGGCTAAGGGCTGGGAGTCTGTGGTGCAGAACCTCCCTCATGCCTGTTCTCTGACCCCACCCCAGATTATTTTTGAGGGGGTTCGAGGCTCGGGCTACCTGGGGGATATCGCCATAGATGACGTCACACTGAAGAAGGGAGAGTGTCCCAGGAAGCAGATGGATCCCAATAAAGGTGCAGGATGGAAAGAGGGCGGGGGTGCTGAATCTCTGGGGGACTGTGTGGGTGGGTGCCTGTGTCAGGGGAGGCGTTGCTGTCTGAATTGGGGTTCAGAGTGGCTGGGTGATGGGATGCGTGTGCTGGTGGCTGTGGGAACAGCTGCTGATGTGTTTGGTACCCACCTTGGGCCCCACCCTGGCTCAGGCTGTGGGCCGTATGGAGGACAATGAGACCACCAGACCCTCCTACGAGCTTACTAAGTTTACAGTAGCAGCGTCTGTGTCTGGGTGCATCCGTGTGTGTGTGTGTGTGTGTGTGTGTGTGTGTGTGTGTGTGTGTGTGTGTGTGTGTGTGTGTGTGTGTGTGTGTGTCCAGGTGTGAATGTGTACCCCTCCCCCTCCGCCACTGGGGGCCAGGTGTTTGCAATAATAACAGCTGGCGTTTACCAAGTGATTACGATGTACCAGGCAAGGTACAAACACCTGTATATGCGTGATCTCATTTATTTCTCACAGTCCTCTGGGTGGCTCTTCCTATTAGACTTATTTTACAAACAAGGAAACTGAGGCCACTGAGGTTGAGTGAATTGCTCTGTGTCTTATGTAGTGAGCCACAGAGCCAGGATTTGGACCCAGCAGGCAGAGCACACCACCTCATGTCTTACGAGTGTGTCTGTGAGCACAGAGAAGGGGCAGAGGAACAGCCCTCCCGTGGCCTGCTGGCTGTTCCTCCCTGGCCCTGCTGAGCTGACCGGAGCCCTGGCCTGTCTCCCTTCTCTTTCCCATCACAGTGGTGGTGATGCCGGGCAGTGGAGCCCCCTGGCAGTCCCGCCCACAGCTCTGGGGGCCCATGGCCATCTTCCTCTTGGCGTTGCAGAGATGATGAGCGCTTTGTGGCCCCCCCACCCCGCCCCCGGCACACCAAAGTGTCTGCATCGTACCAAAGACTGACCCCATGCCAGCCGGGGTGCCCAGGGGCAGAGCCGCCCGCCAGTGAGGGGGCCTGCGTTGGCTGTGAGGATGAGCAGAGAACAAGGACAGCGGCCCAGCACTGAGGCCCCGGAGACGTTTGTTCGACACACGCACACACACACCCACGCTCACACACACAGAGATAAATTAAAGCACAAGTTTCTATCTGACCTGCCAGCATCTTCTTTGCTGCAGAGACAGGGGACTCGCCTGAATGGCATCCACCACTCCAGGGACCTCGGCGCCACATAGGCCTTGTCCTGGCTGCACCTGCGGTGTGTTTCTGACCTTCCCCTGTCCCTGACTCAAGGCTGAGCTCAGCCCCGTGGCTTTACCAGAAGGAGCTAGAAGGGGAGCAGACACAGGAGCCCTGCCCTTGGCTGGACTCTGGGGCCCCCTGGAATGGAGGAGGCCGGGGTCATCGGGGGCCAAGCGGGACTGACTCTGCGAACGACAAAGGACATGAGGCACCAGCTGCACACAACTCTGTTCCCAGAGCGAAGGCCAGAAGCCGGAGAGCCCAGGCCACCCGTATCCCCTGACCCATTCATTCCTGGGATGTCATATCCTGCCCCTCACTGTGCCCCCCTCGAAGGGACCTAGCGCAGGGTCTTGGGCCCGGACAGTCTGGAGACTGACCCCTTCCCCACCGTCCCCATCCCACTGCACCCCACCCCACAAGCAGCTGTATTCCTGAGAGCACAGTCCCTGCCCTGCTCGGCTGGCCTAACCTCAGACCCCAGCTGAGCCATGGGGGAGGGGTGGTGGCCAAGCCATTTTCTGGGGTGAGGCTTGGCTCCAAGAGGGGCAGAGGAGAAGTCCTGCTTTTATGATTTCATGCCCCCATATTGGACATTGATCTTAGGAGTAGAGTGGAACCTCCATTTCTTATATACTTGCCACAAAGGGGTGCTCTGGATGGGGTGTGTGTAGGGGGCTGCCCTGTCCTCCTCCACCGTAAAGCACTGTCTAATAGGCTGTTCCCTTCCCCGCCCAGGGTCAGTGAAAGGGGAGGGGTTTGTAGGGCTGGGGGTGGTGTGTGGGGCAGTTGCTGGTCACCATGTTCCCTGGGAGCTGAGCCTTGTGCCCCAAAACTGGGAAAGGGCTCCATGCCCTTGGTCCTGGGTTGGGAGACTGAGACGGACATGATGGGACCTAGACCTCCTCCTCACTGTCATCCCTGAGCCCCCCTCCTAGCAGTCCATGGGAGAGAGGAGGCCCAACCCCTTCCAGGGTGAGTCATCACGTGCGTGTGCATGGGGCTGTGTGGGTGTGCACGTGTGAGCATGTGTGGGCCCATCTGTTGTCTGTGTACCACTGTGGGTATATCTCTAGCAGGAGCGTGTGCAAATATGTATCTGCGTGTGCAGTTATCCATATGCGAGGCTGGGTCTAACCCCCGTCTCTTGTGAGTGCCTGCGTATGTCAGTATGTCCATCTTCATTTGTGACATGAATGTTTGTGGAGTGCTGGCCAAATATGCCACTTCAGCCCTATTCTGTAGTCTCAAGCTGCCTGCTACCACCTGAATTTCTACCTTTTATCCCCTACGGGTGACAAAGAGCTTACAGATGACCCTATGGAAATGAAGGCATCTTTGGTGGAGGTGTCACAGGGCTCCTCCTGGAGCATTTGGTGGGGACAGCTGCAGAGAAGGGAAACCAGAGTAAACGCTGCCCATCTCAGCTCTGCCAGGCTGGTGTTATCATCATCACCAACAGCTGGTGGGTGGCCAGGCCAGGGCTGGAGTGGGGACTCCTGATACCCGACCAGCGTGGCTGCCTTCCCGGCCAAGCCAAGGCCTCTGTCCGAAATGAGTGGCTCCAGGTTCCCAGAACGTGCTGCCATTTTTCTGCGGGTATTGTTCCTTAATTGTCCCATCTGTGCAGGGTCTGTTGTCCCAACTAGACTGTGAGCTCCTCCTCTGAGCCTTCCAACCCTCCCCTGACCCCATCCCACCCTCATGCCCAGCACAAGTGGGTCTGTTATGGAAATCTCTCAACGGGCTTTGCCTAGCGGAATGGATTATAGAAATCAGTGGTTCCCAGCAGAATAGAACCACCAGAGATTCTTTTAGAAAGTACCAATGCTTGGGGCCCGCTCCAGAGATTCCAGTTTAATTGGACTGGAGTGCAACCTGGCATCAGAAATGTTTGAAAGCTCCTCAGGAGAACCCTAGAGTAGGAACCACTGGCCTATCACCTGCCAGGTGCTTCCCCCGTGCCCTGGCTGGCATGGGTGCTGGAGATCAGAGCGCTTCCTCCTTGGGGCTCCATGGTGCCCCATGCCTACTGCCCTCAGATGACCTTTGAATACATCTGTCCCCTGCTCTGGCTGCTCCATAATGGAGACCCTCTCTCCCTTGTTCACCTCCACATCTGTAGAGCTGGATACAGAAAAGGGAGTCAGCATATGTCAGCTGAGCTGAAGCACATACACATGGCCTCTGAGTTCTGGTCTGTTTGGAGAGAGGGGACATGGTCATGTGGACAGAGAGTGCGGAGTGGGGGAGCACCAGGGAGCACTTCCAGAGGGAGGTCGGGGTGGGACCGGGGCAGCCCTGACTCCAGGGTGGCTTGACCTGGGCTAACAAAGTGCCCGAGGGAGCCGCTGAGATCCTTGGTCCTTGCGTGTGTCTGCATGTGCCAGCAGGTCTGCAGCGGATGTGGGTGTCAGTGTGTGCTGACATTAACAGTGTGTGATGCGAGCACCTAGGGGGGTGCTAGCCTGTGTGTGTGTGTGTGTGGTGGGGGGTCCTGCAAGGAATGAGTGTCTTTGTGTGTCCCTGGGTGACTTGTGAGTCAGTGTTTGTGTGCCTGTGAGTCAGCACCTCTGTGTCAGCGTCACCTGTGCCATGCGTGTCTTTGTGTGCCAGTGGGTATCAGTGTCCATGTGTTGGTTGGTGGCCCATGAGGACCCCCAGCCCAGGGGAGACCAGTCTGGCTGGATCCAGTGCATCTCCCCAGTGGCAGTCTCACCCTCTGGGTCAGGGTGGCTGAGGCATTTTGTGGCCTTAAAACAGGGAGTCCAGGGTCAGCCCTCAGGGTGTTAGGGTCCTCTACCCCTGTCCCTTCCAGCTTGGTGTCTGGGGGACAAAGGGACTCCTGGGGCCAGGTGCTGTATAGGTAAGAGACAGGGAGCCTCAGCTTGGCTGTCCTGCCCCTGGAACCATAGACGGCCACCCGGGGTGCCGAGCTAAGCCTGCAGACCAAGCCCCCTGCTCCTGGGACGCTCCTTCCGCCTCTGCCCTCTCTGGGATAGCTCTGACTCTTCTTTCTCATTCACTTTGCCCTCTCCCTATGCTCAGTGAAAGCCCCTGGCTCAGGCTGTCGGTGCTGGGATGGGGCATAGAGATCCTAACTTCTCATGGTAGGAATGAGAGTTAAGCCCAGAGAGGAGGAGGGACTTGCCCCAGGTCACACAGACAGTTAAGGTGGAGCCAGCCTTGGAAGCCAGGTACTACAGTCCTGGGGTTGTCACACCTCTGGCCACTGCTCATGCCAGGCAGCAAGGAGGAGCTTGGTCAAACATCCCTGTCTCTGGGTGCTGGTACAGATGTTACTGGGCCCTGCACTGGGAGAGGTACTGTCTCCCTGCCCCCAATTCTGGCCCCGCATCCCAGGCCACGGCCCCTCCTGCCCCAGGTCAAGCCTGGGTGCCACATGGAGGCTGACACCCTTTGCCCACACTGGCTATGGCTGCTGCCCTCCCCCAGGCTCCCAGATGAAAGGGACTCTCTTTCGCCTCCCCTCTGTCTTCACATGAGCCTGGGCTGGGAATGAAGGTCAATGTGTCCTGGTGTCCTTATCCTGTTGACTTCCCCCTAAGGACCAGGGGAACCTGGGGGAGCAGGGCTAATCCTCGTGTTTTCCTCTCTCTGGACAGCTCAAGGGGGACGGGGGTATTTTCAGGGTCTGTCCTCAGGAATGGGGTGGGTGAACCTGCAATGGAGGGTCCCTGTAGGGCCACTGGTTGAGTTTCTGGGTTCAGGGGAGCTCTCCTCAATTCCAAAGGCAGGATAGCACCCCCTCTCTGTTGAGTCAGTGCTTCTGTGTGTGTGCGTGGATGAGAGGGTGTGTGTGTGTGTGAGATAGAGGGTGTATGCCCGAGTAAGAGTGTGTGTGTGTGTGAGGGTGTGTGTTAGGGCAGAAGGACCACTCTTTCCTGGGGATCCCTTGACCCTTAGAGCTGGAAGGGACCTTAGAGACCATTTAATCCAGTGTCCCCACTGTACAGGTGAGAAAGCTGAGGTCCAGAGAGATGGCCCTTGCCCACCACCAGCCCCTCCCCTCATGTCACCTGCATTCATTTCCCAGGGGCACCCCTAGGAATGCCCTCCCTCCTGGCATCCCCCCACAGATGCTCACATAATCACCATCTCAGCACAACTCTGCTGGCCCCTCTGCACCCATGGCCTCCAAGCATCCTTCCTGCCCCAGGGTAGCCAGCTCACCAAGGCCTTTACCTCCAACCCAGGAGAAAGGGCAGGGGAAGGAGGGTACTGCTCCAGCCCTGCGGCCTCCAGACTTGGAAGAAAGCCAACCCCTCCGTGCCCAGGCCCACCCTACCACCAAGGTAAAAAGCACAACCGGAGACCCTCATTAACGGGTGAAAGGGACTGGGGTTGTTTTAGTCACATGACCCCATCCTCACCCCTTTGCCTTGCTCTCTGTCTCCGCCCCAGCCTCTGCCCCTTCTTTGTTCCCCTTTCCCCCCCACACCCCCCAGATGTAACCTCTAGTTGCGGACGCGGTTGTTTCAATCAATAAAGCTGCGGTGTTCTAGCGCTCCGGGTCAGGCGTTGTGTGTTGGCGGCAGGTGGGCTGGGCCTGGAGGGGGTATGGGTGAGAGCCTGGGGATTCCCCTCAGGCCCCTGGAGGGAGCCCTTCTTCCCTTCGGCCCCAACATCATGGCTCCTGCTCTGTGGCGTGGACAGTGGGGACCTGCAGCCTGGTGCCCAGCCCAACTAACTCCTAAATGCTGCCTTCGTGGAAGCTCCTGTTTAGTGGACACTAAGCTCATAATTGCACTGGAAAATGTATCCTTATGAGCACAATTAATGCTGTGAGGGAAATTGGTGCTCTGGAAAAAGGTAAGAGGAGGGTCTTATCTGTGTTGGGCCTCCAGGGAAGACTTCTCTGAAGAAGAGACATTTAGAAGATACCTAAAGAATGATTGGAGTTAGCCTTTGGGGGCAGAGGGAATCTTCCAAGCAGAGGAAACAGAGTATGCACAGGCCAAGAGGGGTGACAAAAACTTAGAAGGCTCAAGGAAGAGGAAGGAAGACAAAGAAGGAGGAATAAAATTGATCCACTACCTGTAAGAACTCTGCCCTTTCCCTTCTCAACACCCAGCCCCACCATCCCTCCTATACACTTGTACTGCCCACCCCCAACCCCCAATCTCTGTTTCTGTGCTGGCCCCATAAGCCCCACTCTGCACTCTACTTGGCCTCCCTTATTCACCACCAGTTAGCTGCCCACTTGCCCCCAAATCATTTTGTGCCAACCCTTCCCTTTTCCCAGACCTCTCAGAATGCTAAAATTTCAGAGCTGGGATGTCCTTAAAGTCACTTATTTCAATCATCTACTCCTATGCTTTCCTTGGGAGAAACAGGCTTGCCAAGATCATGGGGACAGGCAGTGATGGGGAACGTTCACTTCCTTGTGAAGGTTTGTGACATGACCCCAAATCAAGGGCAGATGTGTCATGATATGAACTACCGGGAGATCAGGCAAAGAACAGGAAGAGACTTTATCGTGTTACTCGGTAGTAACAGGTAGGTAGAGCAGAGAGTTTCATTTCCTTGTTTCAGATGGGCAAACTGAGGGTCAGAAAGGTGACAAGACTGCAGGCTCCATGCCCCACCTTTGTCAGCTCACACCTTGGGTAACTTGTTGCTGCCACACCTGGGATTTCTCTTCTGGAGCTTGGAGCCCACCACTGCTTTGGGTTGGCTCATTGGGTACCAGGAAGAGAGACTCACTCGACCTCACTCAAGTACAGGGGCATTACTGTGAGGCTCCATGTAGTGAGGCGGACAGACTTTCTCAGAAAGCCAAACACAAGAGCCATAACAGGGATGAATTTCTTAAACCAGCTGGGTATTCTGCATTCAAGGTAGTTTTAGGAGTTTATGGCTCCTCACCTGGCAGAGTAAAGATGGCCACAAATCTTTTGTTATCCTACCTATAGGGAACAGGACTCTAATTCCCTTCCCCTTGAATCTGTATTGGTCTTGGTGACTTGTTTGGCCCATAGAATGTGACATTCTGAGTTGAAGATGCCTTGAAGCTTCAGCTCAGGCCTCTTGGAATGTTCTTTCTGGGAGCCCTGAACCAGCATGTAGGACATCCAACTCCCCCAAGACTGACATGCTGGAGAGGCTGCGTGAAGGGCTCTAGTAGACCATCCCAGCTGAGTCCAGACCTCCAGCCGTCTCCTGCAAAGCACCGGACATGGGCCTGAAGCTGCCTTGCACCCTCCAGACCAGCCCATCCACAAGCTGAACACCTCTGTTGATGCCACAGGGAACAGAAGTACTGCCCAGCCCAGCTTGCCCAAATTCCTGACCCATGAAGTCATGGGGTAAAATAAAATAAGCGTTGTTTTAAGTCCCTGAGGTTAGAGATGGTTTGTTACAACAGCAATCGATAACCACCCTGGCGTGACTCAGCCACTTTCCAGCATCTGCTTCTTTTTACCCACGCAGTTCTCTCCTGACTCATAGTGTCTGCGCTTTCATGACTTCTGCTTTCCAGACATCTCCAGCTCTAAGTCTCCCTCACAACCTTCCAGTGACAGCTCCCAGCATTCACAGACTCAAGTTCTCGAGAGAAAGAGCCCACTCGACTGGCTCACCATTTTGTGCCCGGTCATACGTACATCCCTGGGAAACCTGTTGATAAGTTGCCCTTGGGTTAAGTGCCACCCCTGATCCAATCCACTGGGTTGGAGGAGGGGGTCATGAATATAAAACATGGCTGCTTGTGGGCCACTGCTTCAGAGAGACTGTGCGTGGACCCACTTCAGAAGGGCAAGGGGCTGGCAGGCACCATAAACGTACTTCCTTGGTTCTTCCCTCTCTTTCCTCCTCTAGTGATGATCTATTCCCAGGGGCACAGTTATGCAGCGTGTGCACCATGAAGTTGATCCCATCCAAGGGTGGGTCTCAATGCAAATTGTACAGGTGGGTCAGGTAGCTTCCAGGAACGGAGTCTTGTGTTATGCACTTGTGGTGACTCAGATATTTTTATTTTCGTGTCTACAGATGAGGAAACTGAGGCTCAGAAAGATGCTATGTTTACCCAAGCTCATACAATTAGGAAGGGGAAGAACCTGGAGACGAATCTAGATTTTTGACTTTTTTTTTTTTTTTTGCGGTACGCGGGCCTCTCAGTGCTGTGGCCTCTCCCGCTGCGGAGCACAGGCTCCGGACGCGCAGGATCAGCGGCCATGGCTCACGGGCCTAGCCGCTCTGCGGCGTGTGGGATCTTCCCGGACGGGGGCATGAACCCGTATCCCCTGCGTCGGCAGGCGGGCTCTCAACCACTGCGCCACCAGGGAAGCCCAAGATTTTTGACTTTTGGTGCAGTGTTTGTTTATGTCAGCCAGATCCTCTCCTCTTCCTCCCCTTTGGGATCATTCTGCTTTTCTCACCGGTTCATCCCCAGGAGCTGGGAGAAGCAGGGCCCTTTGCTGTGTGGCCCTTCACTTCAGATGGAAATTGTTCCCGGGCCTGATTTTCTATTTCTAGCTGCCTGACCTTTTTGCATATGTCCTTTGTGGAAAGCTACTATAATACCTTTTTAGAAAGAGGTTGGGTATAAATAAATCCAAGAAAAAAGTCAAAACTCTTCTTGAATTCACCCCAACCCCGCATGGAGGTATCCCTCCATACTGCTTCTTGAACTGCCTGCACCCAAATTCACCTTTCCTGGGCATGGAGCCCTATTAGCACCCAGCAGGTCTGTGCGCTCTGAGGTCAACTTGGCAGGCCCCCCCCAAATGCAAATCCTACCACTCCATCCATCACCCTGTCTCTCTAGTAGTTCTGGTCTTTAAAAATACTTTGAGTTTCCCATTTCTCTGAGGCCTCATGAGGCCAGCCAGAGCTCGGCCGAATGGACTCAGCACTCTGCAAGGCCCCATTCCACCTACACATGCTGTCCTAAGTAGAGCCCCACTCTCAGTGTCCCCACCTCCCAGGACACCCACCAATTCACTCTCAACTGTGAGGTGGTGAGAAGTAGAGTAGAGCGTGAGTCAGAGAGGCTGCGAGTGCCAAATGTCCACGCAGTGAGCGTCGCTGCTGCCATTTAGAGATGTCTATAATGTATTGTTGAGAGAGAAAGGCAGACTAGAAAAGAGCATGCTTATTACTCTGGCATTTTTTATATAAAAATATCTGTGTGTACTTGTGTGTGTGTGTGCATTTTTTTTTTAAGTCCAGAAGAATATTCACCAGGTTATCTGTCGTTCTCTCAGGGGAGAAATTTCAGATGCTTCTGACTCATATCTTTAGACTTTTCTGTATTGTCTGAATACTTTTACAAGAACATGTATTATTTTTAATAACCAGGAAAAAAATCTATTTTCTCCAGAAAAGAAAAGCCAGAAGTCATCAAGGACTATAGATTATACATAAAGGTCACTTTCTGTTCTTAGCATTATTTTTATAACTACACATCACAAAGATTGGGAAAGGGCTTTGAACTTAGGCCTCGAAACCTTTTTCCTGCTGATGTATTCAAATAAAAACAGATAGTTGGAAAGAAAGGGAGAAGAATTGGCCTGCGTTGATCGGGAGTGAGGAGGTGGGATGTTAAGCCAGGTTTTGACTAAGAGAAATCCCAAGGAGAAAGAATAACACTGCTCGCAGCAACAAACACTAACATTTGAGGTGTGCCCAAGCCCTGCGCATGTGTGAGTGTGTGAATGCGTGCCTGGGTGTTGGCACGTGGGTGAGTGCGTGTGCATGCCCTCTTTTGGACGCCGTGGTGTTGGCAGCCCCCGTGCAGTGCTGGCATCTCCCTCCCTCTCATGAATGCAGGGCCATTTAATGAGGCTTCACTCCTGCCAAGGTGAGTGTGTGGACAAACACACCCACTGGGCGGGGGCGGCGGGGAGTGGGAGGGCTGGGCTGTGTGGCCTGGACAGGGCCTGGAGGGGATGGGCAAGAACTGCCTCTGGGCCCTTCCCAGACTCCTTCCCGACCCAGGTGACAGAAAGCCCCTTGGAAACTCTCAGACCCTTGACTAGAAGCATCCAGGCCTGTGCTGATCTCTGCCTCAAGACTGGAGTCAGAGAAGGTGTCCTGCTTCCACGGGAGAGAGGGAGAGAGAGGAGTTGAGGAGAGGTGGAGAGAGACAGAGACCGAGCCCAGGAAGTGGAAAGAGCACTGAGAGGACGGACAGGGATGCCTGGACCCAGTTTGGCTTGTGACCTCCAGTAAGCCAGCCCCATCTGGGCCTCCGTTTCCCTGTAAATTGGGGGACAGGATGGGGAAGTTTAAACTTAAAGGGTCTTCCAGCTCTGGGATGAATGAAGTGAGGGGGTGGGGTGTTCCTGAGAAAGGGGGCTCCCCCAAAGGGGTCAATGGGAACCCCAGCAACATAGCCCTGTTTCTGTTTGTGGGACTGAGCATCTTTCTATGTCCCCCTTCCCAGCACTGGGGACCCCTGCTACCCAGGCGCACCCCCAATCCCTGAACTGGGCCCCACCCCTGCCAAGGGGCAGGCCAGGGTCCTTGTGGGGCGCTGGCGGGCAGATGCCGGCTGCGCCAGTGGTGTGGTGGGAGGTGAGTGGGACCCACTGGGGTCTGGCTGAGACCTAAAGCAGGGTGGGGTGACATCAGGGTTGAGCCAAAGACAGAGGAGGAAAGAGGGACAGTCCTCAGGGAGGATGGCTTCCGCGTGGGAGGTGGCTACAGGTGGACTTGGTGGGTTGGGTGGTGGCAGCTACAAGGATGCGGGGAGGAGCTCCTCCCCTGCATGGCTCCCCAGAGGCATCAGAAAAGCTCTCTTCAGCCTGGCCTTTCTACCCTGGTGGTGGGGACAGCATAGTAAATCCAGAAGTCTTCCAGGAGGTCACTGGCCAACCCTGGACATCCTCTCCTGGAGTGAGGGTGGAAGTGGGTGGGAGGCAGGACCTAACTGGGTCTCAGAGATGTCCCTTCACCTCTTCACCCTAGGTCCAGAGATGGGGACAAGATGGGGGAGGGGGGTGGTGAAAATTCCCCATTTCCCCTCCTGCTGAAATGGGAATCTGAGGCCCTTTTTCTTTGTCTAAAACTTGAGAAGCAGAGCAGGTCAATCTCCCCCCCCCACACACAGGCTGCTACCGCTGTGGGGACTCTGGCAGGAGGCAAGTTCAGCGTCTGGTGCCTTCTGGCCTGTGGAGTAGTGATGGGGTGGTGAGGTGGGAGTCCTTGTCTCCGACCCTCTGTCCAGACCCCCCAGTCTCTGAGGGAAGTGAGAAGCCTGCCTCTGTGGGAGCCCCCTCCGCTGTGGCCTTAACCACACCCCTGCTGGCACAGAGTCACACCTTTAGAAGCCTCCAAACAGCTCTCCTCTTGCCTCTCTCTCACCTACCTGTCACCATGGGGACAGCCTCCAGGGCTGGCAGAGGTGTCTGCTGTCTCCAGACCTGAGCAGGGCCCGGCCCCTCTTGGCTGGTGAGAACTGACTCAGTCTGGAGATTCAGCGCTGAAGAGAACCTCTGGTCACCCCCTCCATGGCTGGCCAGAGTCTTCCCTACAATACCCCTCCAGCCCTGCCCAAACTGTGCCAGTGGCCAGGAGCTCAGTACTTTGCAGGCAGGTCACCCCCTCTTGGCCAGCCATTGTCCCCTACCAACCCTCTGCATCTTGTGTGATGGTGGGGGGAAGGCTGTGGCAGAATGGGGATGAGGGCTCTGTTCCCCACTCCAACATTTCAGAATGGGCTGGGGAACCCCAGGCTGTCTCCCTTGAGTCACTCCATTGAGGCTGTGGCTCTGCCTTGAGAAGCGATGTAATGCCCAGTGGGAGGGACAGACACTGGGGTCCTGGCACCTGGGTTCTGGCCCAGGCTTTGCCATGGACTTTCTTTAGTTCCTGTCTCTGAGCCTCAATCTTCCCACCTGTAAAATGGAAGGAGTTTGGATTGATTGATTTTCTTAGGGTCCTAAAGCTCTGACTTCCAGTGTTATTTGCTATTAGGGTAAAGAATTGGGCATGAAGGACCGTCACTAGTAGCCAGAATCATTGTTTGTTTGTCTCTCTGGGTTAGCAGAGGATAGATTCCTGCAACACACATTTAATCTGAGGGCCACTGCCCACATCTGGGACGCAGCACCCTTGTCTGTCCCCCAGGCTCTGTCCAGGTTCTTAGGTCTGACTGAGCCCTGTTCCCTTTTCCAGGAATTACATCATCTTCAGGCCAGGGTGGATTTCTCTCTCTCCCCTGTTGTCATGTGGGTCACCCCGCCCAGCTTCCAGGTTCCCTGTCCACTCTGGATCCATCTCGTCATTTCTGAGCCTACCACCCTCTCCACCCACTCTGACTGCAGAAACTCTGACCTCCTTCTTTCCTCTAAGCCCAAGGAGAAAAAGAGTGGTTATATGTATTTGTATGGCAAATTCACTTTGCTGTACACCTGAAACTGGTACAACATTGTAAATCGGTTATACCCCAATTAAAAAAAAAAAACGGGAGCATCTCTATCCCTTTCCCTCCATTGTCTGCTTCTCCCTTCTTGGATTCTGACCCTGAGAGGACATAGTAGCATTCATTTTTACTATGTAGTATTTGTTCATTTATTCACTCATTCACCCACTTAGTCACTGTTGCAGACATTGCTGGTTACTGATGTCACAGTAACTCCCTTCTTTTTTGCCCACCTCCCACCATAGAGCTTGAAAAACTGAGGTACTCATTTCTCAGCCTCCCTTGCAGCTAGAGCTGGCTTATGTGACCCAGTTATGACCAATAGATACGAGAGGAAGTCTGCTGCGAGCTTTTGGGAAAGGTTTTCCTCCCTGTTGAAAGAAGGAAACTCTGGAGAATAATCCTATCTCACCACCCTGGCCCTCATCCTGCTTCCTGCCCGTGGGCATGATTGTGTGAGCTCATGATGTCTGGCACAGTGGTAGCCATATTGTGACCATGAGGCACCAAGCACAATGATAAAAACCAACACTCTGAAGATGGTGGAGTGGAAAAGTAGAATGAACCTGGGGTCCTTAATGATTGTTTGAGCTGTTGAGTCATTCCTGAAACCACCCCATGACCCCTTCATACTACTTGTTAAGTAAACAAGTGTCACAATTGTTAAAGCTTTATAAATGTTATTTTTTGCTGTCACCATAACAGCACAATTTAGACATTCATTCAGTTGGTCATTTACTTACTCACAAATTCACTCATGCATGTATTCACCTTCTTACTGAATTGATTAGGATAGTGGTTCAGATGTTCTAACAGAGACCCCATGTAACAGTGGCTAAGTTAAATAGGAATTGATTTCTCTCTCACAAAATAGTCTGAGTGTAAGTAGTCAAGGGCTGGGGTGGCAGCTCTGAGATGTCAGAGACCCAGGATCCGTCTAGCTCATTGCTTCACCACATGCTTCAAGGTGTCCCCACTGCATCACATCTCAGCTTGAGGGAAGGGAGAAAGGCAAGAGGGCCTTGTTCTCTCTTTCGAAGGTGTGATCTGGAAGTTAACATATCCCACACTTTTTTGTTCACATGTCATTGGCCAGAACTAGCTACAAAGTTCTGGCCCCTCCAAGATACAAAGGAGACTGGGAAACGCATGCTCTATTCTACGTTGCTATGTGTCTAGCAATAAATTATAATTTTTGTTTTACTGTAAAAGAAAGTGAGAAAAGATATGGGGGGCAATTAGCAGTCATTGATTTTTTCACTCATTCATTCATTCACTTGTTCATTCATCAAACATGTATAAACACATACTTTGTAGAAAGCACTGTGCCATGTGCCAAGGCCCCAGATTTCAGGAGCTCATGATCTAGTGGGAGAATAAGGCAAGTCTAGACATTCACATCCAACACACTTTTGTGAGCACCTCCTCTGCCCAGACATGCATCCAAACCAAAAAGCAAAGATCACCAATGACATTACATTTGGGGGGCTGTGTGTTGGCCCACCTGTCCTCTCACGTGGACTACCCCTACTGAACCAGTGATGTAGAATGAAGGAAGGGAGAACAGTGATGATGGCAAGTGAGAGCATGTCTCTCAGAACAAATCTGTGCTTAGAAAAACCCTTCTTGGGGACTTCCCTGGTGGTCCAGTGGGTAAGACTCTGTGCTCCCAATGCAGGGGGCTTGGGTTCAATCCCTGGTCAGGGAACTAGATCCCACATGCGTGCCGCAATTAAGAAGTACGCATGCCACATACTAAGAAGCCCATGTGCCACAACAAAGATCCCATGTGCCGCAGCGAGACCCAGCACAACCTAAACAAATAAATTAATTAATTAATTTAAAAAATCCTTCTTAGGTTCTAATGAGAATCCTGCCTGCTGAAATGTGAACTCTCTCTTTGTTCTTGGGTGTGACAGGCATCAGTACTGGCATCTCACCCAGGCCCCCTTCTGACGCCTCTGAAGATAGGCTGTCAGTCTCCCACGCTTGGGGTTTCAAAGTGACTCACTTCTTTTGGGAAGCAGAGACTCTGTGTGAATGGTCCTCACTCTGTGTTTGGCACTCCTGGGCACCGCAGGAGTTTGGTACATGGATGAAGAATCAGGAGTGTGTGCTAGATTGTATTTTGCAAAATTGGCCTCAGCAATATTTCTTCCAGGTCCCGAACACTCCTCATCAAAAGTGAATCTATTTTTGGGACTTCCCTGGTGGTGCAGTGGCTAAGAATCCACCTGCCAATGCAGGGGACACGGGTTCAAGCCCTGGTCTGGGAGATTCCACATGCCGCGGAGCAACTAAGCCCGTACACCACAACTACTGAGCCCACGCGCTGCAACTACTGAAGCCCACGTGCCTAGAGCCCGTGCTCCGCAACAAGAGAAGCCACCGCAGTGAGAAGCCCGTGCACCGCAACGAAGAGTAGCCCCTGCTCGCCACAACTAGAGAAAGCCCGCACACAGCAACAAAGACCCAATGCAGCCAAAAATAAATTAAAATATATATATATATGTAAAAGTGAATCTATTTTCTCTCCTCTCGAAATTGGGTAGATTGTGACTGCCTCCACCAAGAGAATGTGATACAGCTCTGCCTGGGTCCATCTATCTGCCACTCTCTTTCTGTCCGACTCTCGATAATCTCTCTGGGAACCCATCTCCATGCTGGGAGAAAGCACAAGCCGCAGAGAGGGACCACATATAGGTGTCCAGGACGGCAGCCCCAGGTGAGGTGTCAGCTGAGAGCCAACATCAGCCCCCAGTCACCTGAGTGAGTTTCAGATCATTTCACCCCCATCCTTCAAGCCACCCTAGCTTGAAGTGCTGGTGGAGTAGAGATGATCTGTCCCCACAAACCCTGTCCAATTTGAAGATTCATGAGCAAAAGAAATACCATCATTGTTTTAAGCCCCTTAGTTTTGGAGTGGTTTGTTATGCACCAATAGACAACCAGATTTTATTTATTTATTTATTTTCTTTGATTACTTAGGCTGCATCGTGTCTTAGTTGCGGCATGCGGAGTCTTCACTGAGGTGTGAGGATCTTTCGTTGCAGTGCGGGCTTCTCTCTATTTGTGGCGTGAGGGTTGTCTCTCTCTAGTTGTGGCGCCCCGGGTCCTGAGTGCAGGGGCTCTACAGTTTGCGGCATGCGGGCTCAGTAGTTGTGGTGTGCAGGTTTCAGTTGCCCCGCAGGATGTGGGATCTTAGTTCCCCAACCAGGGCTTGAACCCACGTCCCCTGAATTGGAAGGCAAATTCTTTACCACTGGACCACCAGGGAAGTCCCAGACAACCAGGTTTTAACTGGCCACAAATTCTTTGCCACTCTTCCCATCAAGAGACCGAGACTTCTTCCCCAGCCTTTGAATCTGGGCTGGCTTTGCTCTGTAGAATACAGCAGAAGTCATGTGCAATGGCCAAGCCTAAGCCTCAAGGGCCTTGCAACTTCTCTTCTCGCTTTCTTGCTGAGCTATCCTGCTAGATGCTGGAGACAACAAGGCCCAGCTGACGGCCAGCACCAACCTCCAGACATGTGTAAGTGAATTCACCTGAAAACATCCTGCCCCAGTCAAGCCACTGACCGCAGCCACGTGAGGAATCCCTGGTAAGAAACCAGCCCAGATTGCTGACTCCCAGGATTGAGAGTAAATAACATGGTTCTTACTTTAAGCCCTTGAGTTTGGCACATACCAGTAGATAATTGATAATATCAGCTTCCTATTTCTGAATCAACATATGAATCGAGAGGTATTTTGAGTGCCCAGTGCTGTACCAGGTGTGGGCACAGGGAAAGTGGATGAGATCGTTGACCCCAGGAGCTGACTGCGTAGTTGAATGTCAGGGAAAATGAAGTCTCATACTGGAGTAGATTGCTAGCTGACAACCCAAACCATTCTCCCTCGGTGATGGGATAGTAGCCCAGCAGCACATGGCTGCCCAGCTGCACATTTTTCTCAACCTCCCTTGCACCCACGAACCATGGGACTAAGCTCTCTCTGTGAGATGTGGTGGGAAGTGATGGAGGCCAGCAGACTACGAGCGTATAGTCAGGGTCTCCACATCCCCTTTAGAGAAGAGCTTCTTACCACCCTGGCACTCAAACTGCATCGAGGAAATTATAATTCTCTTACTTGCATTTTGGATTCTCTGTTATAGGAGTTTAGTTCTATCCTATTTAATAAAACCAGCCTCTCCTGCAAGGCGGCCTGCAGCAGCCCAAGTCTCAATTCTTGGAGCTGGGTCTGGCAATGGAGGTTGTGGGAAAGTGGGTAATGCTTCCTTCGTAATACAGCGTGAGCTCCATAAGGGCAGGGCCTTTATTCTTTTCCTTTAGACTTATTTCTTCAATGCAGTGCTGGAAATGCAGCATGACACCCAGTAGATGCTCAATAAGTACTTGTCCAATGGGTAAGTGACCCAAGGAAAAACTAGTATTTCCTAATCCAAGGACAGTGCTTATATGGCCTCTTCAGACTGGGGCTCCCTGAGGGCGGGGCTGTGTCTCCCCTCAGACCAGGGCCCCCTGAGGGCAGGGCTGTGTCTCCCCTCAGACTGGGGCTCCCTGAGGGCGGGGCTGTGTCTCCCTTCAGACTGGGGCTCCCTGAGGGCGGGGCTGTGTCTCCTCTCAGACCAGGGCCCCCTGAGGGCGGGGCTGTGTCTCCCCTCAGACTGGGGCTCCCTGAGGGCGGGGCTGTGTCTCCCTTCAGACTGGGGCTCCCTGAGGGCGGGGCTGTGTCTCCTCTCAGACCAGGGCCCCCTGAGGGCGGGGCTGTGTCTCCCCTCAGACTGGGGCTCCCTGAGGGCGGGGCTGTCTCCCCCACCCTGTCTGGAAATTATTGAGTGCAGAATTTTGTCTCCCCATCATACTGGGGCTTTCTGAGGGCTGTGATGTATCTCCCCGCTAGACCGGGGTTTCTGTAAGGCAAGGCTGTGTCTCTTCCTCCCGCCCAGCCTTCTTAAATCTGGAATCCCCTGAGGGCAAGTCTCCTTGTCCCTTTATTTTCTCAGGACCAGAGCAGTGCCTGGCTTCTGATACCAGAGCAGGCAAGAATATTTGGTCTTCCCCCCTGCTCCTAACCCCCTCTAATTTGGGCAGTGACTGTGACAGGGGCTGCAGATGGCATCCAGTGATGGTAGAGGGTGGTTAAGCACCCTTGGAATGAAGCTTAGCCTCATTACAGCTTGTTTGAGAGAAGAGCCAATTAGGGAAGCAATTTTCCTTGAGCAGTCTGGAGAATGGAGTGAAAAGATACGCAGACAATCAACCAGCAGCCTCTCCTGGGCTGGCTCCATGGAGGCCCCTGCCCACCCCCTTGCCTCCTAGGAGTGCCCCCAGCCACTCAGTTGTGGCCAGTGGGTAGAGAGGGGCAATGACACCCCACCTGAGGTCAAGGTTCTAGAGTACTTCATGACCAGCGCCCCCCCCATGCTGCCCTCCACTAACTTATCATGGCAATAAATATACACTCTCAGCTTCTGAACTTCCTGCTCATGGCATTGGGGGGTTTTTCTTGATCACTAATCGGCCTTCTTTGGGGCTACAGTTTCTTTTCGCTATATCCTTTGTGAGGAAGGAAAACAGGAAGTACTCTGAGGACATGCCCAGAGGCCCACTCACCTCCCCTTCTCCATTCACAAAGTCCTGTCCCCTTTGTTCTCGGGCAGATTCCAGAACGATGGTTTCCTGGGAGTTCTCTGTTGGCCAGAACTACTGGATGGGGAGAAAATGACAGAAACCCAGCTTAAATGACTGAACTAAGGGGAAAAAAATTAAAAAGGAGAGGGGGGGGTACTTATGAGAAGGATTCAGAATATCTCTCATAATCAAAGGAAGGAAGGGCCGAGCAGGCAGGAGAGCCTTGGTGACAACTGGATCCCAGGACTCAAACGCTGCCAAAACTTTCTGTCATTTTTCCCTCTGGTTTCTACCTCTCTGCCTGTTGACTGAAGTCTCTCAGACCCTCTTCCTCCACATGGCAGGCACTGTGGCTTTCTCCCTCGTGTCTCCCAGCTTCAATCTGAAGAATCCCAGGGAAGAATTCTGATTGGCCCCACTTTGGGCACAGGCTAACTCCTCAACTGGTCATCTATGGCCAACGGTGGGGGGAGGTGCCTGATAGATGCTTTCTACCAGGATCTCAGAGCTGGACAGGTGGGGTCCATCCCCCACAAGAAGGGGTATGCCGGTCCCAGGAGAGTGGTGGGGGCTGGGAAGACCATATAAGAATTATCAGTTAGGAGGGCACAGCTGTCTCCTTCCCTCACAATGTGCCTGGTAACTTGTCAAATAGTTTATCTGCCTCATCTCCTTTATTTCTTGAAACAGGCATGAAATAAATTCCTATTATTATCATCCATGGTATTCAGATGAGGAAACTGAGGCTCAGTGAAGTTAAATCACTTGGCCCAGGTCACGCAGCTGTTAAGTGAGAGAGCCACAATTTGAACCCCAAACTTTGGGTGGCACAAGTGGGGGAGGAAGGAAGAATCAATCCATATGATGAGCTGAAGTTGGACATGTGAAATAGAACTTCTAATACCAGGAGGTCTGTGCCAAGTGTCAAAGCAGAGTCTACACAGAGCTGAAGGAAGCCAGATTCCATGGGGCAGAGTTGAGCAGGCTCTAGCAATCAGGATAGGCTTCCCAGAGGAGGTGTCATTTGTGAGCATAGCAGGATGGTTTGGGCTGCTCCAGAGAGTAAGCAGGCAAAGAGCTGCAGGTGCTGGCAGTTGGGAGTTGGGCTGGTGCCCATCCTGCGGCAGCACAGGCCTTAGTCTTGGAAGCCAGCCCTTTAGCTGAGCCATACTGGAGGAGCAGCGCCTAGCACAGTGCCAGGCACACAGTAGGCACTCAATAAAGAGTGGTAACTATTACCCAGACTAGGTGGTGACAACGCTGCCAGGACTACTCTGTCAGCCTGATGATGAATGGAGACCATGAGAGAGAACACTCTCGACTACTGAGCACCTACTGTGTGCTACACACTTTACCACATTCTGCAGAAGGTAAATCCTGAGAGCAGGGATTTTGTATGTTTGTTTTGTATGTGTCCTGCACATAGTAGAGGCTCACTACACATCTGGTGAATCTGCAAGGGGGGCCTCACAACCCCTCATTTTACAAGTAGAGAAACTGAGGCTCAGAGAATTAAAGGGACTTATCCAAGGTCACAGGGCTAGAAAGTGAGGGAATCAGGTTCTGCTGATTTCCCAAAGCTATTTTTTCAATGAGCAACCCCAGCTCCTTCCCCAGGGACAGGTGGCTGCCAGGCAGAGGAGGAGGTTGGGGTCCTACCTCTCCCATCAGACTCACTGATGAGAGGTGTGTTTTGCTGTCCCTCCACCCTTGTTGGACCCTGCTCAGGGTTCAAGCTCTTCAGACCTGGATGAGGGCCAAAGGAGAGAGGGGACCAGCAGAGGCTTCATAGGTCTGGCCCCTGCGGGGTACCAGCCACTTCCTGGGGAGTCTGAGGGAGGTGGCCTTAGCTGCAGGGGCAGCCTGCTAATTAGGACACGGTCTTTATGACTCAGTACTTTGAGATGTCATTTTCTAGACTTGGGGTTGGGGGTGGGAGTGGAGAAGGCACACACAGAGTTGTTTTTAATTACATTTGGTTTGCTAATTTCTGATAGAAAATAAACATTTACCGGGAGCCATATTTCTTCATTTCACGCCGGCTGACTTCTGAGTTTATCAGGAGCCCAAACTGGCACCTCCAGCTCA
>NW_020175393.1:5004673-5029724 GCF_003031525.2 Neophocaena asiaeorientalis asiaeorientalis | reverse complement strand
TCACACACCAGTGCTCTGAAGTTGGCCAGGAAGGGGGAGAGATGGGAGGAGATGGAGGGGTGGGGGAGGGCAGGCCCTGCTTCTGTGGGTGGCAGGTCCACTTTTCGATGTGGACAGAGGGGAAGGGGGCCTGAGGATGGGGAGCTCCTCACTCCTGATGCCCAGGAGTGGGGGCAGGGAGTCTGGAGGGGGCATGCCCTCCCCTTCCACCCATGAAGATGATCTCTAAGGACACTTCTGGCTTCCACATCCTAGCGTGGTGATGGGTCTCTCCAAGGACTGGCCGTGGAGGGCTTTTTGGGTGATAGGGATGGCAGGGAGATTTGAAAGGTCATCCTGTCCACTGCTTGGTCTCCAGATGGGCCCATGCAAGGGAGTTGGACAGAGGGAGAAAAGAAGAAGAAGGGGAGAGGGGAAAAGGTATGGGAAGAGAGGAAGGAAGTCAGGGTGAATTCCCCAGGGGGGAGATAAGTGGTCCCCATAAAGTAAAGACATCTGCCCTTGTCTCTGCTGAGGGTGAAGGTCTTGAAATTTACAGGGGACACATAAAAAAGAGGATGCCTCCTGATGCTGGAAAGGGAGAGGAAACTAGAGGTCCTTTGGTTGAGGGCTGGGCCTAGGCAGGGTGGAGAGCTGGAGCAGGGCACTTTCTCAACCTCAGCACTGTTAACATCTGGGGCTGGATAATTCTTTGCTGTGGGGGACTGTCCTGTGCCTTGTGTCCCTGGTCTCTACCTACTAGGTGCCAGTAGCACTGACCCACCATCCATCGTGACAACCAAAAATATCTCCAGACATTGGCAAATGTCTCTTGGATCGTGTATGTGTACAAAATTGTCCCGATTGAGAAGCACTGTCTAGGATGCCTGGGGGTGAGGATGAGGGTAGAGAGGAGCTGCAGGAAGATAGGGAGGAGCTCGTGGGGACCCTGGACTGAGAGGTGATGGGGTCCCCTGAGCGATGGGGAAGAAAGAAGGAGATTTGGAGACGAGAGAGTAGAAAGTCCCCTGCCCCCAACCTGGTTTCTAAATCCATGTTAAGCCATGATTGTTGGGTTTTTTTTTTTCCAATTACATTTCAATTTAGCTCAATTACTTTTCCATTATTGTTCAAGCGACTCGGTTTTAATTGAAGCTTCTGGTTCTTATCTCTCTCATTCTCCCACATAGAAGAGGGGAGGGAGGAGGACAGCTGGGGTTAGAGAAAGCCCATGTTGGTGGAGTTCTGGGGGCAGTGGGCATCTTCAGCAGAAGGACCAAGGCCTTGAGGGGTGGAGCACACCCAGGCGCTCTCTGTGGCACCCCGACTGGCCAAACAAATCTGCAGGAGGGGAAAGGGAGAGCTATGATAATAACACTTGTCAAGTACTGGACATCATTGTAGCTAAAAGCAATAAGGTATCTACTATTATCAAACTCACTTTCCAGATGAGAAAACTAGGCACAGAGACATTAGAAAACTTGCCCTGAGTCACATACCTGGTAAGTAGCAGAGCTGGGAGGTAATCTAGCCCTTTGCCTCTTGAGTTTAGGTGCTTAGCCTCAGGCTCTACTCCCTGTCCCTCGAAGTTATGCCCACTGGCCCCCTCCCAGCCCCAGCCCCATCTCCCTGGAACTCCCTCCCTCCCAAGCTCTGAAGCTCTAACTCAGTTCCTTCAAGGGTGTTTGGCTTTTCATCTGTCTCTAATTTCTCCCCAGAATTCGAGGCCTGGCCTTCCCTACCTCTTCCAGGAAGTCTTCCCTGATTACCTCTGACCTTATATATGCCCCCAGCCCCAAGCTGCCCATCATGGTGAGGTGGGGTGGGGGCTGGGAAAAGGCAATGATTTGAAGTTGGACAGATCTGAGTTAAGTGTATTAACTCACTTAAGAGCTGTGTGATTTGGGCAAGTCATGTAAGCTCAGTGAACGTCTGTTTCCTTGTCTGTAAACTGGGTATTAATAATACCCACCCCTCAGGATGTGAGTGGATTACACTAAAGGAGAGAACTATGTAAAACACCAGCAAGGGATAAGAGGCTTAATTAAGCAGGATAAGGGGTTTTCTCAGCCAAACCTAATGTCAACCCTGAGACACAGGTATAGCAGGGATCAATCTCTCCACTTCACAGAGCAAACAAGTGAGCCCCAGATATGTATTCAAATCCTGCAGGGAGATGAAACAGAGACTGGGACTGGGATCTCCCTCTTAACCTTGAATTCAGCAACCCTGTGGCAGAGGAGATGAGGGTCGAGTATAAACAGCTGTGGACTTTCTGAGCCTATGAGGGTGAGGGGTTTGGATATTTACTCTTCCCCCACCTTCCTTGTTCTTCCTGAGATCCCAGTGAATTCACAGAGGGGGTGCCCCTGAGACTCTGAGGGTATATAAGTGATGGAAGTGAGAGCAGACAAGCCCCCTGCCACACAGTTGTGGTGTGTACTTGGTTTTCTCAAGTAAGAGAGATGTCTTCCACTAGAAGGAATAGAATACTAGACCCAAAGTAGCTTTAAATGGTTTTTCTCAAAGAGCTAAAAGTCTGGAAGTGGTTCCAGTGTTGGTCAATGACCTGGCTCTTCACAGATCCCTCAGCTCTGCCACCTTCAGCATGTTCATAGTATCCACCTCATGGTCACAAGATGGCTGCTAGAGCACCACATCACAACTTCCAAAGACAGCATCCGGAGCTGCAAGGAAAGAGAGAGAAGAAGGGGACTCCCCTCGTGCCCTCTCTCCTTTCATCAGGGAGAAAAGTCATTCCCAGAACTTGTCCCACAGATTTCCCCTATGTCTCATTGGTTAGGATTGAGTCATACATACAGTCATCCCGAACTGCAAGGCAGTATGGGAAAGCCAGCCTCTGGCACCCTTACCCCACGGGTGCACCCTTCGGGGTGGGGCTCCAGCTTGATGTAGGGAGGGCCTCCTGGAAGATCCCCCCACCTGGGCCTTGGCGGACTTTGACTTCTGTGCCTCTCATCTGGAACATCCCCTAAACAAAAGCCCAATGAACAGTGTCTGCAAAGAACCTCAGGATAAGCAGCATTGGTGCTTACCTCTCGGGTTATGAGATTCCATCCCCAAATTAGCTTGGTATTCCCTGCTGTCTTTTCATCTTTTTTGAAGCTTTTAAGTTTACTTCTTAAAATGTATTTTTCCAGTGCTTTTTGTTGTTTTTAGAAGAAGGGTTGATCTGAAAGACCTTACAAGTCATTGCCTGGAACAGGAACTGCAGTGTCTGACAAATAGGAGTGGTCTGTCACACTTGGCTTAGACCAGTGACTCACGCCAGAGGCTGGGCACATGGCTGAACCCCAACAAAGTTAAGGCTCACTGAGAGAAGGAGAAGGGGGAGTGGCTGCAGTGTTGGCCATCCGCAGCCCACACCAAAGCAGTGATAATTATTGCTGAAATCCCGAGGGCAGGGCCCAGGGGACAAGAGAGGAGGCTTGCCTGTGAAATGTGCCTTTTTGCCTGAACTTGGAGATTTATTGATATTTTCCTCCAACAAGTATTTTATTTTTTGAGACAACAGCAAACTCACAGAAGAGCTGGAAGTATGTTACAAATAACTATGTATTTTCTGAACCATTTGAAAGTAAGTTGCAGACCTAATGTCCGATCACTCCCAAATACGTTAATATTTCCTACACACGAGAGCATTCTCCTGCATTGCCACAATACAACCATCAAAATCAGGAAATTAAAATTAATGTATTACTACCATTTGAGCCTCAGACTCTGTTCACGTTTTGACAACTGTCCCTATAATATCTTTTATAGCATAAAGATGCAGTCTAGAATCATGTGTTGTATTTAGTTGTCATGTTTCTGTCACGTGAAGCTTCTTTCACTCCAAAATGGTTCTTTGATTTTTCCTTGACTTTTATAACCTCAACATGTTTAAAGATTACAGGCCAGTTATTTTGTACAATGTCCCTCAATTTCAGTTGCTTTCCTCATAATTAGATTCAAGTTATGCATTTTTGGCCAAAAACATCAACAAAGTGATTCTGTGTTCTTATTGCATCCTATCAGGTTTCAATATGTACAATTTCTGATAACGTTCACTTCCAACAAACATTTTTTGAACATGTGTATATAAATCATTGTCTTTGACTTCTCAGTGTCCTCTAGCTGCTGTCTGGACCCTCACACATAAAAACAAACTGTGCCAAATTGTATGTTTCGAGAAATTCCATGGTTTGTTCATTCAGGGGAGAGAGCAATCAGGGAGAGCTTCAAGGAAGAGGTTTTGTATGGCCTCCAAGAATGGGGAGGATTTGGCAGGGACTGAAGGCAAGCACTCCAAGGTAGGAGGAAAAGTATATGCAAAGGCTCAGAGCTAAGAAGAGTAAGGCATGTGTGACAGAGACAATGTTATGTATTCAACAAAGCACTGTCATTTCTCTCTTGGGTATTCAGAAAAACTACATTTCCCAGACACAGACACCTTTGCAGTTCAGTTGGCCCATGTGACCGAGATCTGGACAACAGACTATGGATGAAACTAATGAGCACTGCTTCTAGGCTTCCCATAAATTCTTCTGCTTGATCCTCCATGCTCTTTCCTCCTCTTGCATGATAACCTTGGAGTCTGCAACTTGAGGATAGCGATATTACTAGATGAGAGAGCCTGGGTCCCTGAATGACTATGTGGGACGGAACTTTACCTCTCACCCATCAGATTGTGACATGAGGGGGAATTAACCTTGCTTATGATAAGTCACTGAGATTTGGGGGTTATTTATTACAGCAGCTGGCATACCCTGACCAAGATAGTATGTGATGGAGACCTCAAGGAAACCAGTCTGTTTAGCACAGTAAGCATGTGTGAAGACTGTGAGACAAGATGAATCCAGTTACTAGTGGGACCTTGAATGTCAGGGTAATAAATATGGAATTACTTTCAGTAAGAAATAGGGAGCCACTTAAAGTTTATAAGTCGGGGAAAGACATGAGAAAAGTAGTGTTTAAAGGGGAGGTGGTTTGTAGGATAGCTTAGGTTGCAATGAAAGAAGAGGGAAGGCTATGTAAAGCCTCTTGTGGTCATCCAGGTAAGGGGTGTTATTAAATAGGATTAAGTTCAGATTGACAGAAAACCCCAAATAACAGTGGCTAAATCAAAGGAATATTTATTTCTTTCACATAAAAGAAATCTTAGTGTATCAGTCTAGGGCTGATCCTCAGACCCCTTTTGTCTTTTTGCTCTGCCATCTTTAGTAGATGGCTTCTGTGTCGTGGAAAGAGATGGCTGCTTGGGTACCAGCAGCGAGTCACATCCACTTCCTAGTCAACAGGAAGAAGAAAGGGGCAAGGAAGGGAGTGCCCCCTCCCTTCGAGTACACTCCACAAAGTTGCACGTATCGATTCTACTTACATATTCAACACACGTAGCAGCAAAGGAGACTAGAAAATTTAGTTTTTATTCTACGTGACTCCAGATGCCCAGCTAAAATTGGGAATATGAGGAGAATGGATTTGGAGGGATAATAAACAGTCTCTGCCATGGGCGTGGTGGTGCCTAAGCCCCAGGGGTGGTGCTGAGATTGGAGAAGCAAAGGGAGGACCAAGAATGATGAACAACTGAAACAAACTGTCCTGGGTTCAAATCCTGGGTTCTCCATTTTACTTGTTATGTGATTTAGTCAAGTAAGTTTCTTAGCCTAAGCTTTTAATTAGTTAAAGAGAATGATACTACCTCCCCCATTGGGGGATTGAGATATTAAATGCAAAATGTCTGGCACATAGAGGATGCCCAATAAATGGTAAATTAATTTAGCCCTTGAGAGGCAAGAAAGGACTGGGAGAAGAGGGGCCAAGGGGAAAGAATTAGATCATAACATCGTTCATGCATCCACTCACCATCTCGTTATTGGCATGCCAGGTACAGTGCTGGACTCTGGAGATAAACAGGGGACAAGGCTCTGGCCCCTTTGAAGAAGTTCCCCACCCATAGAGACAGACAAGTAAACAAGCGATTAAATCATGATAGAGTGGAAAGCCCTGCCTCACAGTGTCAGCCAGGTTTACAGCTCTGTCTTCCTCCTCCCCAGGAGAGTGGTGGGAGCTCTCCAAGGTACTGGCTTGGGCCCGCCGCTCCTGCCGTGCGGGCCCTGCCATCAATCAGGGAGCGTCATTAGCAGGGGAGGGTTCTACTATTCTGTCTCAAAGTGAGGGGACCTTTCCCTGTGAGCACACAGGTGGGTTAGGAAGAGCCTGGGTGGGGAAGAGGAGAGACCTGGGTGTTTGCAGCAGATTGTGTCTTGGGTTGTTGTTGGGTGAGTTACGGGCAACCTGGTCCTTAGAAGTAGGCTGACAAAATGACTGCCATCGTGAAGGGGGTCTCTGATGGTGCTGTTTCAGACATCAACAAAAGGAGGTGGGTGTTTCCTCTTTTATAAGATTTTGAGTTCTGGTTCTGAGGAGATGGAGTAGGCATACCCCCACCTTGTCTCCCACTGCATAAAACTATAAATCTTGAATTCTTGGAGCAGGTATCAAAGGATTCTGAAAAATAAATGGTGGCAGGCGGATTAAGGAAGAATGACAAGTTTCACCCCTCTGGTATTGCCCATCCTGGACTTAAAGGCAGCCTGAAACTCAGAAGTGCTCATTGGGTGTGGACAGAAAGAGCTCCATGAGAAGCTTTCTATTTCTGGACCAAGGAGTGGGAAAGGGGACCCCTATGGGTTATTGAGAGTAGGGGACATCCCCTGTTGCTTTTATTTTTTTCCCCTTTTTTCTGGCCCAAGCCCCCAGGCAATACTGTGGTGGCAGTGGTGATGGTTGCACAGTGATGGAGATTTGGTCAGCAGAGCAGGTGTCTAAATCTCTGAGAGAGGGAAACTCTTATCTCTCACCAGAGTAGCTGTGATCCCAAGGGCATAGGGCAAATCCCCACTACTTTCTTCTTCTTCTTGTTCTCCCGTTACTTGTTCCTGTGTGTGAATCTCAGGCCTCACCTCTGAGCTGTGTATGCCTGGATCTGATGCTAAACAGCTGATCCAGGCTTTGAGAACTGAGCTACAGTGCAGATTACCACCTAGATTTCAGACTGGCCAGTGGGTTGCACACACGTGAGACTGTTCCTCAAAGCACTGCAAACACTTTGAAAACTAAACTGGTATTGGAACCACAACCCACAGAAGGCAGGGCAGAACTTGCAGCCTAAACCTAATTTGGTTGATTACCTGCTAACAACAACAACAAAAAAAAACCCAAAACACTTCTTAGGATTTAAATAAGGTCCAAAATAGCTAGGATAAAATCCAAAATTGCTTGGCATGTTAAGAACAAGGAAAATCTTAACTCACAAGGGAAAAGAAAAGGAACAAATGCCAACCCCAAGATGACACAGATGTTGGATTATCAGAAAAAGACTTCAAAGCAGCTGTTATAACCATGCTCCAAGAAGTCAGAGTGAACACTATTGAAGTAGATAGAAAGTTAGAAAGACTCAGCAAAGAAACAGAAGATATAAAGAAGAAGAACCAAACAGAAATTTTAGAACTGAAAAATACAATAACTGAATTAAAAATTCACTGGATGGGCCCAATAGCAGAGTGAAGATGACAGAGGGAAGAATGAATGAACTTGGGTGACTGATAGCTATTCATTTTGAAAAACAGACAGAAAAAAGTTTTGAAAAAAAGATGATCAGAAATTCAGGGATCTGTGGGACAATACCAAAAGTTGAACGTTTGCATTAACAAATTCTGAAAAATCGAATTCAAAGTATGTTTTCTGACCATAATAAATTAAACTAAAAATCAATAACAGGGCTTCCCTGGTGGCGCAGTGGTTGAGAGTCCGCCTGCGGAGGCAGGAGACACAGGTTCGTGCCCCGGTCCAGGAGGATCCCACATACCGCGGAGCGGCTGGGCCCGTGAGCCATGGCCGTTGAGCCTGCGCGTCCGGAGCCTGTGCTCTGCAGCGGGAGAGGCCACAACAGTGAGAGGCCCGCGTACCGCAAAAAAAAAAAAAAAAAAAAAAAAAAAAATCAATAACAGAAAGATAATTGGAATATCTCCAAACACTTTGAAATTAAACAACATACTTATAAGTAACTCATGGATCAAAGAGGAAATCTTAAAAAGAAAATATTTTGAACTGAATGAAAATGAAAATAAAACATATGAAAATGTGTAGCATGCAGTTAAAGAAATGCTTAGAGGAAAATTTATAATATTAAATACTTATATTAGAGAAGAAGAAAAGTCTCAAATTGACAATCTAAGCTTTTTCCTTAAGAAACTGGGTGGGGGGACAGTGGGGAGTACAAATTAAACTCAAAGTAAGCAGAAGGAGTAAATAATAAAGATCAGAACAGAAATCAATGAAATTGAAACCAGGGAGAAAATAGAAAAGAATCAATAAGATTAAAATCTAGTTCTTTGAAAAGATCAATAAAATTGATAAGCCTATTGCTAGATTGACAAAGAAAAAAAAGAGAAAAGATGCAAATTACCAATATCAGGAATGAAAGAGAAAGAGGGAATGTAACCACCCATCTCACAGACATCAAAAAGAGAATACTGCAAACATCTCTATGTCCATAAGTTTAACAACCTTGGTGAAAGGTCAGCAAATCATGGCCCATGGACCAAATCTGGCCCACCTATGTTTTGTTTTGTTTTTTTTTGGGCGGGCCTCTCACTGCTGTGGCCTCTCCCGTTACGGACCACCGGCTCCGCTTGCGCAGGCTCAGCGACCATGGCTCACGGGCCCAGCTGCTCCGCGGCACGTGGGATCCTCCCAGACCGGGGCACGAACCCGCGTCCCCTGCTTCGGCAGGCGGACTCTCAACCACTGTGCCACCAGGGAAGCCCTCACCTGTGTTTTTTAACTAAAGTTTTCTTGGAACATGGCTCCACTGGTCTGAATAGTACCCCACCCTCAAATTCATGTTTACCTAGAACCTCAGAATGTGACTTTATTTGAGATTAGAGTTTTTGCAAGTGTAATTAGTTAAGATGAGGTCATACTGGATTAGGATGGGCCCTAAATCAAATATGACTGATGTCTTTATGAGAAGAGGAGTGGATACAGGAAGGAAGATTTGGATACAGAGATACAGAGAGACATGGACGGAAGAAGGCCAGGTGAAGACTGAATTAAAGATGGGAGGTATGCTGCCATGATGCTTCTTCTGGGACTGGAAGAAGCATGGAATGATCCTTCCCTAGAGTCTTCAGAGGGAGCATTGCCCTGTAACACTTGGATTTTGGACTTCTAACCTCACAGACTGTGAGAGAATAAACTTCTGTTGTTTTGAGCCACCCATTTTGTTATGGCAGCCCCAGGAAAAAAATACCACAGCCATGCTCATTCATTTATATATTGTCTATGGTTGCTTTTATACTACAGTGACAGAGCTGAGTAGTTGTAACAGAGTCTGTGTGGCACAAAAGCCAACAATATTTTCTATCTATCCATTTACAGAAAAAGTTTGATGACCTTTGATGTAGACGAAATAAAACAAGTCCTTAAAAGCCACAATTTACCAAATGCACCCAATTAAAAAAAATAACCAGAATAATCCCATACCTATTAACGGAATTGATTCATAGTTTAAAAACTTCCAAAAAATCTCCTGGCCTGAATGGTTTCTCTAGTAAATTCTAACAGACATTTAAAGAAGAAAAAACACCAATTCTACACAATCTCTTCCAGAGAACAGAAAAGGGAAAACTCCCCAACCCATTTTATGAGGTTAGCATTGTCAAATTGCCCAAAGCAGATAAAGAAGAAAACTACAGACCAATATCCCTCAAACAAAAATCTTAAACAAAATACTAGAAAGTTGAATACAACAATACATATAAAAAAGAATACCCCATGACCAAGTGAAGTTTATTTCAGGAATAAAGCCAGACTGGTTCAATATTCAAAAATCGGGACTTCCCTGGTGGCTCAGTGGTTAGGAATCAGCCTGCCAATGCAGGGGACATGGGTTCGAGCCCTGGGTCAGGAAAATCCCACATGCCGTGGAGCAACTAAGCCCATGAGCCACAACTACTGAAACCTGCGCACCTAGAGCCTGTGCCCCGCAACAAGAGAAGCCACCGCAATGAGAAGCCTGTGCACTGCAACGAAGAGTAGGCCTCACTCACCACAACTAGAGAAAACCCGCACGCAGCAACAAAGATCCAGCGCAGCCAAAAATAAATAATAAAAAAATTAAATATTCAAAAAGCATTCGATGTAATCCATCATATTAACAGACAAAAGAAGAAAATCCACATGATCATTTCAAACTGAGATAATAAATTTACGTGGTTTTAAGCAGCTGAGTTTTATGATAATTTGATACTCAGCAATCCATAATTAATATTAGCAACACAGTTAATATTAATATTAGCAACCTATCTATTTCTTCTGTATTTCTTCTCCCACCTATCTCATACCCCCAGAGAAAATATTTTGGTAACCTCTAGGGAACCACTATCCTGAATGTGTTATCTTTCCCATGCTTTAAAAAATACTTTTACTTAACGTGTATATACGCCCAAACCATACGTGGTTTATTTTAATGTTTTTATATATAAATGGTATCACACTGTCTGCAATTCCTCTGTTACTTATTCTTCTCAATAAGGTATTGTGATATTCATCCATGTTATGTGCATAGATCTTATTCATTCGTCCTTACTGCTTATAGTATTCTACTGCAGGATTATGCCACAGTTTATTTATCCAGTCTTGTATTATAATGGACTTTTAATTTGTTTCCCTTTTTTTTTGCCTTTCCAGTGTTGCTGGGAACCTTCTTGTGTATGTGTGTGAAAATATGGAAATTTCTCTAGGGAGGGGAAAAGCTTGGTCTAATCCTTGGGTGTTAAGGCTTCTCCCAGAGTCCATAATGAAGTGGTCACAATCCAAGTGTATGATGAGTGTGTATTTATGAGGGTTGGGGAGAAAGAGTCATACTGTAACAATGAACGACCATGACCAGGAGTCACTGAGCCTTGTCTCTGTACCTGAACCAAGCGCTTGAAGTACTTACCATAGAATGTCTCTGTTGGAAGGGGATTTAGATGCTATTTGTCAAACTTCCTTGGGAATTTCTGTCTCTCTCTTAACTCCTGCCTTGCCTGTGTAGCTTTTCTCACTTTCCCTATCCCAGTCCTGCAACTTTTGTCAAGAGCTCAAGAGAAGGCATTGGGGAACAGATGGGAAAGGAAAAGAGAGGTCCTCATCCCCAATCTTTGCCATGAGTGAGGGGTTGGGAGCTGCCAGGGCTGAAGAAACAGTGTCAAGCCACTGACAGAGAAACAGAAGAGGCAGAAACAGAAGGAAAGGAGCAATGCAGGCGAGGGGAAATGCCCTCTTCCTCCATGGAGTTCAGGAGAACTTCTGCCTGGACCAGCATTACCCAAAGTGTATGTGAGCATCACACGTTTCCTGAGATGCCACAACACATGCACACTCATAACACACACACACCCATATAAGCAAGCACACACACCATGCACACAGATACACATGTATAGAAACACACATACAGCACACACCCCTGTGTACACAGCAAAACACATGTGCACACAGTGATACACATGTAACACATACACACACCCCATGTGTGGGTACACACACACTCTTTCCTGGTCAGATAAAAGTGGGAATTGCTTTATCCCCTGACCCTTCCCCGTAGGTTCCCAGTGTACATCAGAATATCAAAGGCTTCTAGACGTTGGGCATGAAAGAATCCCACTCCCTCCTGTTTGGGACCCTTCACTTGTTTCATATCATTTACTTCCTAATTGTGAGTTTTGTGTCATTATTTGTTTTTTAACATAGAAATAGTTTGTGTTTTTTCAATTAGGAAATTTATGCGTGCCCAATTGCAAAAAAAAAAAAAGTTTGATAATGCATTAGAGCAAACACAAAGTAGAAAGCACAGAGGGAAAATTACATTTTGGTATATATCCTTCCAGCATTTTTCTCATAAATATGCACATGCTTTTCTCTTTTTCATAACTTGTTTCTTTCATTTGATAATATGCGTTAAAAATCTCTAAATGAGTGAATGGTATCCCACATTATGGGTTGTGGCAGATTGTATTTTCCAAAGATGGTTAGAACAGTATCTCCCATCTCACAAGCTCCCTTCAACAAGTGGAGTCTGAGCCCCGTCCCCTGGAACCTGGGCTGACCTTTGTGACTGCCTTGACCACTAAACACTATGGGATTAGTCAAAAAGTTTCCACCTTGTCCTCTTGGAATGCTGGCTTTTGGAACCAGCCACCATGCTGTGAGGAAGTCCATGGAGAGGGTCATGAGAGGAGCAGAGGCCCTGGGAACCACAGCCCCAGCTGAGCTCCTAGTTGGCAGCCAGTACCAACTTGCCAGGTGAAGAAGTCGCTTTTAAGCGACTCATCCAGCCTTAATCAATCTGTCCCAACTGGTGCCAGTAGAGAACACAGTTGCCTTGCTGAGCCCTGCCCAAATTGCAGATATGTGGGAAAAATAACTGATTGCTGTTGTCTTAAGCCACTAAGTTTTACGGTGGTTAATTACACAGCAACAGATAACTGGAACATGGGTGTATCATACTTTATGTAAGCATCATACTACATATGCATATTTGGGTTGTTTCCAATCCTTTTGCACTGATGTCCAACTTTCTTCTTCAGTCCGTCCTGTCTCCTGGATGGCTACAGCCCCTTCTTCTATGTCCAAGGAGCCCAGTACTGGGTTGGGTGCATACAGGAGGTGCTCAGTATAGCTTTACTGCAGAGGCTGGTGAGGGGAAACGGAGAATCTCATGGGGATCGCCTTCCCACCCCTCTGCTCCTGGGCTGCAACCTGTTGTCTGCTCCTGCAAGGGCACGTCTCTCACTGCACTTATCACTGGCTCCCATGGGTCCCTGGGAAGGGCAAGTAAACATAACGGGAGGTACAGATGTGACCTAAGGGGGTGATGGAGAACACGAATGAAAGGGGGTAACGGAGAGCAGTATTCTCCCCAGGGAACAGAAACAAATCTCTGAGCCCACAAACTTCCTCTGGAGCCTGGTCTCCCAGAGTGAGTTGAGGGCAGAGTGGTGCAGAGCTGGCCTGGTGGTGTGGAGAGAGGCTGCAGTTGCTGGCCAGGCTGTCCGTGGACCTGCTGAGGGGGTGGGGAGCACGTCTTCTCTCCTCAAAGGCAGTGATTCCCCTCCACCGAAACACACCTTGCTGTTACAGGAAGACTGGGGCACTCTGAGCTGGCCTGGGGTGTGGGCAACATCTCTGGCCATTTGGGTCCCGTCAACCTGGGCCTCCTTGTGGCCAGGCAGAAGGGCCTGTCTTGGCCTGTTTGCACTTGCACTGAGCTGCTGAAGTGGCAGCCGGACCTGGATGGATAGGTGGAGAAGCTGCCCTCAGGGAAAGGCAGTGGGTGAGCATCCTGGAAACACAGCCACTCCTGGCAGACCACTTGCCTCTGGAATTTTAGGGGTTGGAGAAATCTCTCTGCCACTCCAGAACCAAGCCCCACCCCTGGGTTCAGTCTGCTGCTCCTTTCCCAGTTTAGGGCCTTTCCCACCCCCAAATAAGAGTTCTCTGAAGCCAGAAGGAGAAATCCGGGAGCTTTCTTCGTTAGAGTCTCTAAAGCCATCTGCCAGGAACTTCTATAAGTAGAGTTGGGAGGATACCTCAAGACTATGGAATCCAGGGCTTTGCCTATTTGAACGTGCACAGGAATCACCTGGGGCCCTATTAAAATGCAGATTCTGATCCAGTGGGTCAGGCGTGAGGCCCGAGATTCTGCGTTTCTAACCATCCCCGCGTGATGCTGATGCTGCCGGTCAGTGAGCCACTCTTTAGGGAGCAAGGCTCTTGTCCACTGCTTCAAGCTCAGGGGCCCAAGGAGGCAAATGGATGGGCTCAAGGCCGCACGGTGAATTAGAATGTGGGCCCCGCTTTGCCCCGCACTCTGCATAGTCCAGGACAGGTACAGCACTCCTCAGCTGCCCACACCAAAGAAGAAGCGCCGGAAGCACCCCGCCTTCCCCCCTGCAATGGCCAAGCTGAGGATGTAGACAGGCGCTTGCTGTCGGGGTAGCGCAGGCCGATGGTGGGAGGTGTGCTGGTGCTGAGGAGCCCTTTCTACCTCCAGAAGCGGAGAGGCAAGTCTCTCTGCGCACGGGACACCACGTCTAGGGCACCTGCTCTGCAGCAGAGAGGAGGCGAAATAGCCTAGAGGTGGCCTCTCAGCCCCAGTGTCAGCCCACTTACTGTGGCACATACACACACACACCCCTATAGTTAAATCACTCAGCGGCCCCCTTGTTGATGAGGGACAATCTCCCACTGTTCGCTCTTGGCCTAGCTGCCCCAGCACAGTCTAAATGCTTAGGTAGGAAGAAAATCCAGGCCCCCGGGCGGAGGGATAACACTGAGAGTTTTCTGCTCCAAGTGCATTCAGGGTCTACTGAGCCCTGTGAACTGGCCCCTGTGAATTGGACTGAGGAGAGAATGCTGGGGAGCCCCCAGTCTGAGGGAGAGGAGCTCCCAGCTTGGCTGATTGTCACTCTGCACAAGGTAGAAACTAAAGATGCTGGGATATGAAAGATCCCTGGTTCTAGACCTAAGGTCTATGGAGATTATTGTAAATTGTGAAAACCATTGATTTCTGCTTCTGCTGGGAATGTACTGAAATGGCAGGAGAACTGGAGGCAGACAGCAGGAAAGAGTTCCTACCCAGGAGAAATGAAGGCACTGGGACGGTGGGGTTTGGTCCCGGGGAGATCTGCCCAAGCTGCAGGGCCTCTCCCCTGACTGGATGTTTACCCTTGAGGCTCAGTTGCCATCCCACATGGTGGAAGCGGGAGGGCCAGGCCACTTTTCAAAACTTCTTTATTCTGAGGAAGTGCCATCCTTGAAAATGAAGAGTGTCTAGCAAGAAGCCCTGCCCAGGTGTTCAGGAAAAATAGAACTCCCCCCACTCCCCTGAACACTACTGACCTCGTCAGCAGCACCCTAACTGAGAAGACCCCTCACCATTTCCTCCACCACCAGCAGTGCGATGGCCAGAGCTCTGGGCTACCACCAGGAGGCCTAGGTTCAAGTCCTAGCTCTGCTGGTTTGCTGTGTGACCCCTGGCAAGTCAGTGAACTTCTCTGAGTCTCATCCATCACAGAGGGAAGAGAGCCCAGCACCTGGCATTGTTGTAAGGGTTAGATGAGACTGTCAGTGAAAGCAGCTGGTAGGCCTAAAATCACTGAGAAAGCACAATGGTCTACTACTACAGTTTAACTGTTATCGCGTACCTCACTGTGGTGGTAGCACCCTGGGTCTCCGGTCAAGGGTGACATGACAGTTGCCTGCCCTCTGGGGTTGCAGAGTCCAAGGCAGGAACACAGGCCTTAATGTATGGGTTCCTCTTAAGAGCCAAGGCTCATCTTCAGGAAGCCATTTAGAACCCACTGGGGCCAATCCCCAAAGGTTCATGCAGCCTGGCCAGATGGATGGTGGGGCCTGTGGAGGTCATGTCACTCTGCCTGTTCAGCCGGTCCCCCAGACCCCGGGAGCTGACAGCCCAGAACACTGAGCATTAGCTAGTCAAGGTTCCTCTTTCTAAAAAAACACAACTCTATTAAAATAACAGTGTGATTTTTTTTTTAACTAAATTCATTGATTGATTGATTTTTGGCTGCGTTGGGTCTTCGTTGCTGTGCGCGGGCTTTCTCTAGTTGCGGCGAGTGGGGACTACTCTTCGTTGTGGTGCGTGGGCTTCTCACTGTGATGTCTTCTCTTGTTGCGGAGCATGGGCTCTAGGCACGTGGGCCTCAGTAGTTGTGGCACACAGGCTCAATAGTTGTGGCGTACAGGCTTAGCTGCTCAGCGGCATGTGGGATCTTCCTGGACCAGGGCTCGAATCCATGTCCCCTGCGTTGCCAGGTGGAGTCTTAACCACTGCGCCATCAGGGAAGTCCCAAGAGTGTGATTTAGTTAATTATTCTCTATAGTAACTGGGTAACTGTAGAAATACATTCATCCAGCTCCCTGATGCTTGACTGAGTTTCCTAAAGTCCCTCTTTGCTCTTTTCACTTCATCTTCTCCCCTAAGAGCTTTCAGTGGCTCCCAAGATTACATAGGATAAACCCCAAAATCCTAGTTCTGAGATTTTGGGACCTCCACCATCTGGGCCCTCTCTACGTCCCTGCCTCGCTACAGGACTCTACATTCTGGAAAACTAGGCTGTCTATTCCCTGTCCTTGTCTCTGTCTTCTTCACTTTAGCCCCTTAAAGACTCTGGTCAAATCCAGTTTCCTCCACAAAGCCTTCCTTGATTACTAGAGCCTAGAGTTTCTTGAAGTGGCTTACACCATCAGCATTAGAATCACATGAAATGTATAGAAGGCAGTGGGTTTGTGTGTGTGTGTGTGTGTGTGTGGTACGCGGGCCTCTCACTGTTGTGGCCTCTCCCGTTGCGGAGCACAGGCTCCGGACGTGCAGGCTCAGCGGCCATGGCTCACAGGCCCAGCCGCTCCGTGGCATTTGGGATCTTCCCAGACCAGGGCACAAACCCGTGTCCCCTGCATCTGCAGGCGGACTCTCAACCACTGCGCCACCAGGGAAGCCCAGGCAGTGGGTTTTAAATGCTGATTTATGAGCTCCACTCTGGATCTATTGGACAAGACTCCATGGGGGAGAGGATGTCTGGGACTTTGCTCATTTAATAATGCACACCCTCACCCCATCATGTGCCACTGCCCCAGCTTTTGGTAGACCTGTCCTGCTCTGAACCCCTGTAGCACTTGTCCTGGACCTCTCATCTAGATACGCCACTTGCAGAAACGTGATGGACTAGACATGCCAAAGGGCTCTCTGACTATAAAACACTCAAATCCTTAATAAACCTTATGTAATGATGTGGGACTTGGGAGAAGTCAGGGAACTCTTCAAGACTGCCCTGAGGGAACATGCTGATATTAGCTCCACAGCTGGGAAGGCAAGGAAACTGACCCGGCACTCTTGCTTTAAGTACAGACTTGACCTGCAAGAAAAAAGAAAAAAAAAAAAGTAGAGACTCAGTGCTTCAAGCCCACATCCCCTGGCTTCCAGAAAAACCTACTGCAAATCCTCTCTGAAAGAAAATATATCAACTTAGTCCCCAAGGATTTCCACAGATTAGGGTTAGGAAAAAAAAAAATCTCATGATCAAAGTTCACCAAACACTTACAAAAATGAACCATCATAGTGAGAGCCAGCAGAAACAATAAGCAACAGATGTGAATTCCCAAGAAGTTCAGATACTAGGATAATTAGACACTGGTTTCAAAAGAATAGCATAAAATTTTTTTAAAATTTAAAGTTGAACGGCAAAGACAATCGTGCAACAAAAGTCTAAAAATGACAAGGCAATTTTTTTGGGGGGCGCTACACAGGTCCCTCACTGCTGTGGCCTTTCCTGTTGCGGAGCACAGGCTCCGGACACGCAGGCTCAGCGGCCATGGCTCACGGGCCTAGCCGATCCGCAGCATGTGGGAAGAGCATGTGGGATTTTCCCGGACCGGGGCACGAACCCGTGTCCCCTGCATCGGCAGGCGGACTCCAACCACTGCGCCACCAGGGAAGCCCAGACAAGGTAGTTTTTTTAAAGGACTGAATTCACCTCAGTAACTTTTTGGGTTAACTGACTTCCTGGAGATGGCCCTTGGCTATTAAGAGAAACTCACTGACAGAATATCAAACAGAAGGAGAAAATCCTAACAGCAGCCAGAGAGAAGATAGGCCTCATGTCATGCCTCCTTATAATGTCAGTTCCCTGTAGATGAGCATGTACAACCTCTTCTGCCAGACCCAAGTCCCATAAGGCCCAATTTAACCACTGAGTTTCAGGTTTTCCACTGGTAATAGATTGAGGGGGTTGGTGGGTATGGTGGGAAAGAGTCCTGGCTTTGGAGCCTGGTGGTCCAGGGATAAACTCTAGCCCTGCTACCCACTGCCTGTAGTCATTTTTGTTTTCCTGGGGCCAATGCTCACACCTAAGTCTTTGGCTTGTGTCTTGCTACTGAAGTTAAAAAAATGAAAAGCAAGATAACAAACACCCATGGAAGGATTCCTATTTTTTGAAAGATTTACTGAAGCACCTACTCTGTGCTTATTCTTCAGAGATTCTCTCAGGAAACCCTTGCAAAATCCCTGGGGAGGGGACCCTGGGGCCAAGGCAAGGGAAAATCACCCCTCAGTTCATGGTGTACTTTCGTTGGTCTGTGCAAGGACCGCCCCCCATCTTCATTTTCTTTTCTCTCCTTCGTCCCTAGCCCCCACTCTCATTCACTGCCTGACACCAGCACACATTCTGATGCACTTGAGGTGTCTTTGAATATGTATGTCTGTCCTTGTTAAATATGTAGTATTGGTTTGCCTGACAACGTGTTTCTAATTTCCATATATGATACTGTGCTATGGACCTTAATTCTGTTTCTTTCTTCCCACTCAACACTAGATGTTTAATATCTATCCCTGTATCTGTCTGTACATCTAGCATGTTGTTTTTCATTACAACTTGGCATTCTATGGTGTCCCCACTTCACAGGTGAGGTAACTGAGTCTCAGAGAACCTAGACAACCTTGCCCAGGGTCACACAGCCAGTAAGGAACTAGCCTTGATTCACAGATTCAGAGAGAGATGCTCATTGCCTCTTCTCACTGGGTCCACTGACCTCACTGCTCACTGCAAGGGGGAGGTCCCTGACTGGGCCTCCACTGGCCTCCAAAATACCCTACTCACCCTGGTGCCTGGGTTCTGGAAGGCCCCATCCCTTCTTCTAGAGCTCTTCAGTGGCTTTCTTTTACAGTATTTAATGGAACATGTTTAATTAGGTAATATAATTTAACTTATTTAAGTAGGTAACACAAGTGCATATTTCAACATGCAGAAGATATGAAATGGTATACGGTGAAGTCTGGCTCTCTGTTGACCCCAGCCACCAGGTTCCCCAAGCTGGAAACACCCACTGTTACCAGAGATATTTTATCCTTACACAAAAATAGGTTTACGTGAGGTTCCCATATCCCCATTTTTATGCAAATGCTAGCATACTCTTTATACTGTTCTACACGTTGCTTTTGTCACTTCAGACTGTATCTTGGGCGTTGTTCCACATCAGTATTCTAGTAGCTTCTGCTTTCTTTCTGGCTGCATAGAATTCCACTGTGTGGATATACCATCATTATTGCAACAAAGTTTTTATTGAAGGACATTGTCCAATCTTTTGCTAAATAAATTGCTGCAATAGACATCCCCATGCATGTGTCACTTCTCATGAAGGCAAGTGGAGTGGATATTAGGAGGCACTGCTCAGACTCCTTCAGGAACGGGACTGGGCACTCATTCCCCCAGCTGCCTGGAGCATGGATCGCTAACAGCTCACACCTGCAAACCTCCTCAGGCACTGCCCTCAGGTGACCCTCACCCAAGGCTATGCCCCTGTCTGGGGCATAAACACCCACTAACTGGATCGTAAGAGCCCCCTGCCCCAATCTGGGACATCCCTGCAGGGCCATCCCAGCCCAGAGCTCCCATGGGATCTGCATGGAAGTTCAACTCCACCCTCTGCCCATCCTGCCTCTCTCACTCCCTTACAGGTGTCATTCCCCAGAATGTTCCCCCAGAAAACCTCCTGCGTGAAAAGTTCTGCCTCAGAGACTTTTTGTTTCCAGGGAACCCAATCAAAGACAGAAAGGCTGTTAGTAGGATGATTTTCTAGTTAGGGAATTAAAGGACCAATGTGCTTATAATTTGGGTAGATTTCAACGTAATTTCAAAGGACAGAACAAAAGAATATGGACGCAACTGGAGTCCATAAGCGTCCTGAATGGAGCCCTTCCACCTGACCCAGGTTAGAAGGCGCTCTTGTGCAGATGGTCACGTAGGGTTTTCCAGCATTCCTATGCAGCAAGCAGGACAGAAAATCCAACGCTTTGCAGCTGGGAGGCTGGGGGTGGGGGCAGGGGGCTGCTTGCCCAAGATGAGGCAGCCGGCACAGCGAAGACAGGGTCATCCTTGTTTACATCCAACATGGGGATGCTGACATGTTCGCTTCCTCTGGGGACTGCAGGAAAGGGTGATGGGGGAGGAAACTGCAGGAAAAATACATACACGAGAGGGTGAGGGGAAGGCAGAGTTAGCAGGACCTCCTAGTTAGGCCCCCACCCTTCTCTGATGTCCCCCAAAGTGCCCCAGTCTGGCCCAGCCCTCCCTCTTCTCGCCTGACCTTCCCCTACTTCTCAAACTCTGAAGGCCACTGAAGCTGTCAGATGCCCGAGAGAAAGTAGTTCAGAGTAACATGAAGGCCATGTGCAACCTCTCCCAAATGTCTCAAATCTCTACCTGATTTTCAGACTGTATGAAAATAACCTCATGCACTAAAATCACCTTTCTAACCATTTATAAGAGCCCAGCTTTCCTCTGGAGCCTGACGGCTATATCTTAATATGAGCCTTCCGCCTGGACAGGCTTCCCATCTCCCTTCCTCTTCCACCCTGCAGATGTGTCCTCTTCATCCTCCAGCCCTCACCCAGGCACCGCCTCCTTTAGGAAGCCCTCCCCCATCTTCCCAGGGGACTCTGCTCCCCCCTGCCACAGACCCCAGTAACCACTACTCACACTCAGTGTTATAGGTTGAATTGTGTCCCCCTAAATTTGTATATTGAAGTCCTAACCACCAGTACCTCAGAATGTGACCTTATTTGGAAATAGGGTCATTGCAGATATAGTTAAGATGAGGTCATACTGGAATAAGATGGGTCCCTAATGCAATGTGACTGGTGTCCTTATAAAACACTGCCACATACAGAGAAAGAGCCACATGCAGAGAGATGATGTGAAAGTACCATCTTCCAGGAAAGCCAAGGGTTGCCAGTAAACCACCCGAAGCTAGGAGAGAGGCCTGGATCAGACTCTCCCTCATAGTCCTCAGAATGCATCAACCCTGCTGACACCTTGATCTCAGACTTCCAGCCTCCAGAACTGTGAGAGAATACATTTCTGTTGTTTAAGCCACCCAGTCTGTGGTACTTTGTAACTGCAGCCCTAGGACACTAATGCCCCCACTAAGCTCTCAGTGAGCACAGACGGATATTAAGCTCCTCGCAAGGAGGAGTGAGTGCATTGCTGGGATGCTGCAAGCTGGGTGCTAGCGCCTTCATTTACACTTTGGGAAATTGAGGCTTAAAGCTGTGTAAGTGGTAGAGCCAAGATACAGACTCAGGCCATCTGGCCCCAGAGCCTACATTTTTAACCACGGGCAGTATTATCAGTAGTAATACTGAACGAAGACCCACAGTATTACTCCAGGCTCTGGACTCAGTGCTGATGCCTCCCACAGCACTGAGGGGCGCAGAAATCTTCCAGCGGCCTCAGGGGCTTGCCAGGCTCCTTGTTGGTGAAAGGCCAGCTCAGGATTTGATGTAGGGCCTTCTGTCTCCTAGAGACAGACGCATGCCCATGTGCACATCGGTCTACCAGCCGGGCTGTGGGTGCCCCGCAGGGTGCCGAGCACACAGCAGGTGCTCCATAAATGTGGGAAGAGTGACCTACATGTGCCTCCAACATGGCGGCCTCCTTGGGTCTCATAACAACATTTCATACACTGCTCTAGGTTTTGACAGAATTCTCGTCTCAGCCTGCTAAAGGCCTGCCTAATTTTCCACTCTATTGACAGACTCCATTTTACTTAACTGGCCCCTATTGTGTAGCAATTGGATGGTTTCTCATCCTCTCCTAAACTAGGGGGAGGCGTCAGGGATGCCTGTGCTGTGCTGGTGGTGGCTTCTAAAGGAACCGGCCTAGGAAGAACATCTCTGTGCCACTGGCAGCAGCAGTGAGCTGGGGAGACGCCTGGGGACAGGCCTGGTCTCAGGAGGTGTCATCCTGTCCGTGGTCACCCTCGAGTTCTGTCCTTAGTCCCTGCTCATTTTTGCTGACCCCCTCAAGGGAACAAAGGATGGAGCTCCCACATGGCCTACTCCCTGTCCCCTCTCATCCTCCTGTTATCCGTCACTCTCTCGTCTTGCCCGTCCTTCTCTGAAACAGAATTCTGGAATTCTTTCCATAACATTCACTGAGTGCCTACCTGGTGCCCAGCGCTGATCCAGGTGCTGGGGATGCAGCCATGAACAAAAGAGACAACATCCCTGCTCAGAAAGCTGACAGTCCAGAGTGGATGATGGACTCCAAACAGAGAGAAGTGATAGTCACATGGTGATAAGTTCTATGGTAGCAAGGGGAGAGGGCTGATCATTTAAACAGGGTGGTCAAGGAAGGCTTCTCTGATGAGAAGAACAGAGACCTGAACAAAGAGGAGTGACCATGTGGACATGTGGAGGAAGAAGTTTTCAGGCCAAGAGAACAGCAAGTGCAAAGGTCCTGAGGCGGGAGAGGCTGGCATGTTCCAAAAAGAGTAAGGAGGCTGGTGCGGCTGTGGTGGACAATAGCAGCCACAAGGTGTAGGGCTTCTGAACCTCCATCACAGCTTTGGCTTTTACCCTGGTGAGATGAAAGGGTTTACAAAGACACAGGCTTGAACTGGCTTGTTTGAAAAGATCCCTCTGGCTGCTGTGTGGAGAGTAGACTAGAGAGGGGATGGGGTAGAAGCAGTTGCAATAATCCAGGCAAGAGACAATGGCAGCCTGGACAGGGTGGTAGCAAAGAAGCATGTGTAGACACACACACACACACACACACACACACACACACACACACACACACCATTGGGAACATAGACCTGGAATCCAGTCTCAGCACCTCTGCCCCTGTGTACTTGCTCCAACATCTCTCTCCACCACTTGAGTGTTTGATTGTGTGTCTCCTCCCTGCTTTGTCTCTCTCTGGTCCCAGCCTCGGTCTCCCTATCTCTGCGGATGCCCCCACATTTATTTCTCCTCCTGTCAGGCCCAATTTGGAACATTAATTAGTGATGAATTAGCAACATAAATCCCAGCAGTTGCTGTCGCCTGGTGCCCACGGGCTCTTGGAAGGGACCTTGCAAATCTGATCTTAATACCTCTCGCCTCCTCTCCTAGGGCAATTACTTCTCACAGCATCTGCCTGTGGAGGCTGTGGCCATCCCACACCCTCCCCCCAGCCCGGCTGAGGACAACAAGTTCATCTTTGTCAATTATTTACTGAACGGTTTATTTTGCACTGGGAGGTGATAAGAGAAGGGAAAGTCACATGTGAAATCATCACCGTAATTATACAGACGCTGCTGCAGCGCCCAGCATCACAATGCCACAGGTGCCAGTGAGGGCAGGGAGAAAATAAGGGGTAGAGGCCCACTGGTGGGCAGGCGGCCTGGCCGTGTGGCCTTGGGACAGCCCCCGGGTCTCTCTGGATTGTGATCAACAGACATACCCATACTGAGCTTTCAGAGTCCCATTCCAAATGGGAAGGGGGATACAGGGAATTAAGCAGAGGTCCATGCTTCTTCACTTGGGGAGATCAGAATGTGGGAAGGCTGATATCATCGTTATAGTCCTTCCCATCTGAGCTTAGGAGCCCCATAGCATGCACAAAATATGGTTGCATGGTAGGGGGCTGTTGATAATCTAGCAAAGTACACTTCCAGTGGATTACAGAGCCTGGAGCATCTGTCTCACCCATCCCGCCCCACTACCTACACCTCATCTCTGACTCCTCTTCCCTTTGCTCCACTCCAGCCACACTGGTCTCCTTGCTACTCCTTGCAAACACCAGGCATACCCCCACCCCAGGGCCATTGCATGTGCTGTTCCTTCTGGTTGGAGTGCTCCTTCCTCAGAAATTTGTACGGCTCGCTCTCATCTTCTGGAGGTCATAAGCAAGCATCACCCTTCAGTAAGACTCTCCCTGAGCACCTCATTGAAAAACGCAAGCCACCCACCCTGACACAAACTTTCTCTATCTCTCTTCCTGCTTTTTTTTTTCCAGAGCATTTCATCACATTTGACTTATGATGTGTTTTACTTATTTATTTGTTTGTTCTCTGTCTCTGTCTCTCTGCAAAGTATAAGCTCCACAGGGCTGGGGTTTTTGTCTGTTCCTCCCTGTCCCTGCCCCAACCGTCAATATCCTGTCTGTGTCTGAGGCACTAGAACACAGCCTGGCACAAAATTAGCACAGAGTTGATCATTGTTGAATGAACGAATGAATGACTATTTGTGTGGGATGGGGTCTGGATGTGGAAAGGACAGGGGTGATTTCCTTTCCTGGGAACAGTCTGGCAAGGTCCGCTGTGGCACCGGGAATTCAGGAAGATGCTTGGCAGAGATGGGGGACCCTGGCCAGGGAAGAAAACTGCTGGAAAAGTCATTTTAAAAGCGAGTGTTCCAGTTGATTTCATGTCTGTGCATGCCTCGGGGCTGGCGTGTTTGATGCTGCCCCTCCATCGGTCACACACAGACTGGTGGCCCCCCCTCCTCCCCGTTCTCCCAAGGGAGGGAACAGGAACACGAGAAGCTGTGGACACTTTGATTAACTCCCAGCAAGAGTCCCCACGCCTGTCTCCTCTGTCCCCAAGGCTGGAATGGGGGGCAGTGCACTGAAGCTGGGAGCTGGCGGGGGGGGGCATCTTCACAGTGTGTGAGAAGGGGGAGCTGTGGCCCTTGAGGGGGGGGGCACTGAAGAGCATTTCTGGGACAAGGGACAGTGCTCTGCCCCACCAGGAAGAGATGGAGAGGGGCTGAGTGGAGAGATAACAGGGAGGTGGTGTGAAGAATCAGCGCCATGGGTAGGGAAGGAGGCAGGTCTCTCTTTGGGGCAGCAGGAAATGCAGAGAGAGAACCAGGGGCTTCCTGGTTCTCCCCTCCTGGGGAGGGGGTTCAGGAACTGATGGGGGCAGCAGTGGGCCTGAGGGGGGGGCACCAGCTCTTCTTCCAGGACCCTGTCACCCTCAAGCTCCTCTCATCTCCACGGAGCTCTGCTGCCCTCCCCGCCTGAAAGAAAGACAGCGATTTTTTTTTTTTGAAACATAGTAAAATATTTTATAATCATCTTCCCATTTAGCGATTTATATCACATATATATTTCCTTTGTTATAAATAGTAAGTGTATTATTATAATCTATTATTTGTTACTTTTCATATATATATATA
>NW_020175393.1:4987778-5004653 GCF_003031525.2 Neophocaena asiaeorientalis asiaeorientalis | reverse complement strand
CTGCCCAGGAAACCAATCCCTAGGGAGGGCCCGGGAGTAGGATCTCACCTTCCCAGGAAATCTCAGAAGATCCCGTTTCTCTCTGGCCCTGTATATCTCCGGGGAGTTTCCCTCCCCAGACCCCAGACCCCAATCCCACCTGAACTCATCAAGGATCACATTGCAAACTGTAAAAAAGCAAGAAAACTGTCCACCTCAAGTAAGGAGGGAATTTATTGGGAGGATACATCATAGCTTCTTAAATTGATGAGAAGGCTGAGGATGCAGGCTCGGAAAACTGGCCAGAAGAAAGAAAGGCTGGTGAAGGGGAGGCAGGCAGAGTCACACCCAGGGGCAGCGCAGCTAAGGCAGGGGACACTGCTGCCTCTGGCCACTGGCCACCTACGGACGGCAGCATGTCGGGGCCCCGGCACATTGTGAACAATGTGTAACGGTCCCCACTTCTCCTGATGGTGATGGTGGTCACACGAATCTACACCTGTGTTAAAATTCATAGAACTGTACACCAAAAGAGTTAAATCAATTTCATGCATGTTAATGTAAAAAATAAAATCCTGGACAAAAACACCCTCTGGCCAAGATGGCCTGTGTGCCCACAGCCCAGCTGCCGGGGACAGGGGAGGGGACCTGTTTGCACCCCTTTGGCTTCCACAATGGGTCGGGGCTCTGCCTCCCAGCCAGACTCACACTGGAAGATTCCATGAAGAGGTAGGGAGTTTGGGTGCCCGGCGGCCAGCAGATGGGTGATATCCACTTCCCTGGAGAAGCATTTGGGTGCTTGGGAGCTTCCTCAACGGCCCCCACTTCAGTCAGACCAGAAGCTCCTGAAGGAGGGGAGAAAGCAAGTTTCTGATGCAGTGGACACAGGAGAACACAATCACCCATTCGAACAAGCACACACACACCCCACACACAAATGCCGGAGGAAGACACACACTCGGGCTTCAGCACATGCTTCTAAAGCCCCTATCACTAGTTTGATTAGAGGGAGACTTTGACCTAACTTACTGCATGATCTTGCATGAGTCCCTCTTCCCTCTGGGCTAAGCCACCTCATCTGTAGAATGGGGGCTTCTCCGAGGTGCTGTCCAGCTCTGGCATGAGCAAGGAGGCTGGGGAATTAATGGAACTGCTCTTAGGAAGCCTGGGTTTCTGGTTTGCGTCTGTCCTGCTACTGTCCTGGACTATAGTGGGGTGGAGAGAGAATGACCCCATGTCACAGAGAAACCCCCTGAGGACTCCCCTGTGAAGGAGCACTCTCACGTCAAAGGAGGAGGCTCTGGTGACAGGGAGGACCGTCTTGCTCCAGCTATAGGAATGCAACGCCAGGCAGTGCCTGTCCTAGGAGCCAGTGCTCTGGAGCTTCTCTGGTAGTCTGGGCGGGGAGGGGCAAGTGCAGTGCCTTCCCCAGGCTAGGCCCAAGAGACGCTGTATCCCCTGAGACCCAGCTCTCCAGGGTAGTGGAGTGTCTTTATTAAGGCACGTAGGACAGCCCAGCACTGAGCCTCACACACTCCAACTCCCAGTATCTCAGGGACTCAGGGAGGGAAGCCCCCGCAGTCCTCCCCCAGTGGTGCTCCCCTGGCCCTCACTAACCTCCACCAATTCTACCTGTGTCTGGCGTGCGAGCCTATTCTGCTTTCCAACCAGGAGGTTCCCGAAGGCTTGTGGACAATGCCCTCCCTGGAAAAATGTAATTCCTGACTCTAAGTTCGCACATGGTGCAGCAGGGAGAGAGGGGTTCCCAACCTGCTCAGCCCTCAGCTGTCCCTGCTGGCATCTCCCCCACCCCCAGGGCTCTAGGTGAGAGTATCTGGGGAGGCTGAAGGCCAGGGAAACAGCTACAACAGACCTGCTCAGGTCTGAGGAGCTGGACCAGGTGGCCCAGAATCGGGATAGAGTAGGCTAGGGAGGGACGTGGGGGAGGGCAGTGGAGGGTGTGGGGGGCACATAATCCGTGTAATGCCTCCTCTCCTCCCTTCATGTGACCCTGGGCCCTGCTGTCTCCCTGCTGCCCTGCCCCCACCTGGAGCTCTGCTACCTGGGCCAGGACCCCAGAGAGGAGGTAGGGAGGGAAGACAGCAGGGCTCTCCAAGGGGCCCTGTCCTTTATGGCAGGAGGTGAGGGGGACGTGCCATGGGGCAGCACAGGGCTTCCAGGAGTATATGCACCAAAAAATCTTTTCCACAATTTTAAAGGTCACATGTTGAGGGACTTCCCTGGTGGCACAGTGGTTAAAAATCCACCTACCAATGCAGGGGACACAGGTTCGAGCCCTGGTCCGGGAAGATCCCACATGCCGCGGAGCAACTAAGCCTGTGTGCCACAAATACTGAGCCTGCGCTCTAGAGCCCGCAAGTCACAACTACTGAGCCCGCGTGCCACAACTACTGAAGCCCACACGCCTAGAGCCCATGCTTCGCAACAAGAGAAGCCACTACAAAAAAAAAAAAGAATCCAGTGAGTACAGTTGGGAGGGTGAGCTCAGGGTGTGAGGGCATCCAGGAGGGACACCCAGGAGGGCAGGAGGCAGACTGGGGAAGAGTCAGGGGAGGCAGGCGGGAGGGAGAGCGGGGGCACCTGGGAGGCTGGGAAGGGGAGCGCTTCAGAATTAGACCTGCTCGGTATGAAGCTGCTTGTGCGCCCTAGGCAGTGTTTCCACCTGCTTCATATTAGCTGATTTTTGTCACAAAGGATGCTGGAAATGTTCTAGATCTGCCCCGCTCAGTCGGGTAGCCACTAGCCACACGTGGCTTCTGAGCACTGGAGACGTGACTGGTGTGACTGACGAGCTGGGCTTTAAGTTCCATTTCATTTTAATGCAAGTTAAATGTAAATAGGCACCTGGGCCTCCTGGCCACTGGAGACACTGGGATACATCCGTGATATTATACTCCAGTTGGAGAGACAGACATTAAACAAATAGCTATGCAGTCTAGGTTATGACCAGTGCTATGGAGAAAAATCAAGTTACAGAGTGATGTAGTGGGCTGCTGTTCTAGAAAGGTGGTCAGAGAAGGCTCCCCTAAGGAGGTGACCTGTGCAGAGACCTGAGTGAAAGGAGGAAGAGAGCCACGTGTCATGGGGAAGGGCATGACGGCAGAGGGAATGCAGCTGCAAAGGCTTGAGGTGGGAATGCACTTGGGCTTTCTCGGAAGCCAGAGTGGCTGGAGCACTGTAGGTGGGTGAAGAGGTGGGCACAGGAAATGAGATCCAGGCAGAGCCAGGGTCCAGAGCAAGTCAGCCCTTGCAGGCCACGGAAGGAGCGTGGGTTTTTTGCTGTGATGTGGAGCGCTTGTTGTTGCCACAAGCCAACTGGACCAGGAATTAGTCAGCCAGCTGTGCACTTAGCTCTCTGCCTGCACACACCACCATTTCTGTTGTGGATCAAGGAAACAAACATGCTTGTTTTGTGTCTAGGCTCCTTAGTTCCTCCTCCTGCTGCTGCCTCCCCCCAGCTCTGACTCTCTGAGTCTCTGCCCTCACCTATTCCCATCTCTCTTGCTCCTTACCTCTGCCCACCTCTTGGGCTAGTATCTGAAATGTCTCCCTGTGACTCTGTCCTCCTGGCTGGTACACCCACTGCTTCCCCTGGTGGCTCAGCAGAGACAATGAGCTGCCTTCGGGTGCCGTCATTCAGCTACCACAGGGCCCCGCAGAGGGTATCCTACTGCAGGCACCAGACTGTGAGGTCCCTGAGACGGGAAGCCTGTCTTTTCTTGCTGCTGATCCTGCACAAACTCCCTCCAGGGTTTGTGCAGGATCACAGGATCGCATGGGCTCTGGAGCTACCTGGATTCATTCCTGCCTCTTCCTAGTAGTGATCTTGGGCAAGTCAACTTAACCTCTCTGTGCCTCAGTGTCTTCATCTGTAAAATGGGAATAATAGCAGTACCAGCCTCAAAGCGTTTTTTTTTTTTTTGTGAGCATTCAATGTCTTAATTCATATAAGGTGCAGAGAACCTCTCCTGTGTGTTAATAAATGCTGTGATCAGAGTGTATAGTGCATAGCACATAGTGAGCACGTCAGCTGACATCGTTATGAATGTAATTCCTATTATCGAGCTTCTGATGGGCTCAGCCCTGTGACAGGCAGGCGGGAGCTAATGAAGAAGGTAGGAACACAGCTTGTTCTCAAAGAATTTACAATCTAACTGAGAACACAAAGACTTACAGGAACATAGAACTTTTTTATCTGGAAGGACAGCTTCTAAAAATTATTTCACGAATGTTTATGCTGTTGAAGTTTCTTCATGATGCATCTGTGATAGTCCTTAGTGCAGCTGTGGCCAAATTTTTCCAGTTATCTGCCTTCTGGATACATGGTTGAATTGCACTTGGAGGCCTCAGTGTGGGAGGGTGGGTGAGTGGGATTCTGGGACTGGTTCTGGTCAGTGAGTTGGGAGCAGAAGTGAAAGTGTCACTTCCAGGCCTGAGCATTTAATTACTGGTGCAAGACCCTCCAGAATTGGCTCTTTGCCTCTGGCACAGTTCCTCATTCAGCCTGACTCTCCCAGTGACTGCAGTGAGCAGAGGCTCCTGATGAACGTGAAGAGCGAGTGAAAATTAAATTTGGCTGTTTTAAGCCCTTGCAATTTAGGAGTTACTTGTCACCTCAGCATAACCTCTGACTGATTCAGCAACTGAACTGGTGTAGAGGAAAAACCCAGTCAGCGCCATCACACTGTCATTGATGAGTCCCCACTCGTGATCTCTGCACTAACATACAGCTTACATAGTTGTGACCCATGAAGAGCATCCACTCTTTTGTCCTACTTTTCCACTTAATATTTTCTCCCTACGTGTATGCATCAGTGGGAATTCACTTTGGCTACTAACAACAGAAAACCCAAACTAAGAATGACTTAAAGACCCAAGGTTACTTCAATCTCTCAAGTAAAAACTCTAGAGGGAGGCAGTTAGGGGCTGTTACGGTGACCCCGTGATAATGAGAAATCCAGGCTCCTTTCGTGTTACTCTGCCATTCGCATCAGATGGCTTCCCCCAAATGGCTTAAGATGCCTGCTGAGACGCAAATGATCATATCTGCATCCCAGCCAGAGGGAAGGAGGAAGTCATGGGGTCAAGGGAGGGGAGATGCTCCTTCTCTGTAACGACACCACATCTGATTGTTCTGATTATATCCCATTGGCTAGAACTTGGTCACAAGGCCACATCTAGTTGCAAAGGAGGTTGGGAAATGAAATACTTATTCTGGGCAGCCATGTACCCTGCTAATTTTTTTTTTTCTAAAGTAGAAAGAGAAGTGGTTCCAGGGAGGCAACTAGCGGTCACTGCCACAGCACAGGATGGTACTCCGTCACATATAAATTCCATGGTTTAATGACCACTTTGGACATTTTCTAATTTTTTTCAACATTCCAGATAACCACATTAGTGCAAATTGCTTTTCTCCCTTTGTGTTATTTCCTTGAGACTTATTTCCAAATGTGCGATAACCTGCCAGGCTGAAGGGTGTGACTCGTTCTCTCCGGCAATAGCGGCTGTTACCTCTTGCTGGACTGGACTCCCAAACGTCAGCCCAAACAATAGAGCCATGGGGGAATTTATAAGCCAATGTTCCTCTTTCCTCCCAACCAGCATCAGCTGGTGCAATTTTAATGTATTTTTACTGATTTAATAGGTGTGTTGTTTAAGGATATTTTTGTTTTCATGTCATTCATTAGTGGCCAGCTGAGGTTTGGGCCTGGGTTGGTTTACCATCTATATTTTCTCAAATAGCAACTGTTTTTTGACAACTGCAAGGGAAACTTAAAAGCCCATTTTAGAGCTGAGAAAACTGAGGCCCTTAGGCTGAAACCATGCACCAATTACGACAGAGCCAGGACAGGCCCTGAGTTCTGACACCTAGCCCAGTGCTCCTATAAACAGGACCTGTTTAAATAATAAAGCAGGAATGCAACGGATGCTGAGGTATGGCGGGAAACCACTGCGTGGGGAATTGTGGGCCTCCCTAGGTGAGGTTTGGCCTGACTAACCCTCGCGTCTTTGTGCAAGCTGCTTCCTCTCTCTGGGCCTCAGTTTCCCCACAAGCAGAATAGACGGGGTGGAGCAGATCTCCTCTAAGGCTCCTCCCAACTCTGATGGAAAATGCAGTAATAAATACTGGGGCAGTTTAGGAGGCTGGGGTGGGGTGTGGGGAAGGAGGGGTGCTGACTCTTGGGGCACGGGGAGCGTGGGTGGGGTCCTTGGAGAGGAGTGGGCTGCAGGGAATCTGGTCTGCCCATCGGTGTGTCAACTACACTGTCACTGTGTTCCCCTGAGTCTCAAATCTGGACTGAGGGTAAACACGCACAGGTTCATTTTGGACTCGCAGGTGAGGATTGAGTATACGGACTCTAACTCTAGAGTTAGAGTCGGCACTGCCACTCTTTCCCTCACCCCAGAGAGGTGGGACAGGGGTGGAGGTGGAGTCTGGGACCCAGGAAAGGAGGCACAGACAGGCCTGTTACTGGAGGGTCTGGGGTGTCTTGCTCCAGTCACTGAGGCTGGTGGCCTTGGAAAGGTGGCACTGGGAAGTCAGTGGGTGTCCATGAGACCCTAGCCTCCCTGGCCAACTTCTCCCCACCCTCACTCAGTTTACAGGACCCTCTCACTTAACTAATTTCATAAGAATCCACTGCCCTGTAAGGTGAGTGGCTAGTCTCACACTCAAATTTACAGCTGAGGAAGCTGAGGTGAGGGGTTGTGACCCCACTTGGCATGAAGGAGCTAAGCCTGGGCTCTCAAACCTGGCTACTCTGCTGTCGGGCGCCCGAGGGCTCCCCACTAATTCTAAGACTGAGACTGTGTGAACAAGCCCCATGCAAACACTTCAGAGGGATGGGACGGGCGAGTGTTTCCAGGAGAGCTGGGGGCAGGAACAGAGAGTTAAGAACAGAAAAGTCAGGACAGGATGGTTAGAGCATGAAAAAGCCCTGCAGACTACTATACATAGAATGGGTAAACTACAAGGTCCTGTTGTAGAGCACAGGGAACTATACTCAATATCCTGCAATAAACCATAATGGAAAAGAAAAAAATTAGAAAGAAATAAATAAAAATAAAGGGGGGGGTGCTTCCCTGGTGGCGCAGTGGTTGAGAATCCGCCTGCCGATGCAGGGGACGCCAGTTCGTGTCCCGGTCCGGGAAGATCCCACATGCCGCGGAGCGGCTGGGCCCGTGAGCCATGGCCGCTGAGCCTGCGTGTCCAGAGCCTGTGCTCCGCAACGGGAGAGGCCACAACAGTGAGAGGCCCGCGTGCCGAAAAAATAAAAATAAATAAATAAATAAAGGGGGGCAGCTCTGACCTGACTCCTGGAAGGAGGGAAGTGAGGCCCACAGCCAATTAGCAACTCAGGGTCTGAGCGGCAAGGGGCCCTGTTGGTATCAATCCATCAATCCCCTCCCTTGGCTTCTCCTCCCGCCTCCCCGGGTGCTCCTCCTAAGCCTCCTTTGCCACGTGTCGCCACCTCCTGGCCCTCTGGAAGTTCCAGTGCTGGGCTCAGTCACTGAAGCCTTTGCCTGCTCTGTCTGCACTCCCTCAGTGGTCCCAGCAGTCTCTTACTGTAAATGTTTATCAACAACTATTAAACTGATTGCCACTGCTCAGACCTCTTCCCTGAACTCCAGACTCATATGCGTGTCTGCCTATTACTCTACCTCTCCACGAGGATGTCTAATGGACATTTCAAATTCAACGTGTCCAAAACTGAGCCCCTGGTCTTTCCTCCACAAACCTCCTGGGCCCAGAGTCTCTCCCTTCTCAGTAAATGGCAGCAACATCCTTCCACTACTCATTGCAAAAGTCTGTGGAACCGCCCTTGACTCTACTCATCTCTTACAGCCCCCTCAACCCGTCAGCAAATCCTACAGGCTCTACCTACAACACCGATCCAGAAGCCACCCACTTCTCACAGCTTCACCGCTGCCCTCCACCCGTGGTCCAGCCCCCACCATCTCTGCCCTAGAGGACTCCAGAAGCCTCCTCCCTGGTCTCCCTGCTTCTGTTCCATATTGCCTACCGTCGGCTCTCAACACAGCAGCTAGAGGTAGTCTTTAAAAACACAAGTTAGGTCATGTCCTTCCTCTGCTCAGAAGGGCTGCTCAGTTCATGTTGAGTGAAAGCACAAGCCATCACAATGGGCCACAAGCTCTATACAATCTGGCCCCTCATCACCTCTCTGACTTTACATCCTTGCACTCTTCCCCTCATTCACTCCACTTCAGCTTCCCTGGCCTCCCTGATTGTTCCCCAAACACACAGGTGCTCTCCTACCACAGGGCCTTTGCACTCACTGTCCGCCCCCCCATGCCTAGAAAGCTTTTTTCTCCAGATATCTGCAGAGCTCACTCCCTTACCTCCTTCGGGTCTTTGGTCTGTGTCACCCTCTATGATCCTATTTAAAATTGTAATTCCACCCCAATTCAGACTTTCTTATCCCTCTTACCCTGCTTTATTTTTTAAAGTACTCATAGCCTTTAATGTATGATGTAACACAATCATTTCTTTTGTCCCTATCAGCTTTTCTCCACTAAAATGTGAGCTCCATGATGGCAGGGATATTTGTCTATTTTGTTCACTGATGTCTCCCCCACCCTCAGGATGACACCTGGCACACAGTAGGTATACAGGATATATTAGCTGAATGAACGAATCTCGTCCAGCTCCTCATTTCGCAGATGAGGAAACAAAGGCCCAGAAAGGTGGGCAGTGTCCCTGAGGCACACAAAGAAAATCAGTGGCAGGACCCAGGAGCAGACCGAGCACCTCCAGACTCACCGTCCAGTGATCCTTCTGCCCTTCCAGGCTGGGTAAGGCTGAGTGTGGCAGACATTGTTGGGGCCCTGCCGTGACTGCCTTGGATCCATTTAACTGGCCTGTGTTTGCTGCCAGGTTCAGTGTGCTTTGCAGCTAATTTCTGGAACCATGACCTTTTCCAGCAGTTTCCCTTGGGCTGTCAGAGGCACCTCATCTGTAAGGAGAGCTGGAAGTGTCTGGGAGTCTGCATTCCTTCCTCTCCACACACATCCAGCCAGACTATAGACAGTTACTAGTGAGAGAATAAAAAGACCAGGAATCTCACCTTGAAGCAGGACTAACCCTGGGTGTGATTTACACCCCAGAGTTCCCCACAGGATCAGGCTGAGGTTAGGACCTTCCTGGAAATCTTCCTGTGCTTGGCTTCTTCCTCTTTCCTACCCTGCTTCTCCCCACTCTTCCCAGATTCTCAAGTGAGCATTCCCATAATACGTCACCTGTGCATGAATCATCACTGCAGGGTCAGCCTCTGGAAGAACCCAACTTAAGATATGGGCTTCTGTGCTAATCTGGGATGGGCTTGTGAACAGTCAGGTGTAGGAGAAAGACCACAAGGTTTAGAGATCATGTTTTAAATCCAAGCTCAGCCCCTGACCTAATGCAAGATCTTGGGGGAAAATCCTGAGCTTTTTTTTTTTTTTTTTTTGCGGGACGCAGGTCTTCCCGGACCGGAGCACGAACTGGCATCCCCTGCATCAGCAGGCGGACTCTCAACAACTGAGCCACTAGGGAAGCCCATCCTGAGCTTTTTGAGCCCAATTTCCCCCACTGGAGAAATGACATGAATTACATCTTTCTATAGAACTGCTGTGAGGATTAAGTGAGTAAGCATGAGAAGGACCTTGTGCAGTGGCCAGCACATAGTAGTTGCACAATAAACATTAGTTTCTTCTCGGTCTCCCATCTGTGGCCTGTTTGTGACCTCACTTGCCTATTTGGACCCCCAGATTCCTCCCCAGCAGCTGAGCAGATGCTGCATAGCTCAGCGTGTGATGAATTTGAAATTTGTCACTTCAGGGAATACTGGGGACATAAAGTAGGGGGTATCCTGAGGCCATTGGGGTATCTCCCAAAAGACAATAGGATGAGGCCAAGGGTGAATAAAACTGTCCTGGAAGAAGGGTGGAGACAACACACACACACACACACACACACACACACAGACAACTCCCCTGGGTGACATAATGGCACCTACAGTGGACAGAGGTGAGCCCCAGGAGCCCTAGAAGCCATGGAGGAGTTGAGGTCAAGGAGGCCTGTGTGACTGCAGGACCCTAGGAGGCTCTTCCACTAGTGTCCACCCGCCTCCCACGTACTGCTCCCCGCTGGATTCCTCCCAAGCTGACCGGCACACTCTGCTCATCCCGCCCCCTCTATGGCATTGTATCTGCAGCCTGCAGCCCTGTCCCCACAGCCCCACTCCTGCCCCACGTGACCAGGCTTTTTTAGAAGCCAGGATCAAGTTTATCTTTATTTCTTTTGGAATACAGGTATAAGAGATTGTATTTTATAGCTAAAATTTTATCACTCATCAAATCCAATCCTCCCCTATATTTTGTAAACATAACAACAGAAGCACAGAGAGGAAAAACTGGCTTTCTCAGGGTCCCACAGTGAGCTAGTGGCAGAGCCAGAATGGAGTCCCTGATGCTATTCTATTTTGCCACCCCAGGGACAGATGAGGGCAACGCCAAAGACATACTCATCCTGCCAGTGGCAAGGACTCTGACACAGCCTTTCATGCGGTCCCATCTACTGAGATGGGTGGGAGTGTGGACCACAGAGAGCTGTCCTCCATTTGCTTCCAGTTTTTATCTGGGCTGGCAGAAACCTTAGGGAAGACAAGAGACCATTATAAAGTGCCTGCCATGCACTGGGCACTGCACACATACCAAAATATTAAAACTGAGTTTTCAATGGAGTCACCAACATACATTAGAGGTGATATTCCAAAGTCAGATCTTACATACAGAATTTACCAAGGAAATGTTCAATGTTTCATAACTTGTAGCACCCTCAGCCAAGTCAAGAGGACTGATAGTAGAAAAGAGAGGATTTGTTGAAGAGATTACTTTGGAGAGGCCTCTTGCTATGCCGTAGACCCCAGGTCACACCCACTATGATGACTATAATAAAAAAAAAAAGAAACAGGGGCTTCCCTGGTGGCGCAGTGGTTGGGAGTCCGCCTGCCGATGCAGGGGACGCGGGTTCATGCCCCTGTCCAGGAAGATCCCACGTGCCGCGGAGCGGCTGGGCCCGTGAGCCATGGCCGCTGAGGCTGCGCGTCGTCCGGAGCCTGTGCTCCACAACGGGAGAGGCCACGACAGTGAGAGGCCCGCGTACCCCAAAAAAAAAAAAAAAAAAAGGAAACAGGTAAAACCAAGGGTTGGTGAGGATGTGGAGAAATTGAAACCCTCATATTCTGGTAGAGCCGATGTAAAATTGTGTACCTGCTTTGTAAAATAGTCTGACAGCTCCTCAAAAAGTTAGTTACCATTTGACCCAACAGTTCTACTCCTAGGTATATTCCCAAGAGAAATGAAAACACGTACATGCAAAAACCTGTACATGAATGTTCATTGTATCATTACTTACAGTATCCAAAAAGTGAAACAACCCAAATGTCCATCACTGATGCATGGACAAAGAATGTAGTATACCCTTGTGACGGAATATTATTCAGCCATAAAAAGGAATGAAATATTGATCCATACTACATCACGGATGAACCTTGAAAATGTTATGCTGAGTCAAAGAAGACAGACACAAAAGTCAACATACTGTATGATTCCATTTATATGAAACACCCAGAGTAGGCAAATCCATAAAGGTAGAAAGTAGATTAGAGTAATAGTGGCCTAGGGGATGGGGTGGGACAAGGGGAATGAGGAGTGACTGCTAATGGGGACAGGGTTTCTTTTTGGGGTGACGACAGTGTTCCAGAATTGATCATGGTGATGGTTGCACAACTCTTTGAATATACTAAAAACCACTGAATCGTACACTCTAAAAGGGTGACTTTTATGATGTGTGAATTATATCTCGGTAAAGCTGTCATTTAAAAAAAAAGTGACTGTGGAACCATCACTTACCTAAGAAAGCAGAAAAAAATCATAGGCCTGCCAGTGTTTTCATTTGTGTCAGGGGAAGATAACCCCCACTGAATAGATTTGAAAGAGACTCTGGGACACGTTAATAAAAAGTTTCAGTATTTGTTCATCACACCACTTAGATACGCGCTACCTTGTTTAAGCAGCTCGTCCAACCTGCTCAGAACTGAGAGCTGCCAGAATCCAGTTTTGAAAAGACTTTGACAGGCTGAAATGTAAAAGATGAAAAAGATTGGGGAAAAAGTGATCTGGTGTTTAATATCTACATAAATTCAGAAGAGGGTGAGGGTGTTAAGTTCAATAAAAGTTTGTGTGAAAAAGACCCAGCTTTAGCTTACCGTAAGTTTAACAGCTGCTAAACATTTGATGTGATAGCCATAAAAGCTTGCTCTTTCTTAGATTACATTAAAAGAACTAAAACCACTGGGTCAAAGGAGGTGATAGTCCCAATGTGGTGAGAACCCAGCTCACCTGTTGTGTTCTGTTCGGGGCCTAATATAAGTACACTGGCAAACATTAACCAGGTCAGAAGAAAGTGGTCAGAAATATAAGCTCCTAGAAACTGTGTCAGATTGAGAACAACAGAAATATCTGAGAGTATTTAACCAGAGCACAGAAGATATTGCTGGGAGCCACGTAACTTTCACATGGAAGGTTGAGTGGACTTGTATTCTGCCATTCTTTAGGGATGAGCAAGGATCATGCACGTAACTTATAGAAAGGTAGGTTTGGGTTTAACATAAGGAACCAAACTAGTTATCAAACTAGACTTCCTCAAAAAGAAATTATGCTAGCTATAGTTTATTGAAAAATAAGTGAAGGCACTTATTTTTATTTATTTTGAACAGGTAATACATACACATGGCTCAAAAAGCAACACAACACAGAAAGGTTTATGGTTAAAAGGCTTGTTCCTATCCCAAGTTATCCTATCCTCATGCATACAGCTTTTCATCCTTCCAAACCTTTCATATGTAAATAAAAACATATGTTCTTATCCTAATATCATCGATGGATGAATGGATAAAGAAAATGTGGTATATATATATATATATATATATATATTATAATGGAATATTATTCAGCCATGAAAAGAATGAAATCTTGCCATTTGTGACAAGACAGATAGAACTTGGGGGCATTGTGCTAAGTGAAATACATCAGACAGAGAAAGGCAAATACCGTACGATCCCACTTATAGGTGGGATCTTAAAAAAAACAAAATAAAACAAGCTCATAGACACAGAGAACTAGTTGGTGGTTGCCAGAGGCCGGGTGAGGAGTAGGCAAAATGGGTGAAGGTGGTTAAAACTTCCAGTTATAAAATAAATAAGTCATGGGGATGAACATGTAGCATGGTGACTATAATTAATAATACTGTATAGCATATTTGAAAGTTGCTTTAAAGTTCTCATCACAAGAAAAATTTTTTGTGTATGGTGACAGATGTTAACAACAAATATATATGTATATGTTCTTATCCCTACCCGGCTTTACCTAAAACGTAACATAGGATCCACGTGACTATGTATTTGCTTCAGTCTGGATATTTTCTATTGGCCTGCTATATTTCTCTTTCTATTGTTAATCCTCTGATTAAACCCATATATTGAGTTCTTAATTTCAGTTATTTTATTTTTCAGTTCTACAATTTCCATTTGATTTTTAATAGATTCTGTTATCTGATGAAATATTCCATTTTAAATGATTTTTCATCTTTTCTTCAGGTTTCTTGAACATATTAATCATAGCTGTTTTTAAGTCCTCAATATCTGAATCACTCGTGGGTCTGTTTCTATTGTCTATTTTTTTTCCTTGACTAAGGTGATCTGGTCCTGTCTCTTGGTATGCCTACAAATTTTTCCTGAATGCCAGATACTGTGATTTTAAAACTTCATAGTATATCCTAAAGATCTGTCCATTGAAAGAGAGAGAGATTGATATATTTAAAGATTCTTCTTTTTCTAGATAGTCTTTTTATAAACAGTATCTCCAAACCATACAGCAATTCTGCAAGGTATGCATTTTGTGAATATGGGGTCCAAAGAGAATATATGACTTGCCAAGAGAGAGTCCTGCAACTAAAACCCAAAAAGGATGGGATTCATGTCCAAGTCTGTCTAGGTCCGAAGTAGATGCTCCACCCACAACACCTGTGAACAGCCATCACGGGAGGGACTCGTGGGGATCCTGGAGGGTCAGCTATTGTAGAGAAAGTTCCAGCCAGGCTCTGCTGGTTATGAGAGCCATTAACGTTAACTCAAGAATAAAGGGTCATATCGGTTAAGAATGCTTGTGGCTATTAAAACTGTTAGTCAAGATCTCAACAGAAGTAGGTAACTCACTCAAGCTAGGATAATTCGAGGAGGGCTTACTTACAAAGGGATTCATTACAAAGGTATGGGTGGGATTTAGGGAGACCACGGGGGAAAATGAAGAAACCCAGGGCTGGCAGCAATGGAGCTGTCACCACCCCAAAGCTCAAAGGGATGAGGGTTACTGGAACTCAGAGAGGAGAGAGTCATGGAGAACAGGCCACCTTGAGAGGAGCGGTGACCGTCAAGCAGCCCAAGTTGACGTACAGGTAGAGAGCCAGGGAAATAAACAACCCCATTGTCACTATTCTCTCTCTTTCTGGTCTTTTGCCAGGACTCACTATTGGCCAAACACAATCAGAAGTCTCCTGAGGCAAAGAGGAGGAGGGGGAAGTGATATACAATGGATCTAGACAGAGAGGAAGATGTCTGGCACAGACAACACACACACACATACACACACGCAAAACAGAGGCCTAAGCAATAATGACATTTAATTATGTCACACATGAGGAGGCTGTAGGCAGTCACAGTGTCTTGAGTGGGCTCAGTGATGTCATTGAGGACCAGGCTTTCTACACATTTTCACCTCACCATCCTCACGATGGTAGGCTTTTTAATCCTTAGGTGTGTTCCCTCATGGTCACAAAATGGTTTCCATAGCTCCAGACATTACCCCCTTACTCAGCCACATTCACGACAGGAAGAAGGTGCATGCTTCCTTACCTATCTCCTTTAATCAAGGAGTAGGATCATTCATAAAAGGCTCCCTGCCCCCAGCAATCTTCCCCCTCCATCTCATTGGCCAGAACTTGGTCACATGCTTACCCTTGAATAAAAAACTAGTAAAAGTGTATAGGATTAGCTTGGTTGGCTTAGACCAACCATGTTCCATCTCCTGGGGCCAGAGATTGTGTCCACTTCCTTGAGCATGTTTTCCCCCCAACAAAATCAGGGTTCTACAGTCTAAGGAAGAAGGCGGGATGGTGCCAGGTAGGTAATCAGCCATATGGGCCACAGGCTTTTTTTACTTTCCCCGGGGAAGCCCTGGGTATCTCACAGGAACCCAAGTGCTCAGGGAACTAGAATCAGCTGGGGCTCTGGATGGACCACTGCTCCTCCCAGCCAACCTCTCTGCACTGCATGGTCTCCTCTTGGCCAGGAACTGCTTCTCTCTTCCCTGCACTCCTGTCTCTGACAGATTCCTCCGCCTACTCATGACTTCCCTCCCCCAAACCTTAGCTTCTCCAGCCCCTTCTGTTTCAGTGCAAAGCCCTACTGTAGCTAAAGCTGAGGGGTGGGATCATGGGTCCAGACAGCACAAAGGCAGCAGGGGCTGAGGGTGGGGACACTGTCCCTTACAAGGGTCCATGCAAAGGTCAGGTGAGGGCAAATGAAGCTGGGGCAAAGTAATGGGATAGAATTTACCCAGATGTTGGCAAATGCATAATGAAATAGGGTGTATTCATGCATTTGGAAGAGGGTAATTCAGTGCAAAATTGACATAAAAACTCTCCAGACTGGTGCCCCCATAGGCTGACAGTCTGGGACCAGTGTCCCTCTGTCCTCCCTTCTACACACCTCTGGGACAGACTCAAACCATGACTACCTAGTATGAAGGGCATTCTGGGGATGCAGTGGGTACTATTGGCGCACCCAGATTGTTTTTATCAGGTCGGTACATCCAGCCCCAGCTGCTAAGGGCTCACAGCTGCCCCCTTTTCAGGAGAATTACTCTCAGCCAATAGATCCACCTGGCCCAGATATCTGACATTTACTCCCCTCCCCACCCTGGGCTGCCAATGACCGCCTGCTTGGGGGCAAGGAGGAGGTGATAAAAAGCTGATCCTGGGACTGCCCTGGCGGTTCAGTGGTTAAGACTCCGTGCTTCAAATGCAGGGGGTGCAGGCTTGATCCCTTGTGGGGAACTAGGATCCCACATGCCACATGGCACAGCCAAATAATAATAATAATTTTAAAAAGCTGATCTCTTGCCCAGGGGTCAGCTCCACGGTGCTGGTTGTGCTCAAGAGTCTCCTGTGGGTTAGACCTCATCCTGACCTGGCTTTTTCTCCTGACCTTGGCTTCGCCTGCTCTCCTACTCTCACAGTAAGTCACCCACAAAGAATTCCTATCTTAGTCTCCACTTGCGGGGAGACCTTAGACAAGACATCTAAGGCCCATCCACTCTGAGATTCAGGGGCCAGGAGCTCTCCATCGCACAGAGCTCCCCAGGGGTGAGAAAAGTGAGCAGGAACCCTGTCCCGTCCATCTTCCTCCTTCTCCAGTCGCTGCACAGAGATTCTCGGAGCACCCTGCCTGCACTGTACACGCTGCTGGGTTCTGCAGGAAGAGGCACAAGACAGGGCCTCTGATTTCAAAGGGTTTAAATTCTAGTTAGCAAGGCAGGAAATGCCTGTAAAAAGGGAAACGGTCGTAGTGAACAGCATACGCCAAAGCCCAATGGTTGGCCTCAGCAGACAAGAGTCCAGCAGGCGTGCAGAGAAGGGAGATCAAGCTGCAGTCAGGGAGGGCTCCCTGGAGAAGACACCAGCCTGATTAAAACTTCCAGAAGAAAAAAAAAAAAAAAAAAAAAAAATCCCAGAAGGAGGAAGGGGGCCGGGGGAAG
>NW_020175393.1:4960937-4987681 GCF_003031525.2 Neophocaena asiaeorientalis asiaeorientalis | reverse complement strand
AAAAAAAAAAAAAAAAAAAAAAAAAAACTTCCAGAAGCAGGAAGGAGGCCGGAGGAATGAGCTAGGGCTCAGGTGATCCAAGGCATGGGCCATCTGGCAAAGTGCAAGTCTCTGCAGTGAAACAAGAGAGATAAGATGGGAGAGGCAGTTTGCTGCCCCGGAGGTGGTAGGAGGGATAAGATGGAGGATGTGGCCAAGGTTCAGAGCTGGAGGCATTGGGAGAAGGAGGCTTAAAATAGGGAAGTCCCCTTGTCTTGGCCACTGTTATCCCCACTTCCTCCCCCGTAATGCCTAGCACAGTGCTGGGCACGGAGCCGTTGGGCTGTGTGTGTTCGCTGAGCTGGGTCCTACACATGGAGACCCCTCTTCCTCACCCTCTTCCCGGGACCCATGCTCCTCGGAGCAGGAGTGAGGGCTGTGGGATGGGAATGGGGAATGCCGGTAACGGGTGGAGACTTCTAGGTCAGCATAACCTGGTCCCCAGAGAATCAGGGAAAGGGAAAGCCCTCCCCTTCCATCCCAGCAGGAAGTTAATTAGGAGAGCTAATTAGTGGACCGGGAGTGAGAGATGGAGGCACTGGCGCCTGTGTGGGCGCTGAGGATAGCTTCAGGCTGGTCTTCCGAGGGGAATGAAGCCTGCCGGGGATGAGGCTGCTGTGGTCAGACAAGAGCCAGGGCTCCTGCGCTGGACTGGCTCCATCCCCCTCCACCAGCCACAGGCCCCAGGGTTGTGCACCTGTACACACACGCTAGTGCACACACATTCACACCAGTGCCACACACTTACACACCCACGCACATACACTCACATACATATTCACACACTTGCCCCCTCCCACATTTCCTGTGCCCTTGTGTACACACACGCATGCATGCACAGGTGCAGGAGGTGCAGTTCTGACCTCCATGGCTCCACACCCAACTCTTAACTGTGCTAGAATGTCCTCAGCTGTGCTCCAGGGCCATTGGCAGAGCTGGCACCCTGCACCAAACACACACCAGCCCTCTGCCCTCATACCCAGGCCCTCCACAAGCTCCTCTCCCTCTGCTTGGCTTTTTTGAAAGGAAAAGAAACTTCTCAAAGCAGATGCCACAGTCTCCCTCGCTTCCACAGCCCGCATGTCCCAGTGTGAGGAACTTCTTCCTCCTAGCTAGCAACAATCCTCTGCAAGTTCAGGCAGGCCAGTTCCCATGGACAAAGAATGTTCCCATCTGACGGTACAGCTCAGGTCCCAGGAGGGCCCTAGCCACACTCCGGAGCCATATCACACAAATGGCTCTGAGGGTCTGGGCTGTGAGGGTTCTAATCCAGCTGTCAGTGATCTTGGGTAAGTTACTAAACCTCTCTGAGCCTCAGTCTCGTTGTCTATAAGTGATGGCAACTATGGTTCTAGGTTGTGTGTGGAATGAGTGAAATTATATGTGTAACATGCTTAGCAGAGAGTATGGCGCATAGTATGTGCTCAATAAATTGAACACTTATCATTGGGGCCCAAACCAGCACTCCTGGCTTCCCACTCCCCAACCAGGATTTGCTTTAGCCCTCTGAGCCTGGCTTCTTCTTGTTTTCTTTCTCTGTCTCAGAATAAGCAGACAGGTTATTAGTACAAATTTGATCAAAATGACACATGGATTAGCATGTACGCTGCAAAGTCTAATTCTGTTTACTGTTCTAGGAGAGCATGCAATTATTACAGGAGCTGGGACAGAGTGTTTTTAATAACATTTCTTGTTAAGATTTAATTACAGGAAATTGTATTTTCTTAATCACTGAAAACTCAACTGGCTAGGAAAAGAATCGTGATAATTTTGTTTACAGTTTATTAAATCCTTAGGATATTCTCTCTCTTACATTTGCTTTTATTATGTGCTGCTGCTAAGTGCTTTTTAACCCTTGGAGCTGTGAGGAGGGAGGCCCACAGGAGGCCATCCCCTGCATCTCTCATCCCCAGGCCCTCCACTCCTGGCAAATTTGGTTGCCAATAACCCCATAAACTAAAGCAGCTTAGGGAGCTGAGGTGTTCAGTTTCCCGCCAGGTAAAAGGAACAGGTACATTCTCCTCCCTGTCTGAAGTTGGTGAGCTGTGAAATCATCCTCATAATATCTGGCCCTCACACCAGCCTCCCCTGGAAACCCAGCCCTGGGGTATCTCCCTACCAAGAACCCCCGAGGAAGATTACAGAAGTGATAGTATCACCCATTCTTCACTCACAAGGTATTCCTGACCACCTCAGGAGGTCCAGGGCCTGGAGAAGTGCCCTGAGGGTCAGATGCCTGGTAGAAAACTCTGGGAGAAATTTCAGTCCTATAACTGGCCTTGAGTGAGTTTCTAGCCAAAGTTGAGCTAAGAACAGAAGATACAGAAATGGATGTGACAGAGCTCAACTGAAGGTGTCCACAGGGCCCTTCTGCTTCCCTTTCTGCAATTTCTGTGTGTGCGTGAGGGGGCCCAGGGAGGCAAGGGGCAGGGGAGGAAACAGGGTGTGTAAAAACCAGAGGAGCAAAGGAGCCACAGTCTACCGGTTCCTCCAGGAGACCATGCTCAAGGGAAAAGATGCAGTATCACCAACAACATGAGGAGTGATGCTCATAAAACCAGTGTGAGACACTGGCCCCGCAGGGATTTGCGCTGCTGTGATTAAGTCATAATTCCTCAGCCAAAGGAAAGCGCCTCCTCCTGCAAAATCCTGTGACCCCAGAAGTGTGGGGTGGGGCTGAGGTCCTCTTGGCCTCGGTCACAGCTCCATCTCCACCTGACCCCATGACTCACCAAGCCTGGACCGTCTCCATTCAGCCTTCCCTCCAGAGAGCTCCATCCACCCTTTCAGTAGCAAGTACACCCATGTCTAGCCTAGGTCTCTCCTACTGCAAATCAAACCCATGTCCTCTTGATCTTTTGGGAGGTAGGAGAGAGGGACAGAGAGACAATGAACAGAATTCCCAGCAGAACAGTCTCATCCGATGCATATCCACTTCTTTCCACTCCCCTCTAAACTCTGAGCCCCCGGCTCTCTTAACCACCTCCCAGTGGCCTGTCTGTTCCCTCCACGTCCCCTTGTTCTCTGGGGCTGGGGAAAACAGGTCTGACAATGTTAACCCCTGATGGTGGAATGCATGACATCAAAGAGGTGGCAAGAGAGGTGATGGATAATAGATGGCTGGAAGCATGAATGTTACATATGCAGATAAATGATCGATGATGGGGACCACATCATGTATAGGCAGTCGCCCAAGTAATAGATGTGTAGATACATATAGATTGATGGAGAGAGACAGTTTCAGAGACAACACAGGGGAGGATGGAAGGATCCAGGATCTGTGATAGATGTCTTGACCGTAGATAGGCAGGGAAATAAGAGGAAGGATCGGTACCTAGTGAGACAAGGCAGATGGATAGACACAGGGAAGGGCTTCCTGAACAGAGGGGACTGAAGAAAAGACAATGGGCAGAGCCTTACACCCGCAGATGCTGTTACTGCCCAGGTAACCATGGTGGATCGCAGGATACAGGGGGTGAGCTGAAGGAGCCTGGACACGTGGACGGGTGATGAATGTGCCAAGAGATGAACAGATGGGCAGGCCCACAGGTCAAGACGCTCATCGCTTCTCCCCTTGGCCTCCCTTGGCCCTGAGCTGGGCTCCCAGGCCCCTGGGTGCAGCCCCCGCGTGGCAAGGTGCTGAGCCTCTGGTGGCCGCGCGGGGGCGCCCACGGCCGTGGTGATCGCGAGAAGAGGTAGGGAGGGCTGCAGGAGGCTGTGGGTCCGGCACCGAGGAGTTTGTTTCCATGACCGCTCGGCCCACGGGACCCACTCCCCGCTCTCCTTGCCTTCATAGATGCTGTCCCTAGTTGAAAACTTCTCCCCAAGGAAGGGCAAGAGGCCGATTTCCCCAGAATAGAAGCAAGTCTTTGAAGGCCAGGGTCTCTGCCTTCCGGAGCTGCCCAAGTCCGTTTGCTCCTTTACCCTGTCACTCCCTCTGCTTGCCCCTCTTCCCTGTTTTAAATCGTTTCCCTCCCCTTCCCCCTAATGCTCAGGGTCTTCCCGACCCCAGCTCCTCTCTGGAGCCAGCTGGTACAGAGTGGAAAGAGACAGTGAGAGAAGCTATTGTTTTGGAAAGGGCAAGGCAAACTCCTAGGAGAATGGGGGGCCTGAGGGGTGGCTGAAGCAGATAAGACCCTCTATCAGCTGACGCTGGGATGAAACCTAGCTGGGGTAGGGGCCTGTCACAGCCTGAGTAGGCAGCCCCTCCCTGGCCCTGACACACAGATGGGGAGCAGATGCATCCAGGATGGACAGCTGTGGATGGCCCTCCCTCAGCCCCAGCTCAGATCTGTCTGCAGCTTGGATGGTAGAAAACTGCAGAGGAGGAGATAGGAGGAGCATAAGCCGGGATAGCAGTGCCTTCAGGGAGGGTTAGGGTCCGGAGGTGGAGCTGTCACTGCTGGAACCAAAGATCTCTTGCCTAAACCTCTATTTCGTTGTGTCCACTGGAAGCTGGAAGCCGGAGGCACAGCCTCACGCCCTGAAGAGGAGAGAGACTCTGCGGCCTCCAACACGTGCCTTCACGGTTCTTTTCAGCGACTGCTTATTACCCTACCCCAGGGCCCCTGGAAACAGAGAACCATGGAGAACCTTCTGCAGGGAGGCCAACTCGGGAGGCACAGAGAGGTTAAGTGACTGGCTCAGTGCAGTACAGCCTGGAAGCTGCAGGGTTGTAGACACCATCAAACCCAGGGAATTCTCAGTCCTGAAACGTTACAGAAAGCATCAAGGAAGGAAAAATGCAGAGGAAGTGGGCAAAATGTGGGATATTTTTCTTGTACTGGTTCCCCCCACCTTCCGACCAAGTCTTCATCCCTGTTTCACATACCCGCATCCAGTTCACAGCCATCAAAATTTTTTAGAAATCTGGCTAATTTGCTTCTGCCTGAGGTGACACTAAAACAGTCTTTAACAAGCAGTGGGGGTTGTCCAGCATTGGCCAGAATTGGGGGGCAGGGGGGTGGGCAGAGAGGGAATGGCAGGCAGAAGGGACGACAGCATAGCAAAGGCAGAAAGGCATGGAGGATGGGGGAAGTAGAGGCAGCTCTGTATTCCTGGGGTGAAGTTTCGGCAGGAGCAGAAAGAGATTTGAGGAGAAAGAGGCAGGGCTCAGATCATAGAGGTCTTGTTCTCCATCTAGGAGGCTCACAGTAGGGAACCACTGAAGGGTTCTGAGCCAAGGAAGTAACAAGTGCAGGTTTGTAATGTGGAGTGGATTGGAGGCAGGGGGTATGGATAGAGACTGAGAGGCCAGTTAGGAGGCTACTGCGGCAGTCCAGGGGAAATGATGGGGAGCCTCGTCAGGGTCATAAGAACTGGGTTGGGGGGCTTCCCTGGTGGCGCAGTGGTTGAGAGCCCGCCTGCCGATGTGGGGGACGCAGGTTCGTGCCCTGGTCCAGGAGGATCCCACATGCCGCGGAGCAGCTGGGCCCGTGAGCCATGGCCGCTGAGCCTGCGCATCCGGAGCCTGTGCTCCGCAATGGGAGAGGCCACAACAGTGAGAGGCCCGCGTACCACAAAAAAAAAAAAAAAAAAAAAAAAAAGAAAGAAAGAAAGAAAAAGAACTGGGTTGGGGAGAAGGGAGAGTCAAGAAATATTTTGGAGGTCAAAGCAGGACCTAAAAGAATGACACAGAGTGAACAAAATAGAAGTCAGGGCTGATTCCTGGGTGTCTGGCCTGGGTGTGGGTGTACAGTCTGACCACCCTCTGAAGGGTGAGGTGGGAGAAAGATCAAGCTTAGGGGAAGATGCCCAGTTTGGAGCATGTTGAGTTTGAGGTACCGGAGGGTACCTAGACTGACTATCTGGGGGTAGTTAGATATTCTGGCCTGAGCCCCACGGACAAAGGCTAGACCAGCAATGTTTTGGGTGGCTGAAATCCCAAGGGGGAGTAGAGGCGACTGCCCAGGAGAGAGAGCAGAGCAAGGGTAAAGGTCAGAAGGGGCCAAGAAGGAACTGTCAGAGAGAAGGAAGTTGATATAGTGCTGTGTTGGGGAAGGAGGGAAGGAGAGGGGAGCTGGGGAGGGAGGGAGGGAATGGTGCCAGGTCAGGTGCAGCACAGAGGCCCGGTGAGAAAAACACTGAGTGTTCCCTGTGGACTTGGCACTGGACATCTTATTCATTTTTAAAATTTTTAATTGAAGTATAGTTGATTTACAGTGTTGTGTTAATTTCTGCTATACAGCAAAGTGATTCAGTTACACATATATATATATTCTTTTTCAGATTCTTTTCCATTATGGTTTATCAAAGGATATTGAATATAGTTCCCTGTACTATACAATAGGACCTTGTTGTTTATTCATCCTATATGTAATAGTTTGCATCTGCTAATCCCAAACCCTCAATCCTTCCCTCCCCTGCCCTCCCCAAGTCTGTTCTACATATCTGTGAGTCTGTTCCTGTTTCATAGATATGTTCTTTTGTGTCATATTTTAGATTCCACATATAAGTGATATCGTATGGTATTTATCTTTCTCTTTCTGACTTACTTCACTTAGTATGATAATCTCCAGGTCCATCCACGTTGCGACAAATGGCATTATTTCATTCTTTTTTATGGCTGAGTAGTATTCCATTGTGTGTGTGTAAATATATATATATATGTATATGTGTGTGTGTGTGTGTATAAAACACATCTTTATCCATTCGTCTGTCGATGGACATTCACGTTGTTTCCACGTCTTGGCTATTGTAAATTGTGCTGCTATGAACATAGGGGTGCATGTATCTTTTTGAATTATAGTTTTGTCTGAATATATGGGCATCTGATTCATAATCAGGGTCTAGTTGGAAACTGAGAGGACTTCCCAACTGAGTAATTCAGAGAGAGTTTTAAAAAGGTGTGGGCAAGGTGCAAAGATGTGGGGAGGGTCTAGGAAAGTGAGCAGGGGTTGCTGAAGCTCCAGGTCTGGTAACGGGGGAGCCAGGCCTGAGGAGACCTGGAGGGAGAGCCGTGTGGAGGGGCCACTGGACAAGAGCTACATTTCGGTGTGGAGGGACACAGCCAGCCCCCTGTGGCTCACAGGGAAAAAGTCAGGAGGTTAAATACCTCAGCCTCACTCTCTTCCCTCCCTCCATCTCCTGTGTGGCTCCGCAATGGTGCGGCCTAACCCCAAGCCAGAGGGCAGGGAGCCTGGGCCATGCAGCCCCCAGAGGTCAGCCCTGGAGCCCATGCACTAACCGCTGGGCTACACAGCCTTGGTGAGCAGGCAAATAAAAACTCTGACCCATGTAACTAGTAACAGAGGGCGGCACTGGATCCAGGCCCTTCTTGTTTCTTTCTCTCAGCTCTGCTTCTTTACGCCTGACCACCCACTCCTCCACAGCAGGGACACCTAACGCCTTCCTGTGTCTATCACCCCAAAGGGAGGAGATGCTCTTCCCTGCTAGTTCCAGCAGCAAAATCCCGAAGAAGTTGTCTTGGGTCACGTGCCCATCCCAAAGCCTGTCACACTGCCTGGGGTGAGGGAAGAGGAAAGCTGTGCTGGGCAATAGCCCTGAAACAGGGGAGAAAGTGGCAGCTGCTGGGACTGTGATGAGGACGCAAGCTGGGACCAAGATATGGCCCTTTGTGTTTCTAAATGAAGCAGGAGGTGAAGAGACAGCAGAGGGAACTTTTCCTTCTTTGCCTACTGCTGGGCATGTACCAAAAATATGGAGATTTGTACTCGCATACACCCATAAACACACATGCTTACGTATGTATAACTCCAAATATATGTAGGCACATACACGTGCTTAAACAAACATGCTTGCTCACTTTACACTCATATACAGACATATACACAGTCACTAACATATATACAGTAGCAGTCAGGGTGGGCAAGGTTATACTTCATTAACAAGCAAATCCAAAATCTCAGTGGCTTAAAAACACTGAGGCCTCATTCTTGCTCAGACTAGACGTCCATCACAGCCTCTGCCCATCATAGTCACCCCAGCTGATGAAACCTTGCTGGTCACCATGCCAGAGAGAAAGACCTCTGAAAGGTCTCGCACCAGTAATTAAATTCTTCTGCCCAGAAGTGATGTTCTCTCTTCTGTTCATTGGCCAGAACCGGTCATATGATCCCACCAAAGGAAGCCAGAGACACAGAACTTTATAGCAAATAGCACTAATGACTACTACAATATAGCTCATACACACACACACACACACACACACACACACACACACACACACACACACACAAACTCACTCACTCACTGCTCTTCCCACAGCTTTCTTATTTTATCCTTTTGTATCTCAGACTCCTAACAATTCCCTGTTCCCAGCAATTAGAGTCAAAAGTCCACTGCCAGGAGCCAGAGGTCATGGAAATTTCCATCCCTTTTTATTTCAGGCCCTGTCTGCTGCCCCCAACTCTCTCTCTCACCTGGGCCCCTGTCATCTATCACCCCTCTACGTCCACTCTTCTTTGCCTCCCCTGCTCCATGCTTCTTCCTGCAAAGGTGAGATAAAAGGGACAGCTGCATGTTTTTTCAGTGCAACTTCACGCTGACAGCCTACCACTTGCTTCCATTTCCCCGCTCCCTCCCTTTCTTCTTTCTGTGATTGCCTTGGGAGCTTACTAAGTGTGAGCTAGTGGCTCATGGAGAGACAGGCTGCTGCAGAGCTGGAGAGATGGTGGTGAGGCCCAGAAGACCCTGCAGGTAGGGGGAGAAGAGGCAGGTGCAAACAAAGACACCAAGATGCAGAGAAACAGATACAGATGGACAGCGACAGAAGAGAGACATAAGATGTGGCAGAGAGAGAAGCCAGAGACACAGCCAGTGACAGAGGCAGATGGAAAGAGACGCAGATTGCCAGAGACAAAAACAGAGAGAGATGACAGAAATAGGTAGAAACAGAGACACAGAGAATGGGCCAGAGAGGTGAATGTGGAAAAGAACAAAGAGACAGAAAAGATTGTTGAGCTCCAGGGTGGAAGTAGGGATGTGTCCAGGGATGTGTGTGTGTGTGTGTGTGTGTGTGTGTGTGTGTGTGTGTGTATTACCATATAGCTCAGGTTTTTAAGCCACATTATCTTTCATTGAGATGGACACAGGAAAGTGAATGCTGAGATATCTTGAAAGATAAGAAGAAGATGTGTCCCTTTTCAAGCAAGTGGCTGCGGGTTGAGGCTAGGTGGTAAGCTCAGGAGACTGGCAGGGGTTTCCTTGGAGATTTCTTATGCCGTGTGTTTGGCTCGATAGCATTGGCTCTGTCGGTTGGGGGAGACTGCAGGGTCTGAACTGTGAGCACATCCCCAGCTGCCTCCACCCCACCTGTGCTGCGTGCTCCAGCTCTGACCCTGGAGGGAAGAAAGAGGGGGCAATGCAGCCCCTGCTCTGGGCAGGGATGGAGGGTCCCAGGCTGAAAAGACAGGCAAACTCCTGCCTTTGGGGAGCCCTGGGTCTTCACCAAATAGTTCTGGAACCTGTGCCAGGCTCGGTGCCAGGGCCTGGAGTCGCGGTTGAAGACAAATGCCACACGCTCCCTGCATAGGTTGTAGTCTAGTAGAGCAGACAGACCCCAAACAGACTGCAGTTACGTAATGACAAATCGGGTTAAATGCTACAAAGGAAAGGAGTGTCACACAGGAGGGAATGATGGTAATGGGGGCCTCCTTAGACCGTGTGCTCAGGAAATCTCTCCAATTGGGGGATATTGCGACCAGGACCTTCCTGGTGAGGAGCCGCCAAGAGGAAGACTGGACGTGGCATGGGGTGGGGAGTGGGGAAACAGGGCCCAGGAGGAGGGAACGGCCCCAGCAAAGGCCACAAAACAACACCAAGCTTGGGCACTGTACCAAGTCCTAAGAAGGGCCTGAATGGCGGGGGCAGTGAGCCAGGGGGTGTCTTGAGTAAGATGGGCCAAGTGGGCAAGAGCCTGCAGGGCAAGCCCTCTGAGGAGTGTGGATTTTATTCTAAGGACACTGGGAGAGACATGGGTGAATGGGTGAGTGGGATCCATCCACACGTGTCAGGCGCTGAGCTCGGGGCTGAGACCCAGTGAAGGTGTCGGGATAGAAGTAAGAGGGTTGCAGAGCAGAGGAAACCAACACATCTGATCAGGTCCCTCCTTTTCTTAACTCCCTTCAGTGGCCCCCACCACACTCAGAAAAAGGTCCAGACTCCCTTCCCACCCTGTCCCCCTTTCCTCCCCATCTGCTCCCCCCTGGCCATTCCTCTGCCTCAGACTCAATGCTCGGTGCTGTGTCCTCCACCTGGAACACCCTCCCTGCTGCTCTCTCTCTCCCCCTGCCCGACTCCCAGCCAGCCTTCAGGACTTAGTTCCGGCCTCCTTCCATGGGTGAAGCTTTGGCTGAGCCTGGCGCCGTCCTCAATGAAACTGGCCACTCCCACCCCTGTGGGCCTCACAACACAGGTGCCCAGGAACACTTCACTGCCCTTGGCCCATCTTCTGGATGGAGTCCTCAGGAGCAGGTCTGAGCTCATCAGAATTCCCAGGTGAATGACCCACCCGTGGTCACGGAGCTGATTAGAGGTTGAGCTCTTGGTCCAGAGGGGCTGTTCCAGCTCCTCCTCTCCAACGCCATCTCAGGGTAATCGGAGCTGAACCCCAGTTTGTAGGGAGACGAGACTGGAAACCAGAGTCTAGGAGGTTAGCCTAAGAAATCCTTCCAGCCTTTTGTTTTATGGCATCCGTGAAAACAAGCTGGGTCACCAGCAGCTCTACTGGAGAAACTTCGGCCAGAGTTCTCACTGTAGCCACAGCTGCTCAAACCAGCATAGTCTGATCTGGAAATACAGCCTCAGTATGTGCCAGGATTTCCGGCTGTATGCAAAAGACGCAGGCATCATCAAGTTGGACCAAGTGATCCATTCAGCTCTTCATACATAAAATTTTAAAAACGTTAAAAACATTTTTTTGAGGACGTGAATACAGGTCAGAAATCAGAAGAAAGGGCAGGTCATGGTTTGGCAATAGGGGTCGGGGCTCTCAGCTGGGAGGGGGGTGACCGAGGGGCCGGGGTGTGCTGAGGTAATTGAGGCAGGGACCTGGTGAGAAGGTCGGGGAGGGAAAATGCTACCCACTAGCCGTTAGGGGTGGATAACTCAGGGCAGCGTCCTGGCTGGGCCAGCGTGAAAGTCTGCCTAATCCTAGGAAAGTGAATCTGTCACAGACAGAATTTTTTTATCCAATTTGCCTTCATCTCCTCCAGGACTGCATGTGTTACCAGGGCAAAGGCCATGAAAAAGCCCCCCCAGGAGGTAACCTCTCTGAGATGCTTGCTGTGCTTCTATTTCAAGGAAGACATGGGCATCGGTGTCACAGCATCCCCTTGGGAGGACCTGGGGATGGGCAGTGGGGCACAGAGATGAGAAGTCAGGCAGAGGTGGGGAGAGGTCAGGAGAAGCAAGGCAGGGGCTAAGTGAGCCTGGGAAGAAGGAAGTATTGCAGAAAATGGTGAAAATTCATGAGGCTCCCAGCCCACCACCACTGGGAGGCAGCAGGAGGAGGGTCCGTGGAGGGCCTGCCCCTAAAAGATGGAAAGCTGGGAGAGAGAGGATTTGGAGGCCAAGGCTAACTGCTCCCATGGCTGTTGGTTCCTCTCTCCCTGAGCAGCACTATGGGGGGAAGGGGGGTTTCTGAAATCCAGCATGGTTTGCATCTCCATAAACCAGTTCCCAGAGGACCACACAACTAAGCAAGAGCCCTAGATGGCCAGACCACCTCGTCAGCATCTACTGAGGCTGGGACTGCACTTGGTACCTGGAAAGAAGGTCCCACTCTGCCCTCAGCCTGACAGCCAAGACAGCTGCTTTCAGCCCCATGTTGGACAGCAAGGCAAGCAGGCCCGAAGTGGGAGGCAGAAAGAGGTTCAGGGGGCCTGAATGGAACCGCCTGGCCTAGAGGGATGTGGTGGCCTCACTTCCAGGCAGAAAGATGAACAGGAATCGAGAGAAGCCAGGGGTTGGGGTGAGTAGAGGAAAAAAGAAGAGGCAATGGAAGCTGCTGTAACAGGCAAGCACCCACATCTCAGTGGCCTGACCTATAAAAGTTCACTTCTCCCTCAGTCTCAGTCTAATGCAAGTGTTGCTGTTGGGGTGGCCTGCTGTGTGACCAGCTTGGGCCCAGCCTCCGTCCCTCTTGTGGCTCTGCCTTCCTTTAAGATCTCTGACTCCTCCCTGATCAGCCAACAGGATAGACACTCAGGAATGTGCACCCAATTTTTGATCTCTGCCTGGAGGGGGCCCTGCACGTGTTCCACTGGTGAGAACTAGAGACACTGCCCCACCCAAACACAAAAGGGGTCTGAAAAAGGGGTCACTGGCCGGGTAGCTGCTCCTCAGCCAAAAATTCCACGCCATGGAAAGTGGGTCCTGAATTGTGGAGGATTGCAGGCCAGCTCTTCCTCCAGTACTAGTATTTCTTGGACATATGTTTTGGGCCAGGCCTTTTATAAAGTGTGATTTATTCTATTCTTTATAACAACCCTTGAAAAGTAAAGACTGTTAGACCCGTTTTATGCCAGGAGAGATGGAAGCTCATAGAAGTTAAGAGGCTTAGCCCAAGGGGGTGAGGTCTGGATTTTAACCCAGGTACTTGCAGGTCAGGGCCCACGCAAGACATTTCCTTTTGCCGCTCACCAAGCCAGTTCTCTAGAAAATGTCAGAGATGGAGACAGACAAAAAGGAAGTTGGTTGGGGGGCGGGGGGGTGAGGACTAAAGGGAGGGAGGACAAGAAAGAGGGAGGTACAGATAAAAGGAGAAAACTGAGATTCCCACAGAGGAGGAGAAAGTAGGGAAGATTGAGATGAGAAAGAACTGGAAGGAGATCCAGGAGGGCCAGGCCCCTCCCCTCTTCATACCTCATCTGGCTTCCGGACCACTCAAGGCCTCCCGCTCTGTGAGCTTTCTCTGCAAGGGTCTGCTGTCCCCCGTGGACCTGCATTCGAATCCTGCCCCTGAGTGTTCTGACACTGGATCTTGAATGGTTGAGCGCTCAGTGAAGATGCAGTGCATGAAAGTGCTTTATAAACACTGACAGAAATGGTCCTAGGGGCGAGGCGTTGGGGGTGGGGGCGGTTTGCCCGAAGGAGCAGCAGGCTGGGGAGAGGCCTGGGGACTGGGCAGCAGCACAAAGCCCGGCTGGAAAGGAGGGGAGGATGGAAATAAGGCATCTAAAGGCCGCAGTGTCTCCCTGTTGCCCTGTCAAGAGCAGCTTTCCTGACAGGGAGGGTGACTCTTGAAATGAAAAGTGAATGGATTGCTAAACTGCTTTACTTCTCTGGCTGTGTCATCGTGGTTGGCATGGGGCTCTAATGAGGGACCATGCATCACTTGACCCTCTCACCCCAGCAGATGATAGAGGGTGACTGCTCCCCACTTGCAGGCCCTGGAACAACCCGTGGCTGCACGCTGCACAGCTTATAAATTGTTATGGCCCATTGAAGAGCTCGCCCTTAAATGTCACTTACCCAGGAATTAAGGTGAAGACAGGCAGAGGGACCTGCCATTGGCACAGCCCGAGGTGGGGGCTGATGGGGGGGGTCAGCCTTTTCGGGAAGGACAGTTGGACACAAGGTCTGGGGTTAATAAAAAGATGCCCCCATCACCGGGGGATCATTATCTCCAATAATTATCCCTGCTCCTGGGGCAGGGAGCAGGGACAGGCTTGGAAGGCTATATCATCTGAGTGGACTGGCTAAGAATATAGACCTGAACTGTGGTCCCGGGGTCCCCATCCCCACCTGCCTCCTCTCTCTGTCTCTCTCCCCTCCCTCTCCCTCCTCCCTTTCCCCATCCCTCCCTCTCCTCTACCTCTTTCTTCTAATTTGCTCCCTCACTCCAGGTGTCTGCATGGCTCACAGGTTTCTCTTTGTCCCACTGGACCCTGAGGGCAGAATTGAGGAGGATCTTAATGAGTCTGACCCAGGCCACTGGGCCCTGGTTGAGGGCACCACTCCAGAGGGATGGGCCAGCTTCACTTTCTAGCTTCACTTTCTAACTTTGGGGGCAAGGAGAGGTCAGCTTCCTGCTTCTCCCTGGAGGCCCTTCTCTGGAAGAAGGTAGACCATGAGACCTGAGACCGTGGTACCCCCTAGTGATGACCCTTCACACCTCTTCTCTGTCCTGTAATCTTTTTTTTTTTTTCATTACAAAACAAATCCACATCCAGAAAAGGTCATGAGACAAATGTTCCATTTAACAAATTATTTTAAAGCAAACTCAAGGTAGCCACGGCTTCAGCCAAGGACCAGAATATGGCCAGCACCCAGCGACCCCATGGATCCTTCCCCATCCACCTTCTCCTTCCCTCAGGTCCCGGGCAATCACTTCCTGTTTCTCTTTATAGTGTGTGAGCTCCTTCAACAATACGGTGTAGTTAGGCGCGTTTCTGAACTTTACATAAATAGAATCATATGTTATGTATTCTCTGCGTCTGGCTTCTCCCAGCCGACCTGGTGGTGTTTGTGCGTCTCTTCCGCGTGGTTGGTATGGTCACAGTTCATTCATTCTCACTGTTGTAGAGAGATTGTCGTTGGCTGTGTGCCCCAGCCCAGGTCTCCCCAGCTGCAGCACCTTATTGCTTTGGGGACAAGTCTCTGACAATCCTCACGGCAGCCTGAGGCCTGGTCACAGAGGGTCCTCTGTAGACAGATCGCATGGTGAGGAGCGCTGGGGCTGAACTGAACCCTAGCCTCCGGGCCGCGCACCCAAGCTCTCACAACCTGCTGGGGGTGCTGCGTGCTAACAGGGAACCTAGGGAGACTTTGGCCCCCACAGAGAGAAGTTCCAATGGCATCCCAGACATTGGCACCAGTAGCTGGCGAGAGAACTTGAAATAGCATTTGGTGCCCAGTTGTTGCCTGGTAGATATTTGCTGAGTGAGTGAATGACCACCCTCCTGGGAGCCCTCAAACCAGGCTGTTAGGTGGCCAGCCCTTCTTGCCTTCCTCCCAGCTGCCAAACAGCCAGCTCTTGACACTTGCCTCTCTTTCTGAGACTCTGCAGGCCAGCAGACCCCTCCCAGACTCATAACCTCCCTCCTGCCTTCCCTCTGGGTGAGATTAACTGCTCTACGCTTACTAGCTTCCTGCTCCCAGAGCCAGGAAGGAACTGTATGGATGCCACCTGTCACCTGTTGCTGTCTCCCACCCGCTCCTGCCTGCAAGTTCCCCTTAGGTCTAATCTCCATCCCCACACCCGACTTTGCTCCTTTGCTGGCTCTGATGAAGTTGAGGGAGAGGAGAGGTACAGCAAAAATAACACATCAGTTGAGTTTGCAAGGCAGTTTTCAAGGTAAAAAGCATTTCCTAACACACTAATTGAGTGCGGGTGGTTATTATCATCCTGTTCTAAGTAGTTTACATTTTTAACTCATTTGACCCTCAGAACTACCCATGCAGTAGGTACTATTATTATCCCCACATTACAGAGAAGGGAGCTGAGAAGTTAAGGAGCTTGTCCAAGGTAGAGACGCCAGATAAAATACAGAATAAGCAGTTAAATTTGAATTTCAGATAAACAAGGAATGTTTAAAAATATAAATATGTCCTGAATGTTGCATATTAAATTCATATGGGCATCTTGTATTTTTGATTTGCTAAATCTGGCACCCCGAGTCCAAGGTCACTGAGCAAGTGATGGTGGAGTCAGGATTCAAACCCCAGCTTGCCATTGCCCTCCGCTCTGATGGGATCTGCACTAAGGCCTGACAGCTGGCAAGAGAAGCAGATGGATTTGAGGCTATTTAGTAAATCAAACCAGCAGGGCTAGCAAACAGATTTGATATGGAGGCTTAAAAAAGCCCAGTTTCTGGCTCCTGTAGAGTCAGAGAGGAGGCTTCTTGCCGGGGATCACTCCAGCAAGAGGAGGCAGAGCCTCCAGGCACCAAGGCCAGGGTCCATGGGCAGGAGGCGGTCCAGGTCACCTGGCGGGGTGCCGATGGTCACACTCTCTAATCCCTGTTCTCCACCTAATCACTGAGGGGGTGGCCCAGCCTGGCTCAAACCCAGGCACCTCAGTCCTCCCAGCTCTCCAGTGGCCCCCATTTCCAGCCCATACACAAACCACTTAATCTGACTGCCAGGATGTCACCAGGGCCTGCCCTCTGCCTTCCATCCTGCCCTCGCCCTCCTCCAGGGCTAATCGCCTTATTTAGATGTAATGTAGCCACAAGACTCCCCAACTGTAAAAATTGCAAAAATGAATGTGATGGTGTCTGAGGCTGCAGATGCGGATATAGGCTTTTATTTTGCACCAAATAACACATTTAATTACTTCTTGGAGGGGAAGCCTGTTTGGCAGATAGTGAAGGCAATGCTAATAATAGCACTTTGCACGGAGGGCCTCAAACACAGAGGAAGAGCCATGAAAGGGTCCCGTTTCTGTTCCAGACAACTTGAAAGCTCCACGAACACTCATGCCTCCTCAAGGGCAGAGGAATTGTGAAGAAAATGCTGTGGGTTTTTGCTTTTAACTCACTGTTTTTTTGATCCTTTCCAGCCATCAGAACATAGGAGCCCTGGAGAGACTGGGGTGGGGGTCGCCGTCTGGTGGAAAGAGAGTGTGGAGGTGGGAGCACACTCCCTCTTCTCCGTCCTTCCACCCCATCTCAAAGGGCAGGGCCAGAGGGAGCCCCCCAAGATAATGCCTTCCCTGGCTGGGGCACAATTTTGTGTGAAGAGCATAGAATAGTGAATCAGGAGAATCTGTTTTGCCCTGTTTGGGCAAATTGCGCTCCGTGTCCAGGCTTCGGTCCTGCTGTGGGGTGTTGGGCCTCATGTTCCTCACCTGTTAAATGGGGCCCTATGATGCCTACAGTACAGGGATGTTGTGAAGGTTAAGTCTAGGGTCCCATCTACCATTAAAAATCTCCATGATTTAGGTGGCAGAATGCTCCCCTGAGCACCTGGGGCACCACCAGCCACAGACCATGGTCCTGGTGTGCCCAGCTGCCCAGCTGCTCAGGGCTATTCCCTGGGCAGGCTGCAGTCAGTCCCGGCCTGTCTGGGGGGTGCTGGGCCACCACGCCTGCAGACCTCACTGCAGCCAACAGGCCCAAGTGGGGTTGCCTCCCTCCCTGGCAAGGGGGTCAGCTGGAGCTTGAGGAGATGCTGGTCCCCAGGAAGATGTCCATCAGCATCCTGGAGGGCTGGCTGACAGCCCGCTACCTCCTGCCCAGACTGAATACTGGGGCCCCAGGGACTGTGTTTCCAGCCCAATTCCATGAGTATTTGCCTAGCCAGTGGGGGAAGGGGCCGAGCAGAGGGTCAAGGGTGTCCCAGATTCTGTGCAAAAAATTACTAATCATCCACTAGCAGAATAATCACACACACACACAGACACGCATACACACACACAGACACACACACACACACACACACACAATCTCTATGATTTAGATCTAGCTTCTACCACTCAAACATAGAACTAGAAGTTGCCTTAGAACCCATCAGGTTTGACTAACTCCCTAACCCATTTTACAGATGAGGAAACTGAGGCCCAGAGAAGGGGAGTGCCTCGTGAGTTGTATCAGTGCTGGGACCCAAACTGGGCTGTCTGTCACCCATGCAGGGCACTTTCTCACATGTCTCCTGGCTTGTTGCTGTGTGCTCTTGGGGAAGTCGCTTCCCCTCTCCAGGCTCCGTTTTTGCCTTTGCTGTAGAATGAAGGCCTGGGATTAGATGCCAAAACACTGTAGGAGAATGAGCCAGAGAGGCCTGGACATAAATCCTGGCTGTGTGACCTGGGAGAGTAATGTCAGCCCCTGAACCTCAAACACCGTCACCCTCACCAGCACTGTCACCCCAGCTAGGGCTTGCTGTGTGGAGACCCTATTTATTCTAAGTTGCTTTTCTTGGACAAACTCACTTACTCCTGACAACAACCCGGGGAAGTGAGTCCTATTATTATCACCAATTTATAGATGAGGCAACCGAGGCCCACAGGGGTTAAGTAAGTTGCCCAAGGTCATGCACCTCTTACGGGTGTCACTGGGAAGGATTCGATGTCCATTGTGTACACCAGTGGCCGGCACATAGTGGGCCAGGTACATGGTAAGCATCAGTGCCCCAACCCCACCTCCAATCTAGTCAATACCTTCTAGGCATCTGTCATTACAGCCAAGACTCACAAGAGTCAGGAGACCTTTCACACACCATATGGCTATAGAATTAATAAAGCGTTGTAACCAAAGATTGGAAAAGAGATTAGGGTACTCAGCTCCTAGAGTGGAACTATGAAAAAAGAAAGAAGCCCCTCGGCTCCGCATTGGAGGAGTGGGAATGGGGCCCAGGCTTCCTCTTAGATGCTGGGCAAACACCAGGCAAGGGAGCATCCCTAACCAGCTCAGCGTGTCTGCTGTCGGCCATAAAGACGCAGATTATTGGCGCTGTGGCGACGGGAGAACCGAGGAGTAACAAAAGGACCTCTTTAGAGGGGGATAAGGAGGCAGGTTTATTACCCTTAGCAAAGAGGGATACTTGGAGCCGGAATACCCACCCTGATGACAGGTGACAGAGCCCACCTCACCAGGCCTCGGGGCTGCGACCCTCCACCAACCTTTGGTCACAAGTGGGGGGACGAATCAGACTCAGCAGGGTCTTTGCTCCTCATCCTTGTCCCCCTGGGGACACGTCTACCACCCCCATCACAACAGCAGAGGTCAGAATGGACTTCCTGACCTGCATCTTCACCTATCCAGGCAGAACTGTTCCCACCTTCCTCTGTCTTCCCTGATGCAAGAGTTGACTGCCTGGGTTCAAATCCCATTTCTGCCTCTTGCTGGCTGTGTGATCTTGGGCAAGTTACTTCACCTCTCTGTGCTTCAATGTCATCATCTGTGAAATGGTTATAATGACAGAAGCCACCTCATGGAATTGGTGTGGGGATTATATGAGGCTTGTAAAGTACTTAGTCCAGTGTGTGACACTGAGTTAGACCTCGATAAATGTTGCTTTTTATTATTATTAAGACCAGTTTGGCTCTTACCATATTATAATTTGATCATGAGTCTGTCTCCCCAACTAGACCTTGGGCTCTGGACCTCTCATGTCCTCCTAACAACCTCATAACTTAGTTATTATTGTCACCATTTCAAAGATGATGACACAAGCTCAGAGATATTAACCAATCACACAAACTGGTACCAGCCAGCAGGCAGATCTCAAAGTGGACTTTATGGCCCTTACACTTTGCTCCCAGGGCCTCAGCCTGGTGGCCTCCAGGGGCTCCCAGTTCTGCTGTCTTAGCCTGTGGCTTTGTGCTGGCCTGATAGGCAATAAATAATTAAAGATGCCACCCCGGACTTAGGCAGGAAATAGTTAAAGAAAAGTAACCTCAGCTCTGGAGGGCACAGAGGCCAGAAGCTGGGTTTGCTGGGCTCTGGGATGTGGGGTGCCAGGAAGCTGAGATGATCTGAGTTGTGGAGGGCAGCTGCCGCCACTCAGACAGAAACACCAGCCCAAGGCCCTTCATCACCAGAAACATGCTGCCGCTGAGAGAGCCTGTGCACACACGGATCCAGAGACACACAGGCACACACACACAGTGATACACACACAGACACACGGGCACACACACACACAGAGTGATACACACACAGACACATGGGCACACACACACACTCTCACACGTGCCCACTGACTCCCATAAAGCTGTGTCAGAGGGAACCATTGTGTCTACTTTCTAAGGAGAGAGACTCAGTATTTGATGGAGATGCCTGGGGGCTCCTTGTCATATAGGAGGGATTTAGGTGATCATGGAAAATACAACTCGAAGACTGGCACTACGGTGAGGGGAGGTGGGGTCCCTAGAGTTTTCCTCAGCAGGAGTACAATGTGCAAGGGTGAGGGGTCAGAGGATCTTAGGGTAAGCAGATCTGATCTCCCCTGACCAACGTCCATCCAAACAAGTCTATGTCCCCACCCTTCCCCTCCACCTGCAGAGGCTTCAGGTTTTAGTGGACATCAGATCCACCTGGAGGATTAACTTAAAAATTCAGATTCCTGGGCCACCCCACCAGAGATTATCATCCCCACTTAGCAGGGGTGGCAACTGAGACCCAGAGAAGCTAGATAACTTGCCCAGGACCATGCAGCAGAGCCAGAACTGGTCCAGGAGCCAAGCTCTGAACCACCATGCTAGGCTCTGTCTCAGGTACCTGTAGACCCAGGTGTAGGCATCATATAATCCCTGCAATGAATCCCTTGGGGGAGCAAGATGGTGGAACAAGGGGCCAAGCTGGGCAAGAAGGGTCAGGACCCCAGGCTCAGAGGCAGGAGTTCCAGGCAGGGCTCTGTTTCCACTGGGGGCTGCAGACTCAGAGAAGAAACTGAGGTGCAGGTGCAGCTGTGTGGGCTGACTCGACCAGGCTGCAAGACAAGTACCTGGTAGTCGAGGACACTGGCTCTGCACTTCGCAGGGACTGTGTGACATTGGGCAAGCGACTTGGCCTCTCTGCACCTATAGAAAAACTGGGATAACAACGATCCCCACTACACAGGGCTGATATGAGGATTAAGTGAGCTAATGCACATATCCTAGCACCAGGGAGGGCCTGTTTCAATGGCAGTTTAGCCTCCTACAGACTCAGCCATGGGTGACCCCTCTGGCAGGGGCTGGGCGCACAGCCTAGAAGCTGCCTCCTGGCCCACCCTGGGTCACCTTGAAGCCAGCGTGACTTACCTTCCTCTCCAGGAGGAGAGAAGAAAGGAGGCCAACGCTGGCTCCAGATGCAGCCAATCCAGAGCTGCTAATAGAGCTTCTTGCCCCCGCCCTGGGCTGCCATCTGTGCAGGGCTGGATGGACCTGCCAGTCTCAGAGGGTGGTTAATTTATGACCCTCCCTGCTCCTCCTCTACACCAAGCCAGAGGGGCCTCAAGCCCCAAACCTCAGCCTCTCAACAGGAGAACCAGGGGAAACAGAATCTAAACAAGTTCCAGCTTGAATTCCCTCCTTCCCAGGGACAGTTAGCCAAAGGGACATGGAGATGAGGCCTGCTTCCTTCGACTTCATCTACCAAAGCCTTGCCATCGCTTGGCTTCATTAATCCACACACTTTACCAGGAGACAGAAGGGCAAGCCAGCAAGGGCAGGGGCAGCCTGGGTCCAACCTCTGGTGCTTACAAGCTATGCAACCTTGCACAAATTGCTTACCCTCTCTGTGCCTCTGTTTCCTCACCTATAAACTGGAGATAATAATAGAAACCACCTCCCAATGCTGTTGTAAGCATTAAATAATAATAGACAAAGATTTCAAACAATCCCAGGCACATGGTAAATGTCAATTGTCATTATCAGCTGCTGGTCCTTCTGGTGTCCTCGTGGGCCCTGGAGGGTCTAGATATAAATAGTGAGGCAGAAGGACCACACAGTGGTGAAGGGGAGGAGCAGAGGGTGTCTGAAAGGAGCAGCAGCAGAAGTGGTGGGAGGTGGGGGCTCTTTCTAAGGGAGAGAAGTCTGGGCTGAGGTTGCCCAGCCTGGCTCCCGCTTCCCCTCCTTCATTCTGCACTTTCTTCTCACTCTGCTCCGCTCCTGAGGGAGAAACAGACACAGAGAAACTCATCTGCTGTCAGGTGTCCCCCCTCACAAGGCCGCCCTCAGGCTACCACCATTCCTTTAAGGTCTCTGCCTCCAGGATGGGTTGGCCTAGGACTTCATTGGGATGGGGTGGTCGCCGCTGTTGGGGAAGGTGGAGTGTGGAGTGGGAACCAGAAGGCTCTGTTGGCTTCAGGAGTAGCCGGCAGGAGCCCCGATCAGAAGGCGTCTCGTCCTAACTCTACATGGGGGTGAGGCTCCCTCACATGTGGTGTCTCCCCACTCAAACTTCCAGCTCTCTGAAGAAATGGTCACTCTTCTCTCCTCTCATTCTGGGGCTCCCCGAGGCCGGGGCTGTGTCTCCCCTCAGTCTCCTTCCTGGGTGTCACCTCACTTATCTCCTAGAACAAGACTTTGGCCTCATGGCTGCTCTAGGGAGGGCGTGATGGTTCTCCATTTACTCAAAAATTGCTTTCATCCTGTCTGGGTAGGTGGGAAGCAAGATAGAGAATTAAAGTCCTGGCAGGAGGTGGAGAGACCCAGTGAGAGCCACAGGGTCCATGTTTCGGTGGTGAGAGCTGATGGAGGTCGTGTCCAGGCCATACCCTCTTTTCTGGTCCTGCCCCAGGCTCAGCCAGCAGCTTTCACAGGCCTGTCCCTGGCTTCAGGAGCAGGGAGGAGTGTGGATGGCTCCCCTACGCCCAGCCCAATCCCAAGTCCCAGAGGGAAGCTCCTGTGCCCTGGGGGTCAGAAGGTCCACCTCTGCACATGAACTACACTGCTCGCTTGAGTTTGAGTTTCTGCCCAACTAGTGTTTGTTGAATGAATAATCGCAAACATGCCGGCCAGTTATTCCCCAGCCTAGATGGCTCACCTCTACTGGCCTCCATCTTTCCATGTCCTCCAAAGTCAGCCCACATTCCCAACCTGCTCGGCCGCAAATTCTCTCTACCTTCTCTGACCCCCTGTGGCACACAAGCGTGGCCCTTGAGCCCAGTCCCCAACCTTGGCACTTATTAGACTCACTAGAGGAGTTTTCTAAAATACTAATGGCTGGACTCCACCACCAGGGATTCTGATTTAGTTGGCTGGGGGTGGGGCAGCAGGACATTGATTCTGTTTAATTCCCCAGGTGGTTCTGACGTGCCACCGTTGTTGAGAACAAAGGGACCAGGCTGTGGTCTCTTCCATAGAAAGGAGGAGCTGATTTTAACACTAAATCTCAGTGCCTGGCACTGTGCCTGGCTCATAGTAGGTGCTCTATAAATGTTTGTTAATAAACGATTTCGTGACAGGTGAGCGAGTTCCCTTTCCGGAGGTGTCTGAAGGTAAACAGGACTGGAGTCGGTCTTCCTCTCCAGCAAGTGAGGCAGTGATTAAGAGTTTATCTCTGTTGATTGATAGACTGAAAATTCTATCAAGCAACACAGGTGGCCAAATTCTGCCACCTCTTTGATCTTGGGCAAGTTGAACCTCAGTTTCCTCATCTGTAACTGGGGCTAATAACACCCTCTACCTCACAGAGATCTTTTGAGGAGGATGGAGAGCATATCCGTAAAGGCTAAGGTTTGTGCTCATCTGGGTCCTGGCAGGAAACAGATGGTTTATTCAAACCACTGAGGAGAGTTTACCAAAGAAGGTGTTTGCAGAGATATGCACAGGGTTGAGGAAGGCAGCAAGGGGGTGGTGCAGAACCCCAGGGCTGGCACCACTAGGGCACTGTTAGCACCCCTAGAGGGGTACAGAGAGGAAGCAGGAACCCAGAGACAGAGCTACACTATAGGAGAGGGGCCAAGACAGGCGCCATGAGCACTGAAGGAGTGGCCCCTGCATCCTGAAATACCTACCTCAACCCCACTCTGTCCCCGCTTCATCTCCTGGTGGTGCCTCCCGCTGGGCAATGCCAACAAGAGGAGCTCACTTCACAGGAAGCCTGGGGGATGCAATCCACAGAGGTAGCCTCCCAGGGCACAGGGCAGGGTGGCAGAGGGCAGAGGGTGGATTTGGAGGAGCAGACAAGATATCCAGCACCCTGACATATGGTAAGCGCTGATGAAATTTTATTACCATTATTACTGTTGGCTCACGTGGACTATGGCGTCCAACCTCGCTATTTAACAGTATCGTAGGTACGCATCGGGTTTCCTGAGCATAGCAGATGGTCCAGGGGCCGGGCCCCGCCCCATCTGCACACAGCAGGTGCCCTGTACACACCGAAGGAAGGAATGACAGCACATCTCCATGTTCAGCCATGGGCTTCAGCTTGTTTGACAAGCCGTAAAAATGGTTTTGCGATAGCAAGCTTCATTAAAATGGAAGCACGGCGCTCTAGTATGCAGATGGGGCCACTTTATTACTCTTTAATCTGTTTACAGAAAGCCCATATTTGGTGTACACCATTTTGTAAATAGTTACAAATGGGCATGTTTGCTGCCTCCAAAGCTGTGGAGTCCTTGGGTAAACAGGCTGAAACGGTGTCTGAACACTGCACTTGGTTACTCTTAAGAGAATCTGACATGCTCCTCAAAATGTGTGGGAGGCTTGGAGGGAGGACCCAAAGTGTGGTGTGTGTGTGTGTGTGTGTGTGTGTGTGTGTGTGTGTGTGTGGTGTGTGATGTGTGTGTGTCTTGGGGTGACTCATACCCTCTCTGGACTCAGTTTCTTAAAGTGTGTGTGAGGGGTGGGTGGAGGACCCAAAGTGTGGTGTGTGTGTGTGTGTGTGTGTGTGTGTGTGTGTGTGTGTGTGTGTGTGTGTGTGTGATGTGTGTGTGTCTTGGGGTGACTCATACCCTCTCTGGACTCAGTTTCTTCACTTGATCTTAGCCAAAAGGCCGAGAAGCGATGGACTCAGTTTCTTGATCTATACAATAAGCGACCTGGGCCAGATGGTCTCCACAGCATTGGCAGCTTTCCTATGCCACGACTTTGCGCTTTCTCTACCACCCTAGAAACTACAAACCTCTCTGAACCACCAGCTTTCCAATTAATTCCCAAGGGAAGCCCTCTTCACTAAATGAAATAAAACCTGCAAATTACCAAATGCATTTTGAAAATGGGTCAAATCGAATGAAGAATACTTCATGGAGTGTAACTGTTCCAGCGACAGTTCAAATAGCTACACTGTAGCCCCCCAAAGCAACAATATTCATAAATCCATCAGCACCCTCAAATCCCAGTTTCACTCGTTATTAGCTGGGAGATATCGGGAAAGTTACTTAACCTCTGTGCCTCCATTTCCTCATCTGTAAAGAGGGCATAACAATACGCCCCTCGTGGGGCTGTTGAAGGGATTAGATGACTCTTGCAAACCTTCAGGACGGGATGTGGCACCAGCAACCAGGGAATTGAACCCGGCCCACAGCAGTGAAAGCACCAAGTCCTAACCATTAGGCCTCCAGGGAATTCCTGCCAGCTCACCCATTGTTAACTGGTGTCATTCTTATTATGCACGGTAGTGTGTTTCTATTAACGAGAAAGAATTTAGGACAATCTCTGTTACATAAAGCTGCCCATGCAGCAGAATCTGTCCTGTCCTGAGGAAGTGACCTAGGCCCCAAGTCACTCTCCATCATGTCCACCTGGCTTACTTACCTCGCAGCACTCATCACAACCTAAACGTCCCTTCTCTCTCTTTTATTTTTTTTTGGCCACACCACGCGGCATGCGGGATCTTAGTTCCCCGACTAGGGATGGAAACTGTGCCCCCTGCAGTGGAAGCACAGAGTCTTAACCACTGAATGGCTGGATGGCCAGGGAAGTCCCAAAACTGCCCTTCTTATTTATCTCTCTGTTTATTATCTATTTCTCCCCAACTAGATGTGGGGTCCATGAGGGCACAGTCCTATTCATGGCTGTCTCCCCAGCGCCTAGAACAGCATCTGACTGATTCTCCATAAATTCTTCTTCAATGAATGAACAACTACATCGGCAAAGCATGTGGTGTTGGCCAGATGTGAGGGTGAACTCTGGAAACCTTGGTCAAGGTCGGGTCCTAAGGGAATGCCACATACGTGCATCACATGTTTTAACACACATGTCCAACCTCTAAAGTCTCAGTTCATAGACCTGTCCATTAACTGGATTTTTATTTTGACTTTAGGATAAAGCAAGATCAGAAAAGAACACAGAAAAGTAACAAAACAACATCCTGTTCCTTGGGGTAAAGTCCCAGGCCCAGCACCCTTTAGGCCATCTCCTGGGCCTCCCTTGGAAGGCCTGGGGAGGGGTGACTTCTTGCCTTGGAAATGGGCTCCCAGGGAGCAGAATCTCTCTGGTGAAGATGAAGCACCCTTTTGGGGGCCCAGGGCTTTAGAGTTTACAAAGTTCTCTTGGAGCACTCATCCCACCTGATCTCTCCTTGTGAGAAGGGAAAGCCCCAACTCCCGCCAGGTCTCATCCTTCCCCCCGCCGCACCCCATTTTACAGATGCAGAAGCCAGGGGTGGAGGCAGGACAGACTTGTCAGCCTCCCCACAGCCTAGTCGGGACTCTTTCCAATAATACCTCAAGGTCTCCACAGAAAGGAATATTAATCACCTTGCTGACTAAAGCAAGGAAACGGGTTTGTGCACTTCAAATAAATTTTCAACTACAAAGGGAATGAAACTAAAAGGAATGGGCTACTCTCTGTTAACCAGAATATTCTATTAACCAGGAACACACACCCCACCCCCAACACTCTAGCTGGAAGCATAGATGGATGACCTTAAAGGTCATCCTGTTCAGGGCTTCTCAGGATTTTAGAAGTTATGTTTCTAACTGATCATCTAGCAAAGATTCAGGACCCAGCATGATAAAAACAAAGAGCCCACATTTCCTAAGAAGTGTTTAAAGGCATTCTGTTATTACATTAATAATACCCAACAGCTATCAGGTATGCCTTTATTGTGCTCCAGACACTGTTCTAAGCCCTTCAAATCACAAACTTATGATATATCGTGTTCTCCACTTTATAGATGAAGAAACTGAGACACAGAGAGGTTAAGGAACACATTGAAGATCACACAGCTGCTGGGCTTCCCTGGTGGCGCAGTGGTTGAGAGTCCGCCTGCCGATGCAGGGGACACGGGCTCGTGCCCCGGTCCGGGAAGATCCCCCATGCCGCGGAGCGGCTAGGCCCATGAGCCGTGGCCGCTGAGCCTGCGCGTCTGGAGCCTGTGCTCCGCAACGGGAGAGGCCACAACAGTGAGAGGCCCGCGTACCGCAAA
>NW_020175393.1:4944334-4960735 GCF_003031525.2 Neophocaena asiaeorientalis asiaeorientalis | reverse complement strand
CCCAAAAAAAAAAAAAAAAAAAAAAAAAAAATCACACAGCTGGTAAGTGGCAGAGCCAAGATTCACAGCCAAGTAGTCGGGCTCCTGAGCTCACACTCTTTACCATTACATTTTACTGTCTCTCCAAGGGGAAAAACATCTTAGTAAATGTTAAAGTAAAAAGATACAACAATATTGGTAGGAATCAAATTTATTGACAAAGTTTTGACAAAGTTTTAATTCACAAAGATAATAGTTAGCAGTGGAAAATCATGATTATCCTGTTGGGTGTAAAACTTTCCTTTTACGTGATCTGTGTGAGACTGCAGCAGACAGCACATCACTTTGGCTGGTGGACATGCCAGAAAGTGTGTTTGGGTCACATCTTGCCAATGTTTTCCTTTCATATATTAAAAAAAAAAAAAAAAAAACCAGAAGTCCAGAAAGGTTAGGTGACTTGCCAGAGGTCACACAGCAAACTAGCAGGAGAACCTAAATTATTCATTTCAATAAACATTTGTATAACATCTGCCACATGATTGAGTTACATTCTTTGCACCAGAAGCCAGAGAGGAAGCCAGAGGCCAGATCACAGTGGGCCAGTCGAGGGCTAGAACCAGCTCCTTCCATTACTCCAGCCACAGCCGGAGTCTATTTTCTGCCTAAGTGCAGCTGCCACTGTGGGGTAGTCCTTGGTTCCTTGCCACTGTGTTTTAGCCCTTGGTTCTCCTCAGGAGAGGAAAAAGGAAAGGGCAGATGCCTACTGATCCTTTTATTTGGGGGCCAATGAATCCCCTTCACTTCTCAGAAACTTCCAAACAGCCCTCTCCCTTCCAGTAGTTCTAGGAGAATGAAAATTGACTTCCACCTGCTTCTCCTACCACCATTCAAGCAAATCACTCAGGGAGAGGCCAGGGATAGCTTCTTTGTGTGCCTGTGGCCTCCTCCTCCCCCGCCTCCTCCTCACAGGCCCCGGGAATATTGATAATCCCCATCGGTGACTTCGATGTCCCAGGACTGGGTGGGAAGGAGGCCAACTGTCCTGCAGGGGATCTTGAAGACGAGGTCTCCAGATAGGTGGCCAGGAAGTGAAGAGAACAGAGGAAGGGGGACAGGAGCCCCTCTGAGGGTCTGCGGTGGAGTCTTTCGAGTGAGGCGGTAGCAGTTATTACAGCTAATTTCCTTCCCCTTGCTAGAACTGCAAATCCACAGGGTTTTCACAGCATATTTGTGTATCTGGAGCTCTCAGCTCGCCTCCCCTCGGGGACCGTAAGAGACGCCAAGGAAAGAAACAGCACGGTCCTCCTTAATCTCAAAGCCAGTTCCAGAGTTAATAATAAATTAAGAGCTGCAGGCGGGTGGAGGAGGAGTCGATGGGGAGGACCCACTCAGCACTGGGGCAGATCGGCCCCTCCAGGAACATCTAGGAATCAAGAGAAATAATGGAACACTGGGGTCTCAGATGCTGAGGAGGCTTCTCCAAGGCCACAGGCCCACTGACCCTAGATCTTTGTGGCACCAAAGCCAGTGGGTCCGCATCCCCTGACGATGGCTGGGTCGGGGAGGAGAGAATTAAAGAGCATGCTCTCCCATGGCTCCTTTCTCCCTCTCCGTGGACGATGGGGGCACTGAAACAAACCCTCTTGGAGAAAGGCAGGCAGCCGTTTTATTTAATTTTTTATTAATTAATTAATTTATTTTTGGCTGCGTCGGGTTTTTGTTGCTGCACTCAGCCTTCTCATTGTGGTGGCCTCTCCCGCCGCGGGGCACAGGCTCCAGGCACGCGGGCCTCAGTAAGCCGCGGCATGTTGGCTCAGTAGTTGTGGCGCACGGGCTTAGCTGCTCTGCGGCATGTGGGATCCTCCCGGACCAGGGCTCGAACCCGTGTCCCCTGCATTGGCAGGTGGACTCTCAACCACTGCGCCACCAGGGAAGCCCCGAGGCAGCTGTTTTAGAATTGGAAAATTCCTCTCTCTGGCCGATTTGACGTACTTACCTCTGAGAAAGTTTCTAGACCAGCAGCCATGCCAGTTGGAAATCCAACCATCCCAAATACCTGTGCCATTTTATTATTCATTGTTTTGGTCATAGGAAGACTATCTCCCAGATTGGAAGCTCCCTGAAGACCAGGGGCTCTGCCATGAGACTGGAAGCGTCATCAATTCTTGTCAGAGCTAAGATCATGAGGGGACTCGGAAGCAGCAGTGTGAAGAGGCCAGGCGGGTTTAGCCCCAAGAATATAGGGTGGGATATGGACAAGATGACTGCCCTGAAGTATCAGAAGGGCTGTCCTGTGAATCCTGTAGAATCCACTCCTGGTATGTGCTGTTCCCAAGAAGAAGAGCTAGAATTAAGGGGAGATGATTAGGGGACTGGACTTTGGTTCCAGAAGAGGACGAACTTTCTAAGAGAGTGGATCGGTGAGAGATAGTGAGCCTCCTACTATGAGAAGTGAAGCTTCTGAGGAGGGGCCCGGAGCACCAGGTGGCCGCTGGACCAGGCAGCCGTTAAGATCCTTTCCAAACCCAAGAGGCAGTCAGTGATGGTGGATATTTAGTCTCCCCAGCCTCCACAGTAGGGCTGCTCCACCTGGTAACCCCAGGGAAGGGCCAGAGGCAAATGAGCAGGGGGACACAGGGACCCAGCTCCAGCCAGGGAGGCCACTAAATCAATCCGTCAGGCAAACAGCTGCAACAGAGAGGGGTGAGCACAGTGATGGCTGCTGCAGGCCTGCAGGACAGCCCCGATGCCTGCAGCTGAACAGACAAATAAGTAGAGAAGTCTTCCTTGCTGACCAGGGTAGTGTTCTGTCCTCACTGCAGCAGGGGGGTCGAGGCCTCAGCTCATCCAGCGCACTGCAGGGGACCCACCCACTCTTCACAAGGGAACCTGAGTCGGGGCAGGGCGTGTGACTCGCTCACAGTCACATGGCTAGTGAGGGGCAGGGCCCGGCAAAGCCCTAGGGCTCCTCGCTCGCAAGCCAGCGCTCTTCCTCCCGCCCCTGGCGGCCCTCACAGCACCATTTGCTCCTGCAGCAGCTAGGATTCCTTTTAAAAATATGTTCATCTGGGCTTCCCTGGTGGCGCAGCGGTTGAGAGTCCGCCTGCCGATGCAGGGGACACGGGTTCATGCCCCGGTCCGGGAAGATCCCACATGCCGCGGAGCGGCTGGGCCCGTGAGCCATGGCCGCTGGGCCTGCGCGTCAGGAGCCTGTGCCCCGCAACGGGAGAGGCCACAACGCGGAGCGGCTGGGCCCGTGAGCCATGGCCTCTGGGCCTGCGCGTCAGGAGCCTGTGCCCCGCAACGGGAGAGGCCACAACAGTGAGAGGCCCGCGTACAGCAAAAAACAAACAAACAAAAAAATATGTTCGTCTTAGGCAGGTCCCAAAGTGGACAGAGGTGATACGTATGTTCTCTGCTGGCCCAGGAAGAGCAGGCAGAATGAGCGCCTGACATTTCTGGGATCTATCCCAGTCTTCATGTTTCCTCTCACAGCCACATCCTCTCCCAAGCAATTTGGGAAGTATGGGCATCTGTCATCCTTCACCTCCCTGTGCCCCTGTGCTTCCTTCCCAGAGCCCCTCCACACCCAGTTCCTCTAGCTGCTCGGGAAGGACGGATAAGCTCCTCCACTAGAAGACAGTGGATATTCAAAGTATTGCCCCTCCCGGGAGAATCTGCATTTCAAGTCAGGCTCTGCGAGAGTGGAGAGGCAGAGCTTAACCTGGAATCTAGACGTGGACATTAAGGGCTTCCAGGATGCTGGGGAGAGATGTGGGGCTTGGAGATGCCTTCCCAGGGCTCCTCAGCTACTCCTTGATGGGAAAGGAAGGTGGAAGTCGGGGGGGGGGGGGTTATGATCCAGGAGGGGAAGCAGATAACAAGGACCCTAGGCACACTTCACAGGGTTGGGGGCAGCCCCCTCCAACAGGTACGTCCTGAACCAGGCATGTCCTGCAGGGAACGATTACCCGTCCCTGTTTGTTAGTAAATCCTAGAGAACAGGAACTAGGATGTTGACACTGATCCACATCCGGACAGATCAACCACCATGACCCACTGCAGACTATCCTCCACCCCACAAAACAGACACCCCCCAGCTCACCGGTTTTGGTCTCCTCCTCTGGCTCATTAACCACACACTGTCTGGATTCCAGAGACTGGATGCACTGACCTCTGGGGGTCCCTACAGAAGGTTTCTGGCTCCATCAATCCCAAGGAGCTGGAAAGGCAGAGCAGATTCTCTGTAGGGGACTCCTACAGATACCAACAAACTGGAGCTCATTCACAGGCTCCTGAGCAGGACGGTGAGCAGGGCCCCCAGCTCCTGTCCCCTCCCCGCCAACACACACACACACCCGGCCCAGGGCAATTTCCCCAGAAGTGCACTCACGCTGCGCCCTGCCAGCCTCGGCGCCAATTGACTGGATTTCAATCAGAAATCCATCTCCCTTAAGGACCGCTTTGGATAAAAGCAGAAGTAACCTGCAATATAGATGCTGATGCCAAGCCATAACAGGGGAGCCGGAAGGAGGCCAGCTGCCCGAGCCCGCCCCCGGCCCCCAGCGAGGATGAAAGTGGGCCTCCGGCTGCAGCAGACTCCGTTTCCAGGGACCTAGGGAAGGGGCGTAACCTGATCTCCCTCCCTCCCCATCACTGGCCGAGGGTTAAGGGACTGCTGCAGTTAGCCAGCCTCCGAGAGCCAGCTGTGCGCTCTGGACGCGCCCTCCGTGCTGTTCCCAGGACGCACCCGACAAGAGCTCCTAGGACGGCTAAGAGGGACCAGGGGTGTCCTTCGGAGCAGGAGGAGCCGCGGGCTCAGCACTTCTCCCCACCCACCCCCAACCTCACGCCAGCTGCCATTTCTGTCACTCGTTCCTCTCCCGGCCTATACTGCGGTCGGAAAATCGTCACTCGGAGAGAGGGTGGCTGCTCCATTCCTCTCCCCACCCAAGACCCTGCGCCGTGCGAGCGGGGGCGGGGCTGCAGGGACAGGAAAGACCCCGTGGAGCGCTGGCGGCTCTGGTGCGCAGCGCGGGCAGCCTCCCTGGTAAATAATGCACGCCTCCCAGTGCCGGCTGCAGCAGGTAGTGTATCGAAGTAATATCGCGCCGCGAGTTGCAGTGTAATCGCCGTAATTTAGAGCCCCGTGGGTGAGCCCGTTTCGGAAAGGCTGCGCGCCCGGACGGGCAAGGTGACTGGAGCGTCTGCGCCGACTTTGACCTCTGGATTTCCTCCAAGCTAAGCGAGGCCATAAAAAATTCAGAAGCCCAGGCTGTCTCCTAGCAAATGGGGTGCGGGCAGAGAGATTGTATTATCTATCTAGACCCAGCGAGACGGATGCACCAGCCGGGAATAAAGCGATGTCGCAGTTCGCGCCTAGGTAGGCTGGCTGGGTGTCCGCGCGCAGCGCCCATCCTCTCCCAGGTGGCCGAGCGAGGCCTGGGCAGTGTGTTGGGGGCGCCCGGCCCAGAGCGAGGAGACGTTTTCATTAGGACTTGGGCGGCCCCTGCCGCGAGCCCGTGCATCCGTCCCTGCCCCGGCTGCTCAGCAACCAGATCCTCCCAGGACCAGCTGAGCCGCCGTCGCTCCTCCCCGCTGCGCTAGGAAGTTGTTCGGACATTAATATTCCTGCCCAGGTTCTGTTGAGGGGCCTGCTGCCTGCCTCCCCTCCCCCAGCCCCGCCAGGGAAAGTCGTTCTGGGGAAGAGAGATGATAACAGGAAATTCATTTGCAGGCTCCCTTCTAACTTCTTTTTTTTTTTTTTTTCCCGTGTCCCCTGCATCGGCAGGCGGACTCTCAACCACTGCCCACCAGGGAAGCCCCTCCCTTCTAACTTCTTGATGGGAGCCAGCTGGAAGCGCGAGAGCTGTGCTGTCTCTCTGCGCTCTGCTCCTGGTGACCTGGAAGGTGATAATCATGAGCTTCTCTCAGGAAAGACAAAGAAATGGAAAAACCTATCGGGCCCTGCAGCCCTGTCACATTGCATTAGCAGAGAGCCTTGTGTCTGTGGCCCCAACTCGGTGCCAGAGGGGCCGTTTTCTGTATCTTCAGAAGCTCTCCATCCCACGCCTTATTCTCGGGACCCAAGAATTCTGTTTCCTCCTCACCCTTCTCCAAATCATTTTCATCTCTTAGTGAAGAGATGTGACTCTTGCCGGGGCAGTGAACTTGGGAGCCAGTAGGGCCCTAGAAACCAGCAGTTCTGGTTAAACAAGCCATGGTGCATCCTGACAGCAGAACATTCTACAGCTGGCAAGAAGGAGATTTGTGTGTGTGGAAAGATGTCTAGGATATATTGTTAAACAGAAAAACCAAGTTGCAGAATAACATGTAGAGAAAGATCTCATTAGTGTTACATTTTAAATAAAGGCTATATGTATCCACATGCTTGCATATGCAGAGAAAATGTCTGAGAAGATAAAAAAGAGACTGTTAATGGTTGTCCCACGGGATAAGGACGAGAAAGGGACTTTAACCTCTCACTCTTAAATTTTGTTCTGTTAAATTTTTTTTCGAAAACAATTGCATTGGGCTTCCCTGGTGGTGCAGTGGTTGAGAGTCCGCCTACAGATGCAGGGGACACGGGTTCGTGCCCTGGTCCGGGAGGATCCCACATGCCGCGGAGCGGCTGGGCCCGTGAGCCATGGCCGCTGGGCCTGTGCGTCAGGAGCCTGTGCCCCGCAACGGGAGAGGCCACAACAGTGAGAGGCCCCCGTACCGCAAAAAACAAACAAAAAAACAATTGCATTATTTTCATAATTTCAACATAAATCTTTTCCCAAAAAAAAAGAAGGAAAAAGAGACCTCCAGTCCAATCACTTCATTTGAAACAGGGCCCAGTGAGGGAAAGGGACTGTCCCAGGTTGCACTATGCTCACAGTCTGGCCTCAGGCCCTGTCCTACATGTTCCTATACCAGGGTCCTTCCCAGGCACAGAGCCCTGCCAGCCAGGCTCAACAGGCCCACAAGGGAATCATGGACCCCCTTCTCAGAGCAAGAATGACCTCTGACAGGAGTGTGACCCGATCTGAGGGAGCAGTCTTTGATTCCAAAGACAGGAGTTGGAGGCAGATTTGGACACCTGGCTGGGTAGCACTTGTCCATGACCCTGCCCTCCTCCATGCCCCACAGGCCCAGTCTTCTGATACAAGTAGCTTCTCTTGGTCAGGCCTTAGGAGGGGTGGGGATTGAAGGGCCATGCCTGGGGTGACCAACCATTGTGATTTGTCCAGAACTGAGAAGGGTTCCCAGGATATGGCACTTTCAATGCTAAAATTAGGACAGCCCCAGGCAAATTGGGACATGGTCACCCTTGCTGGGCCAGCCATGTCTGCAGCAACCAACGGACAGTTTGGCAAGGACACCCCTTGGCAACTCAAGGGTGAAGATTCTAGAAGGTTGTCTCAGGCAAGGACAGCTAGTCCCTGCTCTGACTTCTCTGAAAAGTATGAAGCTGCAAGGGTTAATTTACATCTTGTCAGTTATGATTTCCCCTCAGTCCAAGCACGCACACATGCACACACACCACACACCTCCTTACCTCTCTTAGTCTGTCTAAAGGCACGTCAGCCAGGGCCCAGCAATACCCCACTGTGTCTCTTTGAGCAACATAATCTTCAAGAAATTCTAGAGCCTTTAATTACACACAGGGCTCATCGCAATTTCTCATCTCTCCCTCCCCACCTCAGGAGACAAAAAGGAAATTTCACACCCTAGTGAGCCCAGCTCATCTTTTCTTCTTTGATGCCAGCCTGGGGTTAAAAGTCAGGGACAAGCAACACACGCCTCCTCTGAGTTCTGATTCCTTCGCTGATTTTGAGATTCCAAGCATGCATCTTAAAGATCTAATCTGATTCTGCCATGCCCGCCTTACCAGCCGATTAATGGCCCCGTGACTTCCGCACTGCAGCACCCAGTATTCTGCAGAATGCCACCTTCCACACCCCTCCCACTTGCCTCTGCCCCCCGCCCCCGCCCCGAGACTGGTAGCCCAGAGGAGAAAGGGCTACGGTTGAGAAGACGGGGGCTGGGGGGAGGGTCAGAGAAGGAACAAGAGATCCGAGTTCAAGTTTTTGTTCTGTCATTAGCTAGCTGTGTGACTTTGGACAGATTGCTTCTCCTCTCTGGTTTCCTTATCCATAAAATGAAGGCATTGACCTAAGCAGTCTCTAAGGTCCATTTAGACCTAATAAACCAGACTTCCTCAGCTTAAATCCTGGCTCCCCCTTCTAGCTGGGTGAACCTAGACAAGTTACTTAACGTTTCCATGCCCTGGTATCTTCACCTACCTCATTGAGTTGTAGTAAAGGATTAAATGAGTTAATATTTGTAAAGTGCTTAAAACAGTGCCAAGCACGTGCTGAACCACTTGTCACAGAGACATTGGTGCCCCTGCCACATGCCCTCAGCACTCACTAGTCCCATGCGAAGCACCTGGACTTGCTCCAGCTCCAAGCACCGGTGTTTCTCTGCCTGACAGCTTTCTCCACCCACACACCCACTCCCAGCCTGCTTGCCCTGAGCTCCAGGCAGGCTGGAAGTGCAAGTGGTTTAAGTGCCCAGAGCAGCCTTCAACCAGTGATGGTAGGGAGTCGGCAAATAAATAATCCAGCAAGCTTGTCCCTGCTGGACCTCTGGGAGACTGTGTAGAATGACTGAGGCTTATTCTACACAGTCTCCCAGAGGTCCAGCAGGACTGAGCCTGGGACCCAGGGTGGTAACTGCTCTTCAACACACCCTTTATTGGATTTCCTCCTTCCCTGTCTCCCTTGCCCAGTGCTTTCCAAGATCACCCTCCAAATAAACTACTTGCACTCAAATCCTGGCCTTAGTTGCGACTGTGCTAGTGCACCTCAAAGACATTACCTTCACCCCTAGCAGCAGCCTTGTGGAGTGAGTGTGATCATTCCACGTCAAAGATATGGAAACGGAGGCCAAGTGCCCTGCTCACGATCGCACAGTCGGCAAATGGCCCAGCTGGGATTTGAACCCAAGTGTTCAACTCAAGTTGACTCCATGGGTCCTTCCCAGGCACACAGCCCTGCCAGCCAGGCTCTAGATCTCCATCCACCTCCCACTTCTCCCTCTGAGAGGCTGAATCCTGCTTCAGGATGGACACCTCATTCCTTCAGAGCTACAGCCGCAACTCCTTTGCTGCAGGCAGGGAAAAGGGGTGCAGAACCAGGCCGTCTGTGAAATTGCCTCCCTGCCAGACCTGAGAGGCCACCCAAGGACTCCTCTTCCAATCACATGGGCGCCCACTGAGCCCTTGGGTGGCGTGGTCCTGGGCAGAGCAATCAGCACCACAGCCTCAGTTTAAGTGCAAACATATGGGGATCCTTGGGGGAAAGTGGTCTTCCCAAGGTGCTGGGGATGTACCCAGATGTTGCCTGCCCTGAGGGGGCATCATCTTTCTGGGCCCGCAGCTGAGGCCCACCTCTAGGCCTCCAGAAGTGTGTGGTGCCAGCAACAGCAAGGGGCCATATGCCTGAGACAGGGGGAGCTAAGCCTCACAGTCACCCCCAGAGGAGGATCTCACTTCAGACTTGGGCTCATTATGGTTCCTGATGTTTTAAGTCAGGTTTTATACTTATCAATAGCTTTTATAGACACATGGTTCCACATTCACAAAAGCCTTCCTCTCTTCTCTGCACCATTCATCCCCTCCCTGGAAAGAACAGCCACTGTCACTGGGAACCTTCCAGAGATATTCTACGGATAGACACACACACAAATACAGCCATTACAGCACACTGTTCTTTTTTGTCTCCAGAGCAATGCATCTTGGAGATCCTTCTATAGGAGTATGTAAAAAACTTCCTCGTTCCTTTTTACAGCTGTCTCGTATTCCAGTGCATTTATGTCCCATAATTGATTTAACCAGTCCCCACTAGATGGCTATTTTGAGTTATCCACAATCTTTTGCTAATACAAACCTTGTACCTGTGTTATTTTGCACACTTGGAAGTATATCTATAGGAAAAAATAGCTAGATATGGAATTGCTGGGACAAGGCGTATGTGCACTTATAATTTTGAAAATTCTGCCCAACTGACCTCCAAAGATGGTGAATCACTTAAACTTCCACCAGTTGTGTGCCCTGCAGAGAGCTAACTGTGCCAGGCATGTACATGCATTGCTGACTTTGACCTCCTGACAGCCTGGGGAGAGTCTTGTTTGATGAGAAAATTGAGAGAGATTCAATTTTGCCCAAGATGACCCAATAGACCTTTTATCAAACATTAATTACTTGCCAGGCTCTGTGCTAAATGCTTTACATTTGTTATCTTATTTAACCCTCCCAATAACACTATGGGGTGGTTACTCTTACCACCATCATTCATTTTACAGATAAACCAAGTGTTGGAGCTCAGAGAGGCTGAGAAGCTTTCCCAGCATCACACAGCCGGTAAATGGCAGAGCCAGATTCGAAATTTCTCAGTGTGGCTCCAGAGCCTGGGCTGTGGCTGCTCCCGGGAGGCTCTCACAGACTCCCTGTTTACTGCCTTATCATGTGCTCCCCAACTCCTCTAGGCACTGTGGGGACGGGGCACAAGCAGAGTCCCCTTGAGGCATTAGACCCATCCTTGAGGAGCCAGAGAATGATAAGGTCAGAGCTCGAAAGGACTACAAAAATGCTTTTCAAAAGGAGGTCTCTGCCCTGGGGCAGGAAGGGAGAGGTTGGAAATGTGAGGGGTGGTCTGGTTGCTTTGATGCCTGGGGGTGGAGGGGGGGGCACTACTGGGATGCTAAACTGTCCCTCCCTGCATGGGAGGGTCTCACAAAGAATAGACCCTCTGAAAATGCCTACAGCGCCCTCCTTGAAAAACTCTGGGACCTTTCATTCTTCAGATGAGGAAATAAAGGGAAGATCCTCTTGGGGCAGAAAAAGGAGTAAGGCCAGTCTGCTGGGAGGCAAATTCAGTACTAGAAACTGCTCTGCTGACCCCCAGGCCAGGGCTCGGCAGTCTGAATGCTGCATGGCGCTGCCCCCTGCACACACTTGAACAAAGAGAAGCTGACCAAGCAATGTAGTGTGGGGGTGGGAGGGAGGAGTGGCCTCATTTATTAAGCTCCTGCTGCATACACATAATCATTAAGTTCTATGATAACCCTGTCATCTTGCAGTCCCCAGCTGAAGGGGAGTGCTGAGAATTGGAGAGCATGAGGGTAAGTGGAGGCAGATTTGGGAGAAGCATGGACCACAGTGAGCTAACGGGGCTGACTATCGGTTTTGAACCAGGACATAACTTGACCAAATTTGTGTTTTGGGACACTAACTCTGGTGGCAGTGCTTTGCACATGCTGTTCCCCTTGCTGGAATGTCTTTCCCAGGCTTGCAAGCTCTCTGTGAAGCATTCCCTGACCCCTGGGAGTTTGACCAGGTGCATCCACACTCCTTTGTTGGATGGGAAATGCCCAAAGGCAGTGGCTGGATCTTTTTTTTTTTTTTAATTAATTTACGTATTTATTTATTTTTGGCTGCGTTGGGTCTTCGTTGCTGTGCGCGGGCTTTTCTCTAGTTACGGTGCGCGAACTTCTCACTGAGGTGGCTTCTCTTGTTGCAGAGCACAGGCTCTAGGTGCGCGGGCTTCAGTAGTTGTGGCACACAGGCTCAGTGGTTGTGGCTCGTGGGCTCTAGAGCGCAGGCTCACTAGTTGTGGCACATGGGCTTAGTTAACTTCTCGTCTGTTGATATTTTATACGACTTACAAGGGCTGAAACAAGTGAGTAAAGTCGAAACCATCCTTCCTGGTAAACTAGGACAATGGTGCTCAGAGACCCCAGGTCTTCTGAACTGTAATCAGTGGCATTATCCCCGCCTGTCCACCTCCCTCCCATGCATCACCTCAAACATTCCAATAGGACCCAAGTTTCAGTCCCTACAAAAGGTACAGCCTGCACGCACCTGAAACTATCACAACATTGTTAATTGGCTATACTCCAATATAAAATAAAAAGTTAAAAAAAAAATGTCTGGACAAAAAGGACAGAGTCCTCACCTTTTCAAGACCCAGTGTGCAGAAATGGGGGCTGGGGAGCCTGCTGGAGTGCCAGCAGGAGTCAGAGTCCCCGGCCCAGCGGCTTTTTGCTGCCCCAGCAGGCTCTGGGCGGACAGCCAGTCCAGTCCGTGGTGCCATCTCTCTGCGGCTCCTCCTTCTTCACCCAAGACATACTCCACACGCTCAGGTTCCTTTGTGATGGGGGGTTTGATTAATTTTATTCTAATTAATTCAGTAATCTCAAGCTGTTTGCGAAATCTGCACCGAGCGCTGCTCTGTGATGGATCTGCAGAAGGGGCTGCAGACAAACACACGATTCTTTGCTCCATTGGTGCTATATATATCTTGTGTCTGGGAGAGGGTGGGCTGGGGAAAGGAGCAGGAACGCTGCCTGCTTGCCGGCTCTCAATGTCACTTCCCAAATGCCCTCTCTTTCCCGGGCTGGGCTTGCTGACTATGGTCCCACTTCTGCCTCTTCTTTTTTTGTGGGTCCTCAGGTGGTTTGCTTAACCTCACCAACTTCACCTCAAAAATGGAGATGAAACACCTGCCCTGACTACCTCATAGGTGCTCAGAACCAGCTAGAGTGTGGGGACAGGCTTGAGAAACTGTACAGAAAACTGAAGGACTGCTGACGTCATTACCGGAGAGGAGAGGGTGACGGTTAAGGCTCAAACTAGATTTCCTGCCTCGACCCCTTTCTAGCTGCATACCTTGGAGAGGTTACATCACCTCTCTGTACCTCAGTTTCCCAATCTGTAAAATGGGGGTGAAAATAGCACCCACCTCATAAGGTTCTTGTAAGGAGTAAATGAATATGGGTTTTTAGAACAATGCTTGGCATGGAGCCAAGCACCAAACAGAATATTATTACAGTTATCTTTGTCATCTTCATCCCTTTAAAATCTTCCCCATGCAACACAAGTGCTCAGTTATGCAAGAAGTCTTTTCTGATTAACTTGTACCCCAGTCCCAAAGAATGCATCCTTCCCTCATTTCTCTGAATGTGTTGAAGTCTTCACCCATAATCTCTGTGTCTTCTTTAGGTGGCCCATTTTCCTTCTTGCTCAATGGAACACCCCAGGTTACAGGGCCCATCTTACCCTAAGTCTATAGCTCTTACCATGGTGGGATTAAAGGGGCTTGGTCATTGGCTGTTTCAGAAGCCCCATCCAAAGGGACTTAGATGCAGCAAGAAGAGAACTCACCCTAAAGCTGGGTTTGCTAAGTATACACAATGATTTTACTTTAAATCTAAATAAATACAGAAAGTTTTTTTTAATTGAGGCAATGTCAATTTTCTATGTGAACAGTGACTGTCTTTTATACAGAGGGACATATGGAAATGCTGGAGGAGGATCCCTCCCCATGCACCCTTGGAATCTGTACTAGTGCTGTGAAGAAGAAAACCAACCAACAAACCAACCATCCAACAAGGTGACGGAATGAGAAGGGAGGTGATGCTTTAGATGGATGGTCAGAGAAGGCATCTCTGAGAGGGTGTCATCTGAGCCAAGCTCTGAGAAATGAGAGAAAGCCCATTGTGTGACCATCTGGGCAACCAGCACTCCAGATAGAGGGCACAGCTGTGTAAAGTCCTTGAGGCGGGAATGAGCTTGGGGTGTTTGGAAGAATGGGATAGTGGCTGAGGGAGACAGCAGGATAAATTAGAGAGGTGAGGCCACAGGTCCAGATCAAAAGGCCTCACAGGCCAGGGTAAGGAGCTAGATTTCATTCTAAATGCGTTGGCAGCCCCGGGAAGGTTTTAAGCAAGAAAGTGACACAACCGTATTTATATTTTTAAAGGTCACATGAACTGCCTTTCTAGAATTCATCTATCCATCCTTCCATCCATTCATTAACAAGATTTACTGCACATCTACTGTGTGTCAGTCTATGCCAGGCACTGGTGGCTCAGAATTAAGCAGGACATTACCCTCCCCTCATGGAGCTCAGCTGATTAGAAAATGAACACAGACATGTTTTAAAGGCAGGGTGGCAAGTGCCACGGTAGAGCTGTGTACAGGGCTTGTCCCTGGAGGAATGGACTGGGGGTCTGGGATTGGGAACAGGAAAAGCTATTGGTTAGAGAAGTGGTTCTCCAAGTTGAGGGGCATCAGAATCCCCTCCAGGACTTGTTGAAAACGGATTGTTACTGCAGGCAACCTCCCGCCACGGATTCTGATGCATTAAGTCTGGGGTGGAGCCTGGGAATGTGCATTGCTAGCTGGTTTCCAAGTGCTGCTGGTCCAGGGACTGCACTTTGAGAACCACTGGGTAGGAGCCTTTAAGCTCCTGTGACTAAAACACGCTATTTCCAGGAATCCGTTTCAGCACTTGGGACCTGGACAGCTCCCAGCATCTCCCTTCAATGTTAATCTTCCACCCATGCCTGAGACAGGGGAGCCCACTGAGAACAGCCATTTCCCCACCATCTCCCTCCACCTGCTGTCCCTAAGATTCCACTCACAACCCCTCTTTTCCCCTCTACCTCCTTGGGAGGCACGTCTTCAAAGTTTGTCCTGAAACTGAAGGAGGAATTTCACTCTCAGCTACCTTCATTGATTCCTTTCAGGATACAGAAGACCTGTTACCACTGAACCCAGCTCCCAGCCAGAGAGCCAGCAGCCCTCATCTCCCTCCTTCTCACATCAGTGCCCTGGGCTGGGAAATTCCAAGTCCCCCAGCCTTCATCTGCTTGTCACAGTTATTCACCTCACACCCTGGTGGTCAGAGTCTCCCCACCCCCTTCCTCTCTTCCTGCCCCCTGCCTTTCTCTGTGCCCTGAATGTCCCCTTCTCTCCCTCACCAGCCTCCACCTGTCCTCACCCCTTCGCCCATCCCCTCTGTGCTAAATTTGGCAAGCTCTCCCATGAAAACCTGAATAACCAGATTCCTGTTAACCTTAGCCTTTAGTCCGTCAAATTGACAGGACTGAGGCTTCTAATATCAATCAGAGCCCCTAATTTCAAAATTTACAAAAATTCCCAGATTGGAGGTTTTCCCAACTCTCCTTCAAGACCAGGATTCTCCTTGGATTTTCAGCAGTCAGCTGATCCCACTCCCTTCTCTTGCACCAGATTGTAAACTCCCCAAGAGCGAGGAGCTTGGCTTGGCTACTCAACTCTCAGCACAGTGCCCAGCACCTACTAAAGGCTCAGTAAATGGCCCCGTTATTATTACTGTTATCATTATTGCATTGTTGTTGTTATTGTCACCTACTCTCCTTGTGCCTTACTCAATGCCTGGCACACAGGGTCTCAAAGTCTTCCAGGTAAACACATAACAGAATGCAGAGTTGTCATTCTCACCTCGCCGGTCTCACCTCCTAGTGCCTCATTCGCCTGTACTAGCTCCTCCCTCATTTGCCTTTTTTTTTTTTCTTACTACCTCTGTGTTCCACGCCAGAATATTTGAATGATTTTTGTGCCATAACTCACCACCCCTAATGCCCAGATCTTGGAAGCCTGGGAGATTGGTGTCAGGACATTTGGCGGGTAATGGGTTCTGGGCAGTAGAAAATGGCCCTCTTTACAGAGATACAATTATACAGGTTACACTTCCTTGGCTTCAGACACAGCCACAGACCTCGGGAAACCTGGCAGCAGCACGGATGGTGCATAGGGCCACATTATATAGAATATTCTCCACTTTCTGTAAACAAGCTGTTGACAAATATATAAGAAACGAGATGGTTTTCTTTTCCTTCTTTTTTTTTCCCACTCTAGCCAAACACTGCAGGCCCTCGTGAGTCACAAAAGTTTTGAGATATTACTCAGGAATATAGGAGGAAAACTCCATATTTTCCCGTCAAAGGCTTGGTTTTCTTTTTATTTACTAGCATGCCACTGGGTTAATTGAACCCTGAAAAACATTAAAAGGAAATAAACATATCTCTCAGCTGCTCATGGACCTAGCGCTCTGCCAGGGAGCTGGGTTATCAACAAGCCTCCCCAGCCAAGAATAAACTTGTAGACTGGAGGTGGGGTGGGGTTCTGGGGGCCTGAAAAGCAGGGAACCTTCAGGTCCTCCCTCCAGGCATGTTGGAGCTCCCTTCCCATCCACCAGCCTGCAAGACCCATGAAAAACACCTGCATTCAGTGTCCACAGTAGCTCTGGGCAGACAGAATGATTCTCTTTTATCACCACCTTTCTAGTCCCTGTGCTCCTCACCAACCCATTATACACATACACACACACACACACACACACACACACGCACACGCACATCCCAGCAATGACAAACAAACCAGAACCACAGGAGGAATGTCATCTCAGAGTCATATCTGTATGGTTGAAATCAGAGTGTGGGTTGCCTGAGAGCATTCTTATGGCCTGTTTACAGCCACTGAGAATCAATACTTACTTTGGGGAAAGAAAAAAATAAATATATATATATATATATATATATGTAAAC
>NW_020175393.1:4933455-4943868 GCF_003031525.2 Neophocaena asiaeorientalis asiaeorientalis | reverse complement strand
TATATATACACATACACACATATATATATCTGTGGTGGATGAAAGGATCTCTCTCACTCTGAAAACCATGACAGATGAGTTTTGTTCGGCCCTTTATGCATTTTAAAGGTGCGTTTAAACACACTAAATTAGAATCTGGGTCAGTGGTGGCACCCATCCAGCCCTGGCCTGGACGCCTTTCTTTCTCAGAGAGGGGCAGCCAACCAGGGCCTTGTTCAGAATTCAATCTCTCCTGAGTGGTGTGACTGCTTCTTTCTCTCTCTGCTCAGTTTCCATGATGAGAAAAACTGGGTCCTCTCCCCAGGCGAGCAACCTGGGTGAGGTGCGTTTATAGGGGTGAAGGCAGAGGCTCCACTGCCCTGCGGTCTTCAGAGGCCACAGCCCCACCACAGTTGTGACTCAAGGCTGATTGGGATCATGGCAAGCAGCCCACACAAGCTCCAGGAATACAAAATATATTCTGACACTCATTCTCCGGCCCAAGAACATGCAGTGGCTCCCAGTTACCCACAACAACTAAGTAGGCAGGGACTGCCTGGAGCTTTGGGTTGAAAAGGACTCTAAGGCCCCTGTGTGGCTCAGCAGGGAGAGTGTAGTGATTGACTAGTGATGTATGCCATGAATGAAGGAAGGAGATAGCAGGCACCCATGCTGAAGAGCTATCTTCCCTGGCTTACAGAATTAAGTTCAAATACCTCTGCTGCTCTTCCAGACCTCTTCACTGTCAGGCTTCTCAGTTCCTCTGCAGGGTCATTGCCTACTCCTCTCCAACAAGGCCACTCTAGTCAAGCCAGGCCTCACATTGTATTTGGCATGTGCCACCTCAGTCCAGCTTCTGTGCCTCAAGCTGATACCCCTACCCTCCTGCCATCTCTCCATCCTTTGTGTATGAGTTTAATTCCTACTACTTCTTAAGGTCCAGCTCAAATGCTCTTCTCCCATTAAGCTTTCTTAACTGCTTTGGTCCATACTGGCTCTCAAGGGCATTACCGTTTATTGAAATGTTTGAGTGTTAGATACACTTCCTGTTTTCAAGAGCTCATCTCCCCAACCCGATTGGAACCACTCTTACCCCAACCAACATTGCCTCCAAAGAAGAATCACATCTTAATTTCTTTTGCATTCCTCACAGCACTTCATGCGATGCTTTCCAGGACTCAGCCTGGCCACAAGCACTTGCTGATTACGAGGCCTTCCACAATTTTAACTAGGTGCTCTGAGATCTCTGGGGTCCTAGAAACCAAACCTATGGGGCCAATGATGGAGTCAAATGGGCCTGCCCTGGACCGGTTATCCCCAAGATCCAAGTTCCATCCCTGACTCACTGTGTAATCTTTGGCTTGGGCAGAGCTTAACTAAATTTCTGGGCCTTGATGTGCCCATCTGGAAAAATGGGCAGCCACTTTCTGCCCACCAGGCAAGGGGCAGAGTTTCACCCTCCATCCTGCCACCAACTAGCCGGTGACACAGGGTCAGGGACCAGGTCTCCTTGAGCCCCAGTGTCCTCCCCTGTAAAATAATATTCTCAGTGGGGAATAGGTGTCCAGGAAGGGTTTGTTCCTTTCTATTTGGTCCCTGAAGCACAGTAGAAGAAAGAGGTGAAGAAGGGGGAGATGCGGGAGATGCAAGCCCCAGCATCTTATCTTTGGTACCTCTCCCCTTCCTCCAGAGCTCTTTTACTTTCTCCCAGCTCTCCCCAGACTAGGAAAGGGTTTGGGAGACAGACATGCTTTACAGAGCCCACAGGATGGGGGTTAGGGGGACCCCTTAGGCCCCCACTGGCTGAGGGGGGCAGATGACTCTGAGGCCTGAAAGTCAGTCATAGGACAAGCCAAGGGAGATGAGGGAAGGCTCAAGGCCCAGCAGACTCCCTGAGGAGTAAAAAGGGGCTGAGAAGACAACCCCTGTCTGGACCATCAAAGAGGGATACAGAGTAAAGGTCACCCAAGCCAGTGGGGCCCTAGGCCTTTTAGTCACAGGCCCCTCCCAGTCACATGCACACAGAGCCTCCTGACTCCTCACAGGGACCACAACCCCCTTCTCTCCCTCCATGCACACACACCACAGCTGCTCTGCCCCACCCTCCCCCATGTGACCACCACAAATGGTGATTACAAAAATTATAGAAAGATATCTGTGGCACAATTCAGGGCAGAAAGCAGGACACGGCACAACACGTGCAGTAAGAGCACCATAGTGTAAGAAAAGCTGAGAGGCTATAGCCAGTAGAGGCTGAGGGGAGAGGCTCTGAGGCCAGACCACCTGGGTTTACATCCCAGCTCTCTCTCTTCTAACCTGTATGACCTAGACAAGTCACTGTGACCTTTCCGTGCCTCAGTTTCCTCGTCTGTAAAATAGAGATGAGTAATATGGGTACCCCTTCGAGTGAGTTCATCTTCAGAAAGCATTTAGCACAGTGCTCCATATCACTACAGAAGGATGTAAGCTCAAAGGGGTGCAGACTTTTGCATCTTTTATTCACTGCTTTAGCCTGGCGCCTAGAATAACACCCAGCACATAGGAGGCATCAACAAACATGTGTGAATGAATGAATGGGGGTGGGGGAACAACACACAGATCAATCAGAGGCTGCCACACACCCACTCTGCTGGGGGAGGCAAACACACACTGTGACCGTCTACATGAGTCTGTCTTTCCACAAACACTGAGCGCTCGCTGAGCACACGGGGATGAAGGAGGCCCTGTGGCAGAGACTGCTAGTTATCTTCCTTGCATTCTCCCCCTCTTTCCTAGTCCTGGAACTTTTGGCTGGTCACACAGCCAAACGGAATAAAGACTACATTTCCTAGCCTCTGTTGCCTCTAGACAGTCACGTGATTAAATTCTGACCAACAGTGTAAAGGGAGGTGTCAAATGATAGCTTCCTCCTTGATAGCTGACATACACTCTTCCCCCAGTTGACTGGAAAGTGGACGTAATGGCTGGAGTTGGAGCAGACATGTTAGACTGCAAGGGGACCTTGGTCATGAAAGTCGCCCATCATAGAGCAACAAGATAGTAGAAGCCCGGGTCCCTGAGGACCACATGGAACAGAGCCACCTTATCAGCCCTGGACTCCAGACTTTCAAGAGAGAAAGAAATAAAACTTCTAATTTGCATAAACCAATATTTGGGGCTTTACTATCACCTGCAGACCATCTCAGTCCTAAGTGATACCGACCCCCTGCCTGGAAGCTCAGTCAGCTGGGGGAGGTACAGAAGGAAATAGACCAACTCTGCCAAGTGTGGCGGTAATGGACATGCACAGGGTACTGTAGGAAGAAATTCAGAAGAGGGAGGACCAGGCCCCAACTGGGAGGGAGATGTGGGGATCCAAGAAGGCTTCCTGGAGGGAGTGACGCCTACATCGAGTTCCAAAGAATGAGTAGGGGGCTTCCCTGGTGGTGCAGTGGTTGAGAGTCCGCCTGCCGATGCAGGGGACGCGGGTTCGTGCCCTGGTCCGGGAAGATCCCACGTGCCGCGGAGCGGCTGGGCCCGTGAGCCATGGCCGCTGAGCCTGCGCGTCCGGAGCCTGTGCTCCGCAACGGGAGAGACCACAACAATGAGAGGCCCGCGTACAAAAAAAAAAAAGAATAAAAAACAAAGAATGAGTAGGAATTTTCAAGATGGTGAGATGTAGGGGGAGAGGGGTGAATGTGCTATAACTGAGACATAGCACATTCTCAGCATATATGCTGAGAGCTTGGGGAACTCTGGAGAGAGAGATAAATTTTGTCCTGAGAGACCAAGAAAGGTTTCCCAGAGTGAGCGGAGCCAGACTCTGGTGAGAAGGACTTGGACAGGCCAAGGCTGGGAGGAAGGGCATTCCTGGCTGAGGGACAGGGCAAAGAGGCCATGACTGAAGGACAGGGATGGTCTGGTGTAGGTTGAACACAGTGTGCCCAGGAATGGGGTAGGAATAGTGGAAGATGAGTTGTGAGTGTTTTAAACCCTGTATGGGGTAAGACTTAGAAACTCTGTGCAGATGCCTAGTGTGTAACATGTATAAACCTGCTTAACCTCACAACAGCCCTATGAGACAAGTACTCTTATAATCTCCTTTTGCAAATGCAGAAACCAGGCAAAGGTAGATTAAACTTCTTGCTCCAGGCTCACAGCAGGGAATGGTGGGGCTGGGATTGGAGTCTGGGCAGTGGACTTCTCAGCCTGGTGCTCCTCTGAGACCCTATGCACTCTCACAGGGCCGTGGCTTCACAGAAACTACTCTCAGCCCTTTCCCTCTACCCACCCTGACCCCCCCCCCTTCCCTCCCCATCTGGTATCACCTGCAGGCAATATTAGTGCCTGGCTGGCTTATAGCAGTACCCGGAGATTTTGATCTTGGTCCTGAGGGAAAGCGAAGAGAAGGGGCTCCAGGGAAGCCCAGGTAAGTCCAGAGCAGCCAAAGAGAAAGGCACATCTGAAAAGCAGACCCCAGATTCGTTCAGACAGGGTCCTCCTTTCATTTTAGGGGTAAGATTTCCATCAGGAAACATTCTGTGTCTAATCCTGTGTATATGATAGGAAGATAACAAACATCCATATATTAGTGTGTTTCTTATGTTGTCTTATTTATACCTCCCATCAATTCCATGAGGTTGACACGCTCACCCTCATTTTACAGATGAGACAAAGCACAGAGACGGTAAGTAACTTGCCTGGGTTTGCCCAGCTCATAAATGACGGAGCCGAGAATTGCGCCAGGTCTGTGTGACCCCCAAGCCCACACTCAGAGTCGCCTGGCTCTTACAAATTCTCTGTCAGAGATCTTTATATCCATGACAGAATTCTGTTCAGACACTGCTGCCTCTTCCCTCACCACCCTCCCCTCCCCCTCCCATCCTGCTACCACAATCTGTAGTCAACATAGGTCTTGAAAAGGTGACAAAGCCACAGACCTCTTCAGAGTTTTTTTAAAATGTAGTATTATTATGCAAGAGCTGAGAGAATTGTTGCTAGAAACACCACTTGCTTTACTCAGTCCTGGCACGTTCAGAAAGCCCATCCTAAGACATGAATCTGAGCGACTTCGGGCACCAAAGACCTTGGACTGGTTCTCCTCCATCCCCTGCCTCTGGGAAGGACGCCTCTTAAATGCTGCTGAGCAGGAGAAGGGCCACTCCCCGAGATGGAGATGTGTGCTTCCCTCCCTTTGGCCAGGAGTCTATAATAACCTCTCTACAGGCAGAGGCCCAAAGCCGGAGTGCCATGCTGCACAACTCCAGGGGGCGCCATTCCCACAGAGTGCAGCATGCCTTGGTCCCTGGGGCTGCTGCGTCAGCCCACCTCCTCACGGACTGGCCTCGGCCTTCCAGTGCCCCACTGTCCATCCCCTCAATCCTTCCGGGACTTTGTGCTGGTCCGAGGCCCGCCCACTCCAAGCTGTGCAGCATCTTTTTTTTTTCTTTTTAACACCTTTATTGGAGTATAATTGTTTTACAATGGTGTGTTAGTTTCTGCTTTATAACAAAGTGAATCATCTATACATATACATATATCCCCATATCTCCTCCCTCTTGCATCTCCCTCCCTCCCACCCTCCCTATCCCACCCCCGTGTGGCATCTTAAGCCCAAACTTGATTCTGACTGATGGCTAGATGCTGGCAGCCCACATGTCTGGAGTTCTTCACGGGAGAAGCCCCAAGTACAGCCCACTAAATCAATAAACAAATTAATAAGCAAATACTGCTGTCTACAGAGCAGGACTGGGACTCCGGGCGAAAAGATTTCAAATCAACGGCAGACGGCCACAGGGCATGCCGGGAACAAGGGCGCCATTTTTCAGTGGAATTTTCAAAGCCCCCGTTGCTCCCAGGACTAGAAACAAGGTTGGGGGCAGAGGCCAGCAGGGAGCAGCAGGGGGACAGAGCCTGTTGTCAACAAAAATGACTTTCCATCCTCAGCTTCATCTTTCATCCTCACTTGCTCCAGTTCACTGTTTCCTGCCGAGAGCAGGGCTCGGTGCACAGCTGGCAGGAGCTTTGATCTGGGTACCAGGAATGATGTTGTGGGTGAAAAAGGAGCCACGAATCACACGAGGCACCAATTAAGGGCGTTGGCCCCTTATCGCTGACTCGCAAGTACAGGGCAGCGGCGGCAGCAGCACAGCTGCTTCTGCTCTCTTCTCTGCTGGTCTGGCAAGTGGAGGGAGGCCAGGTGGATGCAGGTGCCTGTGGTAGGGAACTGACCCCTGTGGATGCCACCCCCATCATCCCATTCGTGAGAGAGTGGGCAAGTAGAGTGCCCAGGGCTTCAGATTGGGGCAGCCAGCACTGGGTTCTCTAGGCAGGGAGGTCCTAGAAGAAATCTCCATGCCAGGCCCCGCCCCCGGGTATGCAGAGGCCCAGGGGCCAGGGTCAGATGTGAACAGAAATGCCTGGACAGCTGAAAATAGACTCAACCGGACCCCAGGAGAACCTCCAGCCAGGAGGCCTGTGGCGCCCTTTTCTGAGAGTCTCCTGAATGACCTCGTCATCTCTTTTGTGCTCACAAATGCCACCCAATCGCAGCCCGCTACAGCTGAAGAATAAGGCAGAGAGAGTGCCTGCCTGGGGCCCTGGCCTCTGGGCTGCCTGCCAGGGCTGTCAGGCTGCCCAGACTTCAATAACAACAGAGTTAAGGGACAAGAAAACAGCTCCGGTAAAGACTTGGAAGCTGGGGAGGGAAGTGACCTGTCTTGTGAAGCGACAGAGTTCAGGTGCCCAGGGCTTTCTGACACGAGGCTGTCGTGAGGCCCATGCAGGCGGGCTCCCCCGCTGGCTGGGCACGAATGGTGCCTGTAGTCAGCAGAGCCAGCCTCGTAGCGCTGCCCTGTCTGGCTGCCCACGGCTCGTGCTGCTAAGGAGACTGGGCCCACCATTGCTTTTGCGGTCATCGGAGAGGGGTCTTCCCAAGCTGCCGCAGCTCTTGGCAAACACTCTCCAGAAAGGGGGGAAGATGCCCCCCTAAACGCTCCGGGACCCTTGGAGAATTCTGATCATGAAATGCACGTGCCGAAAAACCTCTGATGACCCACTGATGGCCCAAAACAACGTCAGAAGTCACGAACAGGACTACGTTCCTTTGCTGATTCCAGCAATCCCTGCGTGCCTGCTCTGTCTGTCCCAAGCACGTTTGGGGAAGGTGTCCAGGTGGCGACAGTAAGCAAGACAGATGTGGTTCCTACCCTCTCTGAGCTGGCAGTGAGGAGGGGGGCCTGGCTCTGAGATTCAAAAAGTGGGTTAGGGTGTGGGGGAGTGGGGAGATACTCCCTAGAGGGACGGTGAGCCTGGAAGGCCAACTTCCAACTGAGCCTGGAAGGCCAGCTGGGCTGGGAGCAGGAGTGCATTGCAGAGAGTGGGGAGGGGGCTGGCTGAAGGCAGAGGTCAGGAGGAGCCAGTGAGCCAGGGAGGGAGAAAAGGAGGCCAGCCTTCTGCAGGGAGAGGGTGTAGAGCAGACATTCACCTCTCCCTCTTCCAGGTTGGGTGAAAGCACAGAGGCCCAGCCCAAGGCCCTGACTGCGGCCTCCCAGGTGCCCTCAGGTGCTGCTCGTTTGTCACCCCCTCCCTCCCATACCAATCACCACGTGAGAGGAAATTGGAGAAAGTGAGAGAGAAAAGGAGATCAGCTTTGAGGGGAGAGGCTGAGTCTGCTTCCTTCTTGGCCCGAGGGAAGCCAAGAGAAGCCACACAGCTTTGGGTCAGAGCACAGACCCTGGGGCTGAATCCTGGCTCTGCCCCTCACTAGCCCTGTGGCCTTGGGTGAGTCACTTCCCCTCTTTGTGCCTCTTGTGTTTCTCCATTTGGAAAAAAGAGGTAAAAATAGTACCAGTGGGCTTCCCTGGTGGCGCAGTGGTTGAGAGTCTGCCTGCCGATGCAGGGGACACGGGTTCGTGACCGGGTCTGGGAAGGTCCCACATGCTGCGGAGCGGCTGGGCCCGTGAGCCATGGCCGCTGGGCCTAAAAAAAAAAAAAAAAAAAAAAAAAAAAATAGTACCAGTGTTCAGAGGGTTGTTGTGGGGATTAAATGAGTTAGTGCATATTAAGTGCCTGGAGCAGCTCCCAGCTCGTGGCAAGAGCCCTGTAAGTGTGACTCATTTATTACCCTGAGAGAACAAGGTGTCAGCCTCCCCCAGAGGGAGGTGCCCTGGGCTGGGCCACTTCAGCAGGGACCGGGAGACACGAGTGAGAGGAGGAGAAAGGGAGAGAAGTAGCCCAGGAACCACAGGCTGCTCCAACCTCCCGAGCGAACGGAGAAAAGTGGGAACCCACGGGGCGCAGACTTGCATGTGCATGTGTGTGTGTGTGAGAGAGATCTACACACAGGCAAATGCACTCATCTCAGGTGTCCAGCTACACACTTCTGTGTGTCGGTTTTTACACACTTCTGTCACATCAGAATGTTCCTTCAGGGACATTGGTCCTCAACAGTGTTCATCAAAGCAGGGAGCTTTGTCCCCACCTCCAAGGGGACAGGAAATAATCGATCGGGGCACAACTTCTATCTCTTCTATCTTGTCCTTCTCAATTTCCCTCCTTGTATGTACTTTATAATGTACATAATATATTAGCACAGTTGTGCATGTTTAGAATTTATTAATAGATAAACATACATTTGCGGGGGATATGAGCTTCCTCTTTCCTGCTTGTCCCTTCAGCCCTCCTCAGCCCAGCCCTTAGGCTCCCTGCCCTGCGAAGTCAGGTGGGATTTGGCTAATGGGAAGAGGAAAGTGCAGTTGGGGAATTTATTCTGATGGTTCCTTCCCTGCAGGGCCACTTCAGGTGGCTGTGTCCCTTACTGGGAAGCTCCTCACAGGTTGGTTGTCTCCCTCCAAATCTGGGTGTACCACTCTCTCCCCTCCCCTGTGGACCAAGGGGTGGTCACAGCTCTGCTTACTGTACTACCCCTTATGGTACCTCTACACCCACACCTTTATAAAAAATCTTTTGTAAATAAACTTGCTTGAATTACCGTAACATAAACAGGACATCTGTTTCTTCTTCTTCTTTTTTTTTAATTTATTTATTTACTTTTGGCTGCATTGGGTCTTCGTTGCTGCACGCGGGCTCTCTCTAGTTGCGGCAAGCGGAGGCTACTCTCGTTGCGGTGCGCAGGCTTCTCATTGCGGTGGCTTCTCTTGTTGAGGAGCGTGGGCTCTAGGCGTGTGGGCTTCAGTAGTTGTGTCTCGCGGGCTCTAGAGCACTGGCTCAGTAGTTGTGGCGCCCGGGCTTAGTTGCTCCGCGGCATGTGGGATCCCCCTGGATCAGGGCTCGAACCCGTGTCCCCTGCATTGGCAGGCGGATTCTTAACCACTGCGCCAGCAGGGAAGCCCAGGACATCTGTTTCTTGCTGAGACCCTGACTAATATACGGGCACATCCTCAAATATGTTTTACCCACAGGGATGTGTGATCAAAATATTTGGAGATGACCGTTTTCCTGCACAGTATGGTGCCCATTTGTGGATCAGGACCCATCAGGGCAGTCTTCCTCTTCCCGGGGGAGAAGCAAAGGCAGCAGTTTTCAGAGTTTGCTCTCTCCTCCAAGTTTGGAAGCAGCAGGCATTTAGATAGTCTGCTTTACAGGGTGGAGTTGACTGGACTCCCACTTGTGGCTTACCAGGGGTTCTTCCCTCTGGGAGACTGATGGCCAGGGAGGTGGTGACAGCGCCCTCCGGCTCAGTGAGGCTGTCTCTCTGGGTCCTGTTTCCTGTTGCGGATTCAGCTGACTCTCAACTGGCTGGTACTTGATTAGTTCGGGGTCTTGGGGGCAATGAGATGACAGCCTCACCCTGGATGACATGAGGAGAGTTTAATAAAGAGCTTGTTTGCGAAGGTGCAGGCAGGGTTTAGGGAAACTGGCAAGGGTGCTGCAGCACCCAGGGCTGGCAAGAGTGGGGAGCCTCTGAGAGAGCAGCAGTGTGGGGAGGGCTGCCTGATGGTGGGTAATCACGGGTAGAGGGACATGGCCAACCAGTGGTGACCTTGCAGGGAGGAAGCTGGGGTAATAAATTCCCTGTCCTCACTCCCTTCCCTTCCTTATGCCCAACTGGAAGCCAGAGGGCAAGGGAGCCCTTGGATGCGTCCAGAGAGGCAGTCGTCTAGGCCTGGGAGCAAGGCACTGAAAACTCACATCCCAGGGAGCACGAGGAATGTCAGAGGAAGACGTCTGCACTTCCCCCCAGGCAGAGCAGGGCAGGCAGCTAAGCAGTGATCCGTGATCTAACTTCAGGCAGGAGCCACCAAAGGGAATCCAGGCAGGAGGCAGGAGGAGGGGTGCTCGCTCTCTCTGATTCCACACAACATCAAAGAGAGGAGGCGAGGGAGTCGGGGAGGCCATATATAAAAACACTGGTGCCTCCAGCAAGCCGTTTAGGAAGAGCTCCAAGCCTTGTTCACTGCAAAACAACACCGATCAGGTTTTCGCTTCCTCCGG